>NW_018397269.1:2976731-3054495 GCF_002168275.2 Theobroma umbraticum
TAATGAAAAATAATGATAAAAATAATTAAAATAGTGAAAATTAGCCATTTAAAAATATTTATGTATCCATACAAAAAAAATCTTGATATAAATTTATCAAAATAAACATAAAAAATTATAAAATTGATACAAATATTGTTAAAATATTGACATAAATAAATGAGAATTATCGTAAAACGTCAATTTTTACTAAATAAATATACTTTAAGTGAATATTAATCATTTACATTTATATTCTCGAGCAAGAAATATTTAATTGTTTACAAATTTTAATTTATAAAAAAATAATAATTAAAATAAATATAACTATAGTGAAAATAAACTATTTAAAAATCTTGACATCAATTTATAAGAATGAATGAAAAAAATCATAAAGTTTGTATTTTACATCTTTTGAAGATTGCTATCTATCCATGAAGGATAGAGTAGAGAAAAATAATAAAGTTGAAATAAGCATTTTTAAAATATTGACATAATTGTGAAAAAATTACCGGAACGTGTCAATTTAAACAAAGTAAACATAATTTTAGTAAAAGATAATAATAAAAATACTTAGTGAATATTAGCCTTAAAAATCTTGACCTTATTGTTGATTTTTTATATTAACTTTCAATGTTAATGATCCTTATAATTATATAATTATAATGTTAATATTAAATGTTGTTATATTTTTTATCTTTAAATTATAGTATTATATTTAAATATTTAATTTGAGTGTAACCAAATTAAATTAGTTAGATATAATGTTATATTAAAAAGAATAATAATCTTACTTTTTACAGTAAAACATAGAATAAAGATAAAAATTTAATAACATTTAACTTAAAACGGATAACTTTAATTAACTTGTTTAACTGATTTTTATTGTTTTTTTATAAATTATATTATTTGACTTTCCAGTAAACTTATAAAAAAAAGGAAATGCTTTCATTTTCTTTTTTTTTTAAATTACATATCTGCCATTTGGAAATGTATACTACTAATTTTTCTTTCATAATATCTACAAAAGTCTTTAAATTATTTAAAGAAATTCAAATAAACTATTTCATTTGCTAGCTTTAAGAAATTTTTATTTTCTTTTCAAAAATTTAATTTTGTGTTTCTATAATTTCATAAAATTAGATAGAAAAATAATTTATACACTTAGTTCATAAATAAACACATAAAAAAATAATTTACCCTTTACTTTTCAAAATCATATTTTTCTTATAGACATTTTAACTCTCCGCAGCAATTTTTCGTGACAATGCCGAACACTCAAATATCTCGAACCACAATTTTCCACGACAGTTTTTCGATCTGAGCCTTTTTTTCACCTCAAAGCAACGCCAAATTACACCTGAGTTCTCTATCGATGCATGAAAAATAAAATCACATGACATAAAATTTAAATTACAGAAGCAAAAGGCAAAAACGAGGCTGCAAGGCATCCACCATTGCATAGTAGCAAACTGCCAGATTCTAATCTGTTTCTAAGAAACACATGATCAAACAACAAACTCTGTTGTTTGGCCTGCAAATTATACTCATCCGGATCGTACCTATTTCTCGTGACCTGTGAATCGATGTTAACTTTCCCTATGTCTTTCTCAAAACCTTTGACATACTTCCTAATGTCATGTTGAAGCTCACATATTTTACCTGGTTTGGGAGAAAAGGAAAACTGGAACTTCTGACCCCATTCCCCATCGGTACTGTTCAGAATGAGTTGATCTCGAGTCTGCTCCATGCTATCAATACTGGCTGTTAAATCCAGAGGATCATGGCTGTATGTGAATTGACATTCCTGCAAACATGGAGAGATTTTCTTTAGACAATATGGATAACATAGCAATCATGCATGATTTTATACATAACTACATGATTTCTATAATTGTTGTACTGAAGTACATTCCTATGTCCATATTTTCTTCTCCTTAATCTTGGCCTCAAGAAGGGTTAAACATTTAGCCAGTGAAAAGGAAGCAAAAATAACATGGGAATCGGGGAATCATGCTGTAAAACATTGTTCCTGTTTTTCTATAAACATTAATTCAGTAAAGAAAAAAACAACAAAACAAAAAACAAGAAGAATTTCTACCCTTCCAAACAACCAAACTCTTAGATCGAGACTATCTAGGATATCCCAAAGAAAGAAAAAAGGATAAGATGTTAGAAGATAGTGCAACAAAAGCCTACTTGCCGAAGAACGCACTTCATTTCTCGAGAAAGTAATCCTAAACGCAATTTCAGTTATTTTTTAACAATATGATGCGGTCTACTTCAACTCACCCCAATCAAAATCCAAAAGTATATGGAAGGAAATTTTAGCTAGTCGATTGTAAAATAGAGGATGCTGAAGGTACAGGTCAAAATGCAACTTGAAAAATATTTTTTTACATCAATTTCATTTAATTATTTAACATTGTCAAATATGTATCTCAACATAACCCATAAGAAGGGGAAATTAGTTATAAGCCTCAGCCCATAATGGTGCTGACCCATTATCAATGGTGTACACATTTAGTGTAATACAATTTTTGAACAATTTATCTGACTCATGGGTTTCGGTTGATGTGTTGGTCCTCATGCAGAAACATATATCCTGTATGAGATAAAGGAAGATCAAATATAAACACTCGAGGATACCTCCTCTTGCACATAAATATCTCCTTTATGAGATACTGCAGCTTTCACACTAGTGATTTTCTCAAAAGGCCACATTAGATATAAGATAGCAAAAATTCATCATAAAAGGTAAAAGGGAAAGAAAAGAAGGGCTGGACAAATATGAGCTTTGACAAGCACAAGCCTCTAGTTATCACTAACTGGAATGTTATTTGATTTGCTGATCAGTTCAAACATCTGGTTTTAAAAAATAATGTAAAGAAAAACATAAAGGCAAAACACCAATTTATAAGAAACTTAACCTGTTTATCAGGGAGATAATTCCTGGGGAAATTGGAGGCTGGAGTGCTTGAACTTGCATGCGCCAATGATATGTTATCACCATCTAGGGTGCCAACTCCAACTAATTTGAGTGGTGGATCTTCTAGTGATGAGAAGTCAGAGCCATCAAATGTTGATAGTGAGACACACTCATCAAAATAGGCGAGGGCATCTTCAGTTAGACATTTTGAGATCTTCCTTCTATCAATACTAGACTGTCACCATATTTAGGTAGAACACATTGAGAAGAGAGAATGCAAAGAAGCAAACTTAAAACACCAACATATATGCAAATTATCTAAAATATTTCCAGTTAAGGATCAAGGCAATGCTGCAACTATTTTGTATGCATATCTTTCGTACGCACTAATACTATGCAAGGACTCATCACTGAATCTTAAGAAGTCACATTTTAATAGAAATATGACCTGAAGCATTGTTATTTCAAATTCCTAATTGATGCAATATGTGTGATCTGCAGTTGCGTCAACCAAAAATAAGATTTATATAGAAGAAAGTGCATTGTTATAAAAAAAAGATGAAACGATTTCTCTAAATTAAAGAACCCAACAAATTGAGAAAAGCAGATCCGAAATGAAAATAGAAATCTGGATAATCCTTTTCTTCCATTATGACTGGTCCATTCAATACAACCCTCATCTGAACAATGATAGGCATGCATAAGTACACATATTGCCTTTGTATAAGTAAAGCATAAGAAAAGTGTGAAGTGTGTCAGAAAATTTAATCTGAAAACTGCATATGCCTACTTTTCTTCCTTGACGGGATTTCTTCGTGCTAGGAGTCTTTGGATCTGGAAGCACTTCCTTCAGGATCCTACTAAGTTCCATACCACGGTGTTCCTCTACTGCCAGGTCAGCTCGAAGCTGTCTGGCACGTTCTTGGGACTGCAAGTAAAATGAAAAAGGAAAATATCTACTTTAAAAGCCTTTATTCAACTAAGAAAGGTGAATAATTTTTACCAAGAAATGAAGACTAATAGTTCCCAAGATATGACATTACACACACAGGAGCAATGTTGACTTATTCTATTATATCAAAACTTGGTAACAAGACAATTACAAATATGTGTTCCTATTAGATTAAGCAATTTATTTAGACATCTGAGAAATTACACTTATTCCAAAATTATGTCCTGAGCACTTGATAGTTCAAAATACGGAATATTTTAGTTATTTTCTATGTTTTAATTGAACGCTGCTACCATAGCCATAAAGAGATGCTCAATTAGCATAGCATGTTGCTATGATTGCAAATTTAGAAAGATCAAACCTAACAAGGTTCTAGATATTGCTTTTCGACAATATCATAGTTGTATCATACCCATTTTTGGATGTTTATACACTTCAACCTTTCTTCATTTTTTCTTTCATTACATACTCCATATTCATTCTTACCCTGCTCACTCCATTCAATCCTTTCCTGCATCATATATTTATTAGCAATCACATTACTCCATTCAGTACAACCTCCCTCCCCTGCTCAAACACGTCACTTGAACTCAGATAACGCCCACTCCTCTCTAACTGCCATTTAATCATATCCCATCATTCCTATTATAACAACAATAAAAATAACTAAACCAAACAGAAAGAAAGGTGAAGTCATTTGCAGACTTTACCTGAGCGTGTGTGCATGTGTAGCATAATGGAAAAATGTTTTTCAATCATAAGCAGAAGACATTTGCAGAAAAGAAAAATTACCCGCTCCAGCTTTGTGGCATATTCTTGTTGTATGTCTGACATTGCACCCTGGTTCACCAAGTCAGGAGGGATATCAGTCACATCAGTACTAGTAATTGCAGTAACATTACTCCTCCTGATTGCCTGAAATCAAAAGAAGCAATAATCAATCAGCAACTGGCATAAAGTTCAACTTCTCTGCAAGGAAAACTTGAAGCATGCAGTCCGAACTGTGAGCACAATGACTAATACCACATTCAAGTATTTCAACAAGTAAACAAATTTTACAGGTGAGGTCAAAAGCTAAAATACAAAAACCTTACAATTCTATAAGTGCAAATAACCCAAATATATGTATCTATAAGTATGCATGTATTATTGAAATAGGTCACCAATATCACTAAAAATTACTGCTAGAAGCCAACATGAGAATAGCTGTGTTTATATATCCAATAAAAAACCAACTATGTATAGAAAGAAATCAAACTCTAAGTTTGACCACAAATTTAAGGTCAGTTTGGCATGCATTTTGTTGTGTCCACACCTCTTCTTAATTTCACCATTGCATCTCATACAATAATGCCTGTTTCTGAGCCATGATTTGTAAGTCTTATGTTACTAGTCTGGTAACTAGCAGGACAACAACAAGTAAGGATATTCCAGCAGCAATTATGTGCACCTTTATTTAGATTTGCAGAGACTGCTGATTAAAAAGTCAAATAATTATTAGCAACTCTCTCACTTCATATGATGACTTCAATAATATGTGATATCGCATTCCAAAAATTAGTTCAAGGAGAAATCACACAATCTGTGACCAAAGTTTTCTAGCATGAAAGCAACATGATTGCTCCAATTATCAGTAAACTATCACAATATTCTTCTCTAGAAGATTAAAAAGCATACACAGAGACAAACTATGAAGACAACGGAATTGTGGTGCTCATTATTAACCAACTCTTTTTTTTGGCAATGCCACAAAGTTAAATTTTTAAAGAAATAACAAAAAATGCAGGATCATCAAAACACTGAGAACAAATCACACTAAATATTTATAAAAATTAAGATGTCATTTGGCTTAATTGCACTCAACTTAACTCATGTAGAGACCCAAAGGAAAATATTGAATTGAAGAAGCCAAATTAACTTACGCTCTCCAGCTCATTTTGGATGTCGGAGATAGCCCGTCTCACTTCTGATTTAACAGTTTTATATATGTCACTAGCACCAGTATCATCTCCCACCAAATTGTCCCCCTGGAATGACTTCAAAAAAGCATGAAATTAAAGTACATCAGAAGAGTTTGCATCTAACGTATAAAGCAATAAAATTGATCAACATTGACATTCAAAAGATAAAACACTTAGGAAACTAGCATTTAAGTACCTAGCCTGAGGTTAAAGCTTCCATTTAGTATAAACCAATTCAAATGACCCACAATCTCACCTCCATCAGTTCAGCTTCCGAAAAAGAACTAGTCGAGACCACATCATCCCATTTTGCAGTTCTTAAACGAGACTAAACAAAGAAAAAACATGAAATATTACCACATCATTACAAAGAAAATCCATCCCTATTTGCAAACATTATCAAATCATTCTTTCAAAAACATTTTATTCTAAAAAGAGGTCCATTGAGCTAATACCAAACTTGTAGGAGAAGCATCCAAAGGATCCATAGGCTTCCGTTGACTAGACCGTGTCAAACTAGACCTGCTCCTCACAAAATTACCCTTTTGACCATTACTCGATGTAGCACTTAAATTACCTTTATTCCTAGATTTCATCCATAAATTACCTTCTTGCTCCACCTCACTCTGCCCAAAATCAACAATTGTCAATAAAAAAGAATTTAAAAGAGAAATAAAAAATCAAGTCTCTTATGGTATGTTTGGTTATTACTTTCACCACCTGCTATTTTTACTTTCTGCTCCCTCAAAAGTTGCTAAAAATACAAGAAAAATTGATTAAAAAAGAAGTAATGACTAAAATGTAACACCAATTCTAACATAATTGTTATATATAAAACAAAAATCATATATTTTATTTTCCCAAAAAAATCAGATTTCTAATTTTTAATTCTTCAAACGTACAAGTTTCATATCCAAATGTGCTTTTTGCTTTTGGCTTTCAAGAAGCAAAATTCACTGCCATAACTTCAACTCCAATTTGTTCCTTGCTTTTGCTACTTACTCTTTTAACTTCTGGAAACGAAAGGCAAAATGGATCAATTTCAATTTATATAGAAAATATTCTGCTTGAATGTATGTTACATTAGAAATAATTGCTGAAATATAATTTTGTGTTTTTACTAATTACGTTTCCATTTTATTTTAGGCTCCATTTAATCAATGCTTTTACTTTTATTTTTCATAAAAAAAGAGAATAAAAAGTAAAAAATAAGCAAAATGCATCAACCAAACCAAAGAAAAAATGTAAACAGCCAAATATTCATCATTCAAAACCAAAATACTTCCATTTGAAATTAAATTGAACAAAAACTCTGATACAAAAAATGGCAGAACCTCAGAAGAAGCCAAATGGCTCCTTGAAAGTGGAGTGCGGGAGACAGAGCGGACACGTCTCCTGGTATCCACAACGGACAAGCTCCGAGACAACTCCTTGCTATTCCCCGACGCCGACGCTTGTTTTCCATCAGGGCCACTTCTGAAAACAGATCTGCCTCTCCTATTGCTATTCTCATCGGCGGCAACTGCTTTGTGCTTGGTTTTGGAAGTAATTTGGTCAGATTTAAGGACGGATTTGAACACAGTTTCATCGTCGTCGTCGTCGTCGTCCTGATTGTTGTTGTTGCTGTTGTTGTCAAAGAGCGGGTTGTCTCTTTTTATGGAGAACTCGGGGAAGTCGGCATGAGAGGTTCTCGAAAAGGCGCTTACACTTCTGGATCTCCGAGGTGGAGCTGTTGCTGCTCTTTTCGAAGAGTCGGATGACGATGGCGTCGTCTTTCTCGTCGGGTTCCCTCTTCTCAGAGAGGATTCGAACGTCGAAGATGCCGCCATTTTTCCTTCTCTAAGGTAGGAATGGGGGCAGACAGGGGAGCTGAAGAAAAGATTACGGTCCAATAATAAATAAATAAATAAATAAAAGAGACAAAAAAAATAGAAACTAATTACAATCCTTGCAAGTCATCGGTCTTATCATCCTTAGCGCTGCACTCTGTTTCGCTGGCGCTACCGTAATTTAAATTTAGTGGCACGTGCTGATTTTTATCCACGTCATCTTGGGATTGCTTGTGCTCAACTGTATCAACTAATTCCATATTTGATTGTCAATTCAATCATCCAAACCTCAAATTTAATTATTTACGGAATTTTTTTATTATGTACTAATCAGAAAAAATTTGATAATTTTAATTAACATAGTACCTTTTTCGTATTTTAATGGATTTTTTTTATATATACCGAACATGATAATAATATTTATTTTAATTATTGCATCCCAACAATCATATTATACCCTAAGATATGTATTATAATATTTATTATTAAAACAAATATTAATAAAATTTTTAAAAAATATGCTCAAACCTTAACGTGTAGTGGCAAAATTATAATCAGCTGCTTTATAGATTCAATAAATGAAAGGTTTATTAAATGAAATTTACTTGTGATTATTTAGATTAAAGTTGTGGGGCTTAAGATTATTTATTGTATATTTCATTTGCTACACTATGTTGAAACTCAGAGAAAAGAGGAAAAGGGATCTATTAAATTTATTTATAAATATGGTTGTACTTAATCCAAGATCAATTATAATTGAATTTTAAAATGCATAAAAACGTATATATTTTTTATTTATAATTTTGTCTGTGGAAATAATATTAGTCAAATTAAATATTAAAATTCAATGAACTAGGATTTTTCTCTTTCTTTGTTTTATAACTCTTTAATGATCAGATTTTTAATGTTTCCAAGATAGAAGAAACAACTAGTTTTACCTTTGTACAATGAAGTCTTAATCTCAACATTTAAGATGTCCTATATAGGTCTATCTCCATAATAATATTAAAACTTGGCTAATTTTATTTCATTATATTATGGACTATAATATTATCTTAGATCAGATTAATTATCTGTTAATTTTGGAAAAAAATAAATAATGTAAATTCAAATTTTAATTATTTGAAAAATCTAACAATCTTTCATTTGGATTATATTATTTAAATTCAAATTTTAAAAAACAAATTTTCTTAAAATCGACCCAGTCAAGACAACTGAAAACTTCATAGGTTCAATTTAAAATAGACTGATTTTAAAGATTATTTCAAACGTCTTAGTATCCAACAAAATTTGTGACTTCAAAAAATAGCAATAACAACATCCATAGGATACAACAACTTAACTCTTATCTACATGAATTTGATGTGGTAGTGTAGCAATACACAATAATACTTTCTTGATGATTGATTTCTTTATTGGATTCATTTGTCAATTATCTTAATCTCTACTTTATACAACCCAAGCTTCCAAAAGAAATTCTTTATGATTTATTT
Source organism: Theobroma umbraticum (assembly GCF_002168275.2). Lineage (NCBI taxonomy): Eukaryota > Viridiplantae > Streptophyta > Magnoliopsida > Malvales > Malvaceae > Theobroma > Theobroma umbraticum. The sequence continues at coordinate 2,985,875 of NW_018397269.1, forward strand.
GTAAACTTGTCTGTCTACTTTGAATATCTTCATTTATGCTTTATGTGTCAAAAACATAACCTCATGACTATCAATTTATACCCCATCTATGTTTAAAGAATAACATATCTTAAGCATTCACATATGAAAAATGCATATATACATAAACACTTTATTACTTAATATCATACAATAATCATTATTTATAATAAATGCAAAAAACATTAACAATGACCAAACAAAATTAAACATAAAAGCATATAAATATATCAATGTTAAATCCTTTCACTAACCAAGTACATTAAAAGACTCTACGATACCCATATCATAAACATATTTATTGAAAGTGACAAGACGTAGTTCCTTAGTAAGAAGATCAACTATTATGTCATCAATTCCAATAAGCTTTACTTAAATATCACCATTTTCACAAGTTCTTTAACAATTAAATATTTTATCTCCATATGCTTAACTCTTTTGATACCTTTATCGTTAATAGCGAACATAATTGCTTCTCCATTATCACACTACTAGAAATATGCCCATGCGTTGCACACGAAGATAATAATATATGTTGTAATAGTTGTATTTATTATATTTTTATTCTATAACCTTTTGTAAGTAAAGACTAAAGTAAGTCCATGTACTAAAAATTACAAATACAAAATATTATAATCAGCAGTAGAAAATGTAAAGCAATATTATGATAATTTGTAATTTTATATATTAATTGTTAGCTTAGTTACAAAAAGCGATGTCTGTAAACAAAAGTCAGTATAAAGATTTGGCAAAGCTCTATAAAAGATATACTATTTTGTGTCCTTTTGAGGTAGTATGTCAATGTTCTGGTAGGACTCTAAGCATATATAAAAAAATATAGTGATAATGTGTAATAGAACATGAAACTTTGTGACCAAACAATTATTTAAAACTAATAGTAACTGATATTGGGCTTGGACCAATAGAACTTCATATCAAGGATATTGGGCATTTTGTTTGGAATTATGACACTACAAATCAAGAATAATAGGATATTAAGCATTATAATTAGAACCATAGGACCTTAGATCAATGATATCAAACATTATTCTTGAAAACATAATTGACCAAATTAAGGATATAATTAAATAGTATTAAGGATATCGCCTGTTATATTTGGAATTGTAATACCTCAGATCAAGAATATCAAGCATTAGACTTGGAAGTGTAGTACTACAGATCAAGAATATCAAGCATAATGATTTAAACTATATCACTATAGATCAATAATATCAAGCATTATACTTGGTATCATAACAACCTATATTAAAGATATTATCTATTATGCTTAGAATTGTAGTAATACGGATCAAGGATATTTAATGGATATCAAATAGATATCATGACATAGAAAAGATATCATCTATTGCGCTTGGTACCATAAGATATCAGATTAAGGGTATCAAGCATTACACTTGGAATCATAACATTACAAATCAAGGATAATATGTAGTGGATATCAAGTAGATATCATAACAAATCAAGGATATCAAGCATTGTAATTGAAACTATAGGACCTCAGATCAAGAATATCAAGGATTATGCTTGAAGACGTAACATAACAAATCAATGATATAATTAAGTAGTATTAAGGATATTATTTATTATGTTGGAAACCGTAGTACCTTAGATCAAGGATCTTAAGCATTAAGCTTGGAAGCGTAGCATGATAGATCAAGGATATCAAATATAATGATTTGAACTGTATCACCATAGATCAAGGATATCAAGCATTATGCTTGGCACAATAATATCTTATATAAAGAATATTATTTATTATGTTTGAAATTGTAGTCCTACAGATCCGGGATATTTAGTGGATATTAAGTAGATATCATGACATAGTATTTCCTGAACTGTGACACAATACATCAACCATTTTGCTTAAATTAAGACATGTCTATCATATGGCTGTCTTGTAATATGTTATTGTAAGTTACCGCACAAGCATGTTACTATATTTTTATGTACCTCAAGATTTAAAATTAATCAACATTTAAAGCAAAAGCCGCTTATGTGAACTATTTTCCCACAGTTAGTAATTTTTTAATATTGAAATAAAAAAAAATCCTTGCTTGTGATCCACATGATTTTAAAATCTTTAAAAATTTTACTTAAGATAGGTTAAGAAAATAACCTTTTATGTATTTTTATTAGATTGTTTGAGAAGCTTAAATTGTAGATACTTGCATATAATTACTAATTCATGCAAAATTTGATGCAAGTAATAATTTTGTACTCCATCTATGCCAATAGTTAATGATAAAAAAGTTGAAAATTTTATATGTGCAACTTTTCAAATATTTTACCTAATAAAAATACTAAATTGGGAAAAAAAGAAGAAAATTGTAGAAAAAAAAACAACATAAAAAGATAAAAAAATATAATAAATCCAAAAATGCCCTCGAGAGAAAAAAGTAGCATAGATTTAAAAGACCAAAAGAGACTTTCAAATGAAGCAAAGACCAAAAAACCCAAAAAAAAAAATCTTTTCTCCCAACCTAGCCAATTGATATCCACATGTCAATCAATTGGACATGACACTTGGTGATCAATTAGACCTTTCAGGAGACAGATTTAGCATATAGGTATAGATAGATACGGCTTACTACGTGTCAGACAATTGGTTTAATGGGTCCATTTCCTTGCATCAACCTGCATGCAAGAAAAATACCTTATTACTCAACGAATAATAGTTTATTCCAATCCAATTTCATGCCACATGTCACCTAATTGGTAGCCAGATGGCATCCAATTGAAGCCTCATTGGACACTTTTAATTGATATAGGTATGGATAGGTATAAGATAGAAGTAACACAAGCCACCAGGTGGCAAAAACAATCCTGGAGTCGACCCTAATCAACGTTCAGATGAACAACGAGGCCTGTATACCATGAGCAAACTTCATTCGAGAATAGTCTTTTTCACCCCATTTGGTCACCATGTGGCATGATCAAGACACATTAAAAAGCACTCCTTTCTAGCTCAATTAACAACCATGTGACAACTATAGGAAACCTCCAAAAACACTCCCCCTCAACTCAATTGCAAGCCACATGTCACCCTGAACCCCATTCACTTAGTGTATATATGACAGATCATGCAGCTTCCATTCATCAGCACCATTAGCATGCCATACATCCGACGTGGCACATTTCCTTCTGCTGAAATAGCCACATATCATAACCTGGAAGTGTCGTTGGGGTTTTTTTTTTATATAGAGCTATAGATAGGTATAAATATATAGTTGGACCCTCACTTTGTATTAAGAATATCTAAAGAATTAAGAAAATATCTAATTAATTAATGAAAGAAATATTCAAAAAATTTTACATACTAACATGTATTCTTAGAAGATTATTCTAACTAGGATGGTGCTTATAGCTATGCTACGAAAAATGTCATAGGAAATATAAATTATGTCGTATTGGATTTCAATTTGATACCTTCAAAAGATAAATTGTTTGTAGAGAAAAAGATAAATTGGTATTAATTGCAAATAATTATTTGTGTTTCTTTCAATCACTGGAAAGTTGGTAGAGGATAAATTTATTTTAGTAGTATATTAAATAACAACAATTCCTTAAATAAACGAGACAATAAAATAATTGAAATGGAACACCATAAGCAAATTAAATTGTCAAAAAAAAAAGTTCACGTTTTGGTCAAATAAAATGATCACACTATTAGACGATGGTTAAATATGTCTTTTTCCTATTTGTTTGGTTTTTGTTGTTGTACTACTTCTGCTAGACCTGTTGTATACATGAAAAAATAAAATTTGTTTAGCGTCTAATTTTTAATAGGCTTTTAAATTGAATTAGTAAAAGATTTGTTAAGTAATGTATTTAACATACATGATTTTTTATTTTTTTGCCAATGGTTTTTCTAGCATTAAGTCCTTATTTGTTGAGACATGAGTAGTAGTTTTGATCGTATTTTTTTCTGCCACAACAGTAACAGAATCTAAATTGATAGGCAAAACAATTAAGGTAGATATCATGTTTGGAGTTATCGTGCCTTTGATAGTGACTCCCCTTAGATAATGGTTAATCAAGTTTCCAAATTTGTCTTGATTGTGATGGATTCCTACTTTGAGATACATTAGGCCTTCTCAACGGTTCCTTCTTTACAAATTACTCATGGTAAATAACAACACAAAAATAGAGTGATTGATGCAATTATTCTCCCCAAGTCTACTTTACTTTCAAATGGGTCATCTAAAGCCAACTGTCTATCACTTATTGACAGTTTTTTCCCTCCAATTGGAGAAACAAAAATTTTATTGGGTGGGCATGAAAAAGTAAAATTCAATCATTCATCAAGGTTTTCATATTTATTCACACCTCAAAAAATAGATCTGAAAGAAAAATAAACATTTTCCTTTCCAAAAAGAAAAAAGGCAAAAGTAATCTTTTACCTTATGTATCATCACAATAAAGAGAGTTCAACTCGACAGGGGAAGAAACGGAAGCTAACCAACTGGCAAAAGAGAGGCTAAAGACAGTTAAGAGGCTGATCGTTGAGAGCAAAGATGTCAAAAACAACAAAATGAGGAGAATATTGTCAAATTGTAGTAGTATTTATCTTTTTTATATATAATGAATGGCAAAAGTTTTATAAATTCAGTGTATTTGTTTATTCAATGATGACTGTGAGTTATGTATACTGAGAAATGTGTAGATTTTTTTTTATTTTGTTCAATGAATTGGATGGATATTTATTGTAATTAAAACATTCATGTAAATAATATTAGATTTCAATTAATACATATTATATGAATTTGTCCTCCAACTATTAAAAGTAAAAAATTATTGTTTTAAAGTATTTTTTACTGAAATAAATAAAAGCAAACCAAATAATTAAAAAAAATTTTTGTTCAATGAATTGGATATATATTCATTGTATTTTAAACATTCAGGTATAAAAGAGATGTCTAAATCTATATATTTATGTTCATGCAAAATAAGAGGATTTAATAGTAAATAATATTAGATTGCAATTAATAAGTATGATACGAATCTTTCCTCTTAAGTATTAAAAATTGAAAATTGTTGTTTTCAAGTAATTTTAAATGAAATAAATAAAAGAAAACCAAAGAATGACATTTACTAAATGCTATTTCTTAGGTATACAATGAGAGTATGAGAATATTGTATTGTTAAGTGGTTACCCAAGACTAATTAGTATGGGTTAATTAAAATGCAAGCAGTAGGTATGAAGGGAACAAATGGGTAAAGGAAATCTGTAAACAGATGAACAAATCAAATCATATGCCTATAAAGTTGTAGTATTTTAAGTTAATAACAACATTCAAACTACCCTTGAATAAAAATTCTTGATGCCTTTGATAAAAAAAGAAGAAGCAGCATTTGACATATTCTTCTCCAACAAATATTCCACTTAGTTTTTTAAGTTTCAAAAAAAAAATCTAATAAGACCATCAAACTGGTAGATAAGAACTCAATAACGTTTTCAAAAGAATAGTCTTAGAACCTTTACAGAGATTTAGCAGCATAAAGATGAGAGACATTAATATTGTGGCCTGATACTAAACTTTCATCCACGTTCATTATATAAAACTTTTAAAGTACCTCTTGTGTGCTTGAAGCTGTACCTTGCTTCATTTTGGTTTAAACATACAAGAACAATCAAACTACACGATAGAATAGCTACACCTACTGCCTCTAAGGTGAAATGAAGAAAGTTGGTACAACCAACACAATGGTGACAGACATAAGAATCTTTAATTGCATACTATAACAAATCTTACTTAAGATGTCATTGCCAATAAATGGTTTAAATCTTGTATATCAGAGAGAATGTACAGATAGTTCATATCAAACAATCTAATATTGTGATTATATAAAGAGAAAATAATAAAAATTTATACCTTTCAGCCCCAGGCTTTTTTTTCAATCCTTTCATTGCATGTTCAAGTTCTTCCACTTTCTGCTCAAACACACAGTTGCACATTTAATTTCAGATATAGAATTGATTTGCATGTGCTTATCTACATAAGTTGGCACAAAAGGACATGCTTATGTTTCTTGCATTTGTTGTAGCTTGTTGCACTTCACAAAATTGAGTTTCTAGTTGGCAAACTTTATTTTCAGAGTTGACCAATTTCTACCTAGTGTCTTCTTGTAGTAGATAAAAAAATAAAAATATGATCCCTTAAGAATTTAGATGAAATACTAGTATCACTTGTTTAAATTTCAAAATAAGATGGCAATGCATATGTTACCACATAGATATATTAACTGTGGCATCCACTTGCAATGGGTTAATCAGTATGGTTTGTGCTTTAGGGGCACAAATATGTTTGGTGGGTTTGAATTTGTAGCTATTTTAATTTAAAGTGTTATTTAATAGGCTTGAACTTAAAATGAAGTGATGGTTTCCGTTAATGTGTTCAAATTGTACCTAATATGCCTACAGTTTCAAACTCTAAGAGTTCCCCTTTTGTGACAATGAAAAGAGAAGTATTAGAGAATTATCCTTCATAATTTTGATGTATGTGTTCTAATAATTTTGCTTAATATTGCGGTTAGATTAATATTTCTTTCATTTTTTGAGTGCATGCTTTTGGATTAAATTTCTATGCCTGAAGAATGATCAACTAAAATTTTTCTAAAATATAAACTAAAAGACTAAGAAGCGAAACATAAAAAAAAAAAATCTTACATTTTGTCTATGTTGCTGTACTCTGAATGTACGTTTTGATTGACTTTGGACCTTTAAAAAATTTGGTGTGTCTTCCTTTTCATTTTTTTGTGCATCTATTATTGCGCTAATTAATAGAAATGGTTGAAATTTCATGCTCCATAGAATGCTACATGCCTATTATTCCCTTACAACCCATAATTTGAATTTGCATTAAAAAGCAGACATCACTTGCACTTACAAGATTCATGATTTCATGATAGTTCCCTTTTTCTATAATAGCTCCATAAAACATGACAGCTAATCTTAAAACAATATCTGAGAGAACAATACTAATAATTTTCGATAGTGAAATATAGTTTCACCATGGCACCATAGTCTATGAAGTGAAATTTTACTTCTTAGAAGCTTTGCAGAGTAAGGTTTCAAATATACAGAAAAGAATTCTAATTCACAGAAGCTTCAAAAACCTATAATACTCCTCATAAACGTACTGTTTTGCATAAAAAAAAGCAAAAATGAAATTAAAAAACAAAAAAAAGAGCTGCTAAAAATAGCTGAAACTCATTTTACATTACATTTAAAGGATGATGAATTTTATGAATTTAAAATGTAGCTTAGATTGTTTCAATCACTTCCACATCTATAATCTTAATAAGATTTCAAAAGGCTCTAAAATTAGAGTCATTTTGCACAAAAAGCTAGAACATTTCATTTGTTCTAAATAATCAAACTAATTACCCAAAGAAACCCAAATCAAGAAAATACTCTCCCTTCACCCAAAGAAAAAAAATTAGTAGATTCAACCAACAGGTACATAAAAAATAAAAATAAAAATTTCCATATTAAATTAAACATCTCTCAACACTAGATTCAAAAGAGAAATCAGAAAGAGAGTACTTGAGAGAAATTGATACTACTTCTATGAAAACTGACTACAAAATAAGAAGAAGGAAATAGGAATAGAGAAGATGCTACTCAAAAAATCATTTAACTAATTAAGTAGGAAGAGAGAGAGAGAAGGTACCAATAAATGAGAGTGAGTTTAACGTGATAAAAGAAGAGATGGAAGCAGACCGACCGACAAAAGAGAGGAACCAACTCGAAAAAATAAGAGTCAAACAACTCAGAGAAATAAAGAAGAGTTAGACAGGAATGCAAAAAGCCTAATATCAATACGACGTCATTTTGATGGACCAAAGGTAAAAAAAATAGAAAGTGGATCTAATTGAATGACATTTGTCATTCAATTTGAGACTCAATTGAAAGAAATTGAAGGATTAATTGAAGGAAATTGAAACATCCCACTTTTATATATCTATTATATATATTGATTAGATTGATAACTTTACAAAAAATTTCAAAGTGTTTTTTGGAGACTGCAAACAAATTTAGAGCTCCAAAATATATGCATTACTATTACAAAAAATTACTATAAGAGCTATATAGTTTTATGAGCGCTTGTTTTTGAGTGCTAGTTTACTTAAAAAATTTATGGACAACTTTGATGGGAAGTTAACAATGTGCAATTTGTCTTGCCAATATCAACCTAAAAATGTTCACATAACACTCAATCCTTCAATCTACATAGAAACAAACATAAATAAATGCAAGTTGAAGAAAAGAAGCAAAATAAAAGAAAATTAAAATAACATGAACAAACATATCTAAATGACCATTGGAAAACAAAGAAATCAATTTTTAATGGTAACAAATAAAAAAAAAGACTATGGAAAATAACATCAACGAAACTTATTATATCAAGAAATGTTACTTTATAGTTAGTGACCCCTTACTATTGCAATGTTTGTTGGAGAAGAAGATAAACTCCTACTGAAAAAATTACAAAAGTATTAGTTTATAATAACTAAGTGAAATAGGAATGGGAAAAAAATTCAAATATAGAGGATGAAAAACCATCTTCTAAAATAATTGCAACAACAAATAAAAATTACAGCAAAAAAAAAATCTTTCATCAATAATAGATGATGAATAATAACAATAATGAAGATTAGAAACTGCAAGCAATTAGTGCAAAAATACCAAACCATATTGCATATACGATAAAGCCTACATCTTCCTGAAATCAATGCTTAAATTATATTAATTAATTTTAAATCCTTTTAATTTAATATAATTTTTAAACCATGAGTCAGAAGGGGTAAAAATCAATTTTACAATTTAGATCTATATCAGATTAATACTAAAACAAAAAAAAAGATTGATTAAGTTTGATAGGGTGTAAACAATTTTTTTACTCGATTTAATATGAGAACTGAAATAGTCCAAAACAATGTGACCCTTGTCACTGCTTGTTGCAATTTTTTCCTACTTGCAAAACCAAATAATAAAAAAAAATCATGAGTCAAATTGGCTAAAAATCTATTTAACCATTCAGATCAATACCAGATTAATGCTAAAACAAAAAAAATTGATTAAGTTTGATGGGGTGAAAACAATTTGTTTACTCGACCTAATATAGGAACTAAATTGGTCCAAAACAATGTGCTTCTTGCCATTACTTGTTCGAATTTTTTCTTACCTGCAAAAGCTAAATAATAATAATAAAAAAGAAAACAATAAGATGTTTTAAAAATAAATAAAAATGTAAGCAAAACATTACATCAATAACCTTTTATTTGTAATGAAGGGTGAAGGAACAAAAAGTAAAATGTAAAATCTTAATCATAAAAATAGGAAAACTACAAAAATCTTTGTCTCGTTTTTTAAACTTATTGTTGACTTTGAAGCAGCAGAGAAAATATATTGAAATATTTGCTGCATAAATTTTTACGACTTTTAATTTTAAAAATTTTTAAAAAAAATTCACAAGAATGGAGAATAAAAAATTTTAAAAAATCATTAAGCATTTAAGAATGAAAAATGAGCTGAAAATCAAATAAAAAACCTGGAAAAAAAATCAAAAACTACATATGGTCAAATACTAATCTAAATAATTAACAAAAAAGTAAAAGTAAAAAAGTCAAAAAGATGTAAAATCGGGGAATGCAAAGGAATGAATAAAAAAACTAGCATGAAACCAAGAGGAATAAATGAACAAAGGGAAAAAAAAAGCCAAAAAGAGGTGAACAAAAATAGAAATGAACCAAAATAAAGAAGAAAGAAGAATGTTAAAACGGAATGAAACAACAAGTATGGAAGTTAAACAAATGAGGTGGAAAAGAAATAGGAAAAATTAAAGAAATCAAGCGAAGAGAATAGAAATCTCCAAAACGTCAATCGGGTGGAAAAAACAAAACAATTAATAAAACACAATATAAACTTCAAAATGCCTTCAAAACAAAAAAGACATTTATCATCAAAAGATAAAAAAATCCTCAAAATCAATTAAACTTCCTAAAAAATCATCAAAAAATCTTCTGACATCACCAAATCCGAGAAAGGCCTATGTGGAGAAAAGTAACGCAAGTCACTTGGTGGCAAAAGCAATCCTCAAGCCAAACCTTAATCAATTTCCAAGCGAATAACGAGGCCCACATGCCATTAGCAAGCCTCATCTAAGAGCAGTCCCTTCCACCTCATTTGATCACCACGTGACAAGATCAAGATACATAAAAAAGCACTCATTCCCAACTCAATTGCAAGTCACATGTCACCCTAAACACCATTCACTTAATATATATATATATATATATATACATACATACATACACATACATACATATATATATATATACACACATGATAGATCATGTGACTCTAATTCACCACCACTATTGGCCTACCATACATCCAACATGACACATTTACCTGTGTTGAAATAGCCACGTGTCATAACCTAGGAGTCCCGTCAGGGTTTCTTTTCATATAAAGTTATAGATAATGGCATAGGCCTAACAATAGAGTAAATTATCGGTAACTCTTTAATAAGATTTTTGGACCAAACTACCTATGTAGCTACTCAATAGAATGGTAAAAATTTTATTTCCATTATGGACAAAGTTATGAGTGTCTATTGTACATTTTTTAATATAGTACACCACCTATCAACATAAAAATGTATTTTAATGTAAATTTCTTATTAGTTGAATAACTGAAGGAGTTAGAATTTGTATAATCCGTCAATATAAACGATAATTCACTAAACTTGCACAAAAATATTAAAAATTAATAATAAGTGTATGCATTTTTATTTAAATATTTTGAATTTAATTTTTTAAAATTTAAAGCTAATTAACTACACCCATAAATTTGGACATGCTATTAATCTCATTATAATAAAACTTTTATTTGAAATAAGGATATACTAAGAATTTTTTTAATGAAAATTTCTCTAACAATAAAAATAAATGAGGTGAAAAGGAAGAAAGAAAGACAAAAGAGAAAAAGAAAAAAGAGAATAAAATGCATATTGATTACCCATCTATAACTTTATATAAAAAGAAGCCCTTATGGGGCTCCTAAATGGTGCCACATGGGCTCATCAACAAAAAGTTCTTCAAGTTAAAAAAAAAAAGTGGCTAGCAAGTCAAATTAGGAGATGGAAAATCTAGAAAGACTAAATATAGTAAAGCAAAAAGGTAAGAAGAAGACATTGAAGGGGAATTTCCTTACACGTTTAGAAAGCGGTCAATTCTTAAATGATGTCGTTCAAGATGTAACAGAAAAAAAATAAAAGAAAAGAGGGAACATAAGCCACTTTCACAATCCAACTAAGACTGTGTTGGCAACATTATGTGGTCTCTTTACTTTCCTCAATGCAAATCTAATTCTCAAGCTGGTTGATATTGTCTTTCCATGCAAGTAAAAATAACTTTTCTCTTTCCTACCTTCACGACTCTTTTTACTTTTGGCCACTGTCACTTTTTTGGGTTGGCTTGAGGAGGTAGAATGGATGATAAATTTTTTAAATTTTTTTGTGGATTGATGTTAGAGAGTTTCAATTTTTGGGATTTAGTTCTAGCCCTTTGAATTTTGGGATTTGATGATAACCTTTAGATTTTGTACAGTTGATCGACATGTGCAACCCAAGACAGGTTTCGTGTCTGGATTATTTGACTATGCCATTTCCTTAACTATTCTTGACCTGCTTCCATCCAACTTTTCTATATTTTTTATTTTCACATCCTTTGACCATTATGAGTTTCATTTAATTTGAGTTTTTTCTATTTTTGTGTGTCTGCATTTGGTTGCTTTTCTTTTGTTCGTTTCGATTTTTAGAATTTTTGACGTTTCAACAAGTCTTCAATTTAGGGTTTTTCCTTAAACACATTCTTCTTTATTTTTGGCTATGTTTATTTATTTGTGTTTCATTTTCCCTTTAGTGATTGTTGTATGGGTTGTTCTTTTGTTGGGTAAAGTTAGATTAGATTGTACTGTACAATAGTTTTTAAGGCGTTTTATTATTGTAGTTTTGTTGTTTGGTTTGTTCTTCCTTTGTTTTGCCGTTAGATTTTGACATTCGTTTGATGATTTAGGCTTATTAGCGAGGATAACTATTCCTAGTCTAAAGTGGAAGCTCGATTTGAATATGGAAAGCTTTGAATAAAGTTGAGACATGAAGAAATAGTTAGTTATAGTTGGTTCAATGTCAAACTTGTAAATAAAGTAATCATCAGTTATTTATTTAGTATAGTTGTTTTTACTTTTACTTTTACCTTCTACCTTTAGTAATAAGGTTCTTAGTTAGTTAGGCTAAACTAATTTTCCCTCTTTAATTTACTTAGTTGGTTTAATAGAGTATAGGCTCTATTGTGTATTCATTTTTAGTTAATAAAAAATCCAATTGAGAGTTTTTCTCAATTCTCTCCCATGCAACTTCTTTGAATCTTACATGGTATTAGAATGGGTTACAACAATTCCTGGTATGATCTTTTCTTTTGTTCAAAAATTTGATTAAAGATTGTTTAGATCTATTTTTCTTTTGGCTTCTTTGATTGTTCGATCAATTGGATCTTGGCCTTGTTGAATTGAATCTTGTTTTGTTGATTTTATGAATCTGTAAATTTTGAGGTTAGAAACTAGTAATGGAAACTTTATTAAATGAAAAATCTTCAACATTAGTTGTTGAAGATGCACAATCACCTTATTATCTTCATCACACTGATCATCATGGATTAATTGTGATAAACCATAAACTTACCTCAAGCAATTCTGTAGCTTGGAGCAGATCCTTTATGTTATCACTTTCAATCAAAAATAAAGTAAGGTTTTTAGATGGAACAAATTTGAAGTGTCTGTCATCATTCAATACTTTTATAATTTTGTTAAAACACAGTTTTTTGCTACTATCAAGTGCATTAGGATAGATAATGGTAAGGAGCTTAGGCTCACTGATTTTTTTTAACTTAACAGGCTTTATCCATCATTTGTCTTGTAATGAAACACCACAGCAAAATGGTGTTGTTGAACACAAGCATCAACACCTTCTTGCTATAGTTAGAGCCTTACTTTTTCAGTTTCACTTACCTAAAAAATTATAGAGAAATGCAATTCTTATTACAACACACATTATCAATAAACATCTTTTAAGATTCTCCATGGCAAATCATCATATGAATGTCTTTTCCATAAGCCACCTTGTTATACTTATTTTAAAGTCTTTGGTAGTTTGTGTTATGTTTCCACTTTGACACAACACAGAACCAAGTGTGATAAGAAGGCTCATAAGTGTGTTTTTCTTAGCTATCCCAATGGTGTCAAAGGTTACAAAGTGTATGAAATTGATACATACAAAATCCTTATTTCCAAGAATGTGGTTTTTCATGAACATATCTTTCCATTCTAACACATGAACCATGACATAAACCAGACTCCATTTTCTCAAACAGTTGGTATGCATGATTTTGTTGTTGACCTTTTTAACCTCAGTTTCAATACTTTAATTCCGTTATCATCATTAATTGATGAATTATCAACTTCTCAACCTACTTCATCTATACATGATATTTCATTATTCACATTTGTTGATTCTTTGCCTAATTCACCTATTCAAAACAATATCATAGAACTTGTTTCTTTCAATTCATCTATGCCCAATGATCATTTTACTATTTTTAGAAAAAGTACCAATCTCAAACAGGTTTTTGAGTACTTAGAGGCTTATAACACTAATTTGCTTTCTCATGTAAGTCATGTTATTGCTAATCCAATTACAAATTACTTATCAAACCATCAATTGTCTCCTACACACAAACTCTTTACTACAACTTTATCAGAACTTTTTAAACCTACATCCTACCATGAAGTTGTTAAGTACTCTCATTGGAGAAATGCTATGATTGATGAGTTAAAAGCTCTTAAAGATCATGGTACATGGGAAATAATACCTTTGTTACCTAATTCTCTTTCTATTGGTTCCAAATGGGTATACAAAGTCAAAATGAATGTTAATGGCAATGTGGAGAGGGGCAAAGGGCATTTGGTTACTAAGGGCTATAATCAAAGATAAGGCTTTGATTGTCAAGAAACATTTAGTCCTGTTGCTAAGCAAACCATAATAAGAGTTTTTATGGCTTTAGCAATAGCAAAACATTGACATTTACATCAATTAGATGTCAATAATGTATTTCTTAATAGTGACATGGAAGAAAATGTATATATGCAGTTGCCTCAATGTTTTTCTATTAAGGGGAGTGTCCACCTGGTATTTAATTAGTATGCAAGCGAAAGAAGTCATTGTATGGTCTTAAGTAAGCCCCAAGGCAATGTAATTCTAAACAATTTAAACCGAAAGATCTTGAAATAGTAAAGTATTTTTTGGGGCTTGAAGTTGTGAGGTCTCATAAAGAAATTTCATTATGTTCGAGAAAGTATACATTGGATTTGTTGGAAGAATATGGTTTAGTTGGTAACAAATTAGTAAGAACACCAATGGATTATAATTACAAGCTTAAGAAAATGGTAGAAATAGATAAAGGAATGGATTCTACAAAGTATAGGTAGTTGATTGGGAAGTTGCTATACTTAACCTCTACAAGGCTAGATATTTCATATGCTGTTCAAGTATTGTCCTAGATCATGGACAGGCTTAATAAAGAGCATTTATCTACAGCACACAAAGTTTTGAAGTATTTGAAGGCTTTCCCAAGACAAAGAGTTCTAATGAAATCAGATTCTGGCTTAAAGATATTTGCCTATTGTGATTGTGGCTGGGCTGAATGCCCAGACATAACAAAGTCAGTGGCTGGATATGAAATTTTTCTTAGAAATTCTTTAATGAGCTGGAAATCCAAGAAACAAGTAATGGTTGCTCGTAGTTTGATTGAGGGTAAATACAGGTCTATGGCTTGAACCTATTGTAAAGTGATGTGGTTGAAGAGTCTTTTAACACTTCAACCTGCTATAGATTGATATGGTTGAAGAGTCTTTTAACAGATTTTGGAATGATTCAAGATCAACAATCAAGCTTTATTGTGACAATTTATCAACCATCTATATTTATAAAAATCTGATTTTTTATGAGTGTACTAAGCATATAGAGATGGACTATCATTTTATACGAAAGAAGGTGCTTAGCAATGTAATTGAACCTATTCACATTTTAACTGAAGATCAGGTTGCAGACTTATTTACCAAAGCTTTGCTACCAAAGCAATTTCACAAACTACCTAGCAAGATGCATGTGAACATGCATCTTGAGGGGGAGTATTGGCTAAGATAACTATTCTTAATCTAAAGTGGAACCTTAGCTCGAATATACAAAGCTTTGAATCAAGTTTAGACATGAAGAAAGAGTTTTTCATAATCAGTTCAGTATAAAACTTGCAAATAAAGTAGTCCTCGGTTATTTAGTATAGTTGTTTTTACTTGTACTTTTACGTTTTGCCTTTAGTAATAAGGTTGTTAGTTAGTTAGGCTAAACTAGTTTTCCTTTCTTAGTTTAGTTAGTAGTTTTAACAAAGTATAAAGGGCTCTATTGTGTATTCATTTTTAGTTAATGAAAAATTTAATTGAGAGCTCTTCTCAATTGTTTCCCATGGAACTTCTCTGAATCTTTTAAGGTTTATTTTGATTATTTGGTGATTTCGTTTTGTTTTCTGATATTGTTGTAACATTTTTATGATTTGTTCATGGTTTGTTTCTTTTCTAATTATGAAGAGGATTTGTTGCATTGACTCTTTTTTTGTTTTGTTAATTTTATTCATGGTAATTATTATTTTTGTTTTTATGTTGACTATTGTCGATGGGTTTGCACATGTTTTCTTTTATTTCTATTCTATAGTAATATATCATGCCAATTGCATAGTTTGCGTCACTTCAACTTAGAATTATTTATTTAAATATTTAGCTCTGAGTTGGAAATATACCCAACTCGTTAACTGACATTTTTTTTCTCACTTTTTAAAACTGTTATCTCTTATTAATTTTTTTTCATTATAGAAAAATGTAATTCTTACAGATAAAAATTATCACATAAAATTATCTTTTGTAAAACTATTTAACAACATATGCATAGTGTGTGATAACATTTCTAGCTTATGGAATGTAATCTGGTTTTGTTCTTGTTAACAACAAAAAATGGGTAGAAGGCATTAGGACAAGGTCCATCAATTTATGACAATAATTGGAGCGAGGTAACCTGATATTCATTTGTCGTTTCACTATTAAAATTTAGGTACTTTTAAAGTTTACTTTGAAAATTATTGTGAATGTAGAAATAGTTTGAAAATGGGCTGGAAGAAAGGTTTATAAGCAATGTTTAAAATAAATGTATTGTAGACATTAAATGAATAAAGAAGATAGTGGAAGAACTGATTAATTGCCTACAACAATGAAAATTATGACTAAAAAACTTAAAAATAGAATGTTAACTATTAATAATTGTATAATTTCTAAGTGAGCCCTCATAATCAGCTTTGGCATGCCTTTGATGGACGTATAGGTAGCTGCCAATGATGAATTTTGGTTTTTATTTGTTTTCAAAATTAGATTGATGAAAACTTGTCTTGAGCCCATTTACTTGTTTGTCAGAAACCCATTGTGACTGTGTTAGACTGTCACTTCCTTTATCTTTTAGCATTATGAGTTGACCAATGAAGAGTTAGAGTTTGTTTAAAATGTTGAAAGTACACTTTCTTAATTCAAATATATATTTTAGTCGTCAAAAATAGTGTCAATGTAAAAAACATGACAAACATTGTTAAGGTCATCATTGGAACAAACTTAAATTAAAAGAATGCTGTTATGATTATATTCTTTTATAAAGTGTTGTTATGATTGGTTATTGATAAAAGAATGCTGTCTTTTTATTTTCATATTGAGTCTATTCGATAATGATGTTGAATGTATGTTTATTATTTGTTGAAAATAGAGTATCTAGATGTTGAAAACATCTAGCTTCAAGCCGATAAGGTTTAAATTGATTATACTGTTTGATAAAGTATTGTGATGATTTGTTATTGATAAAAAGCATGATGTTTCTTGATTTTGGAATAATGGTTAGTTTTGTATTTGAATTTGTTTAATCATTAGAAACATCATTACTTTGGTTTACGTATTTGATGTTTTTAAATTTGTGCCATTAGTTTGCCTTTCATTTAACACTATTTGTCTTTATTAATTTCTTCATTTATCTTTTTCTTTTCAGGGACTGTGTTGGACTTGTTGTTTCAGTAGTTATGAGCGTTGTAAGCAATTAAGTTGTTATATGTTCAAAAACTTGATTTGATGTTTTTTTTGCTATTTTATATTATTTACATTCTTTTTGTTAAGCTATTACCTACTATGTTCATGTACATGTTATTTGGTATTTGTTTGTTGTCTTGATTTACGTATGAAATTTTTTGATTATTTTTTATAGTATTTAACATTAAGAGTAGCAATGGTGTGAGTTGTCTTACCTCAATAACATAAACAACTCCATCTTTTATTAGTTCTTAAATGTCCTGGGATAACTGTAAAAAGTTTTTATAATTTTTAAATTTGGAAAGATTTGTTAACAATCCTTAGATTGATGGATTAATCCAAAACCATGCTTTCTCTTTGTCTATAAGGACATTGACATATTTAAGAAATGCAAATGACAATGGCATTTTTTCAAAGAAAAAATGTGAAGTGTTATATCTATGCTAAAATAAAAGCTAAGTTAAGCAATATTTGATAAGATCTTGATCACTAAATATACTATCATGATCACCCATTTTGATGACAAGATGGATTAGTGGCTAGAATTATTTTGTTTGGAGAATACTATGAATACAAGACATAAGAGATGATAGTCTAATATTGAATCATGCCAATCTATAAATAAATAAGTACTTATAATCTTTTTGTTTTTTGTAAAACATTGTCCAAAATTCACTTTAGAAAAAATTTGTCATAATGGCTGGCACCTGCATATCCCTTAAAATTTTCACTATTTAAATTTGAGCAAAAAATGATAGATGGCTTAGAGTATAGTTCTATTTACTTGCTTGGATAACTAGTAACTTGATGGTTGTTGTAAAAAAAAATACTTATCTTTTTAAAATTTTGGTAAACAAGA
The DNA here is from genome assembly GCF_002168275.2 of Theobroma umbraticum. NCBI lineage: Eukaryota > Viridiplantae > Streptophyta > Magnoliopsida > Malvales > Malvaceae > Theobroma > Theobroma umbraticum. The sequence goes on from NW_018397269.1 coordinate 3,004,006, forward strand.
ACTTATAAAACAAATGTCAATTAAATATTAATATAGTATTTTACCCACAATTACGTGGGGCATGTATTGATAGATAAGACTTGTAAAAAGAAAAGAGCCATTTCTATAGAACATTTTAGATTGTTCTTTTCTGCAATGAAGACATAGATAAAATCATATTAGTCGAATTGTCAGAGAAAGATGCTGATTCTATTGCTTATCAAGTTGTAGTAGAATTCATGGTTCATGGATCAGGTGGCCCAGCATAGCCAAATTCCCTCTATATGGTAAAAGGATATTGTTCAAAATATCAACCAATAGACTTTCAAACAAGAACTATAGTTAATGAAGATGAATTCACAATATATCGAAAGAGGAATATTCCAAATTGTATAACAATAAAAAACAATGTTGAGTTAGATAATAGAAATGTGGTACCTCATAATATTGATTTGGCTGTCAAATATCAAGCACACATCAATGTAGAGATTTATAGTCAATCTAGAGCTATAAAATACCTATTCGAGTATATAAATAAAACACCAGATGAAACTTGAGTCATCTTCCAAAATAGTTACTCAAGTGCAATTAAATTTGGGTAGTTCACTAACTACTTCTTAAAATTGATGACAAACACCTATTGAAATAAATGAAATCAAAACTTATTTAGATTGTAGATATTTGTCTGCATATGAAGCGTGTTAGAGGCTTTTTGCTTTTACCATACACCATAGAGAACCAATTGTTCAAAAGTTAGTGATCCATTTACTTAAACAACAAAACATTTATTTTCATGAAAATGAAAGCATATCAAGAGCTATACATAAACCAAATATTAATAAAACAACTTTCATTGAATGGATGATTTGTTACCAAATTGACAAAAATGGTAGACATCTGCTGAATATGTTTGGTACTAACAAGAATTTAAATAGAAAAAGAGAAAATAAGGTAAATGTATAGGTAGAATCAATTATGTGCATGTAGCAGCAGGAGAATTATATTATTTGTATATATTATTAAATATTATTAAAGGGGCAATTAGCTTTGCACATATTAGAACAATAGATGGAATCACTTATAAAACTTATTAAGAAGCCTATCAAGCAATAGGATTGTTAAGAAATGATCAAGAATGGAATGATGCTTTAATTCAAGCCTTTCAATGGGCTTCTAGCAAACAATTAAGGTAATTATTCATGACCATTATGATGTTTTATCTAGAAGCAAATCTTGTTAACCTTTGGCACACTAATTGGAAATTATGTTTTTGAAGATATTGAATACAAGATAAAACATACCTTTGAAACATTAAATTACACAATATTCCTGAAGATGATCTTAAAAATTATGTATTGATTGCCCTGGAAGATCTTTTCAACAAAAATTATAGTTCATTAACTGAATTTGAGTTACCTATGCTTAACAAAAGAGATATCACTCATGACCAAGATAAACTCATACATGAAGAAATGAATTATAACTTATTTGACTTTCAATAGTTACATTTACAATTAATAGCGAACTTGAATCCTGAACAGAAGGTAATTTATCAATGTGCAAAACAATTAGTTGAAAATAATGAGGGCCAAATGATACTCGTATATGGACATGGTGGTATAGGGAAAACTTATTTGTGGAATGCAATCATATCAACCATAAGATTAGTAGGAACAATAGTTTTTGCATTTGCATTTTTGAATATTACATCTTTATTATTACTTGGAGGTAGAATTGCTCACTCTAGATTTGAAATACCTTTTGATATAAATGGATGTTCTGCATGTCAAATAAAAAAGGGAACCCAACTAGAAAGATCAGTTGAGGATTGTAGTTTAATAATATGAGATAAGGCACCTATGGTCTATAGATATTATTTGAAGCTTTAGACAAAACTTTCAGAGATGTGTTTACCCATGATTGTAATGAGACCATTGACAAACCATTTGGGGGAAAAAAACCATTCTATTAAGGGGAGACTTTAGACAAACACTTCCTGTTATTGAATTTGACCATAAAACAGATATTGTCAATGCCATAATCAACCAATCAACATTATGTAAGGTTTTTAGGTTGAAAACTAACATGAGGTTATTAAGGCCTGGCATAACCAAAGAATCAAAAAAGGAAATTGAAACCTTTGCACAATGGTTATTAGATGTTGGTGATGAAAACATACGATCATCAATAATACAGAAAAATGATGATGTCTCTGATTATGTACCATTACTGAATGATTTGTTAGTCTCCACAATAAATGCCCAATCAAAGATATCCTTTCCACTATTTATGATGGATTCGACAAATTTTATATAGACCTAGAATATCTTAAGCTAAGAGCTATAGTCACACCTTTTAATGAAACAGTCGACTTAGTTAACACATATGCACTGACTTTAATATCAGTTGATACAAAAACCTATTTTTGTCATGGCTCCATTTCCCGAGCAACTAATTAAGTCTCAAATCATTAGTTATTATACTCGACAAAATTCCTTAACTCATTAAAATTTTAGTTTACCAGATTATTTTTTACATTTGAAAGTTGGCACTGTAGTCATGTTACTTAAAAACATTAACCAAAATTTTGGTTTCTATAATGAAACAATACTCATTATTACACAACTAGCTCCTAATATTATTGAAGGAAAACTTATATCCTCGGCTCAAACAAACAACAAGTATTTCATTCCGCAAATCCTTTTGACAGCAAAACATCATAACTGGCCATTTGTTTTCACAAGGAAACAATACGCCTTTAAACCATCTTATGTCATGACAATTAATAAACGCCAAAGTCAAACCCTCCAAAACAATAGCATATATCTACCCAAACCTGTTTTCACACACAATCAATTATACGTTACTCTCTTTAGAGGAACATCTTAAAGTGGATTACATATTTTAGCAATAGATGAAAATAGCTTAACTATCATTGAAACAAAAAACAATGTTTCGAAAAATATTTGATAATTTAGTTACAGGTTTGTGACACTATTTATCTACAACTTATTGCTTGTTTTTGTTTTATAATCTCTTTCATTTTTCTTACTAAGCTTATGACTTATCAAATGTTGTTTTTTTTTTCTTTTATCCAATGCTTATCATGTGCTGCTCCTTTAAACTAGCCACTGCTGAGACTCCTACAATTCTTTCAATCATTTCAATACATCACTAATTTATTGTTATTGCTGGCAAAAAATAGATGATCAATATCTACACAATTTACGTTGATTTCACCACGATTTATTTGTCAAAGTTAGAATTGTTTCTATTTGAGAATTGATTGATCCTTCTTGACCAGACAAATTGCTAAGCCTTGATTTCTTAGCTATTGATGCTCAGGTATACCATTTATATCATACTCAATTAAACACTATACTTTTACAATATAATAGAATATTTCATGCCTATGTGTTCAAAATTAACAATCTTAGCAATTGAAAAGTTCTTCAAAATTTAACATAATTTCATGTAATCATAATTGACAAAATATATTTAGTTTTTCTTTTGTTATTCTCATATATATGACATACAACACTACATGCTAAATATTTTATCTAATTCTTAGTTAAATGAATATTTAATTTATTTTCTATTATTGATTCATCATTGAATTTCTTCATGATTATGAAATTCTTGAATAGAAAAATGCGATGCATTTCATGATCAAAACTTTAGATGCACTGCAATTTCAATCTTAACTCAAAAAAAGATGCCTTTATCAAATTCAGAAATTTTAGAATCATGACAAAAAAACCTCTTTCAATCTCATTTCCTTAAATATGATAGGTATGTTTCGAGGAACACTATCATTCATCCAATCCAAGAAGATTTGAATGCACACCTTGCATGGTATTTTTGTTTTGCATCCATTGATCAACTCAATGCTCATATACGAAATGACACAGTTTTTATGGGTAACATCATGTTTAAAAACACTTCTTTTAACTCCTTATTCCTTCACTTTATCAATAACTATTTTTTGTTTCATTTTTTGACTCTTTTGTTTTTGCCAAACTTTATTAGAGCCCTTAAATAAATGACCACCCTTGAAAACATCTATTTACAAAATTGACCCAAATGATGGCAAGAAACACGACCTTTAAATTAAAAACCTTAAGTATAAGAAAACCAATATTTTTTTTTCATAATCAGAACACCCTAAATTATGCAATGTATAATAATTTGTTCATTTAAATTTCGATGGCAACATCTTGAAAGTAGTTCTCTATGGAGATCAAGTTAAATTAATTGATTAAGATCAATCGCTTGACAATTTCATGAGTCTGATTGTAATTTTGGTTGCAATAGCTATCAAAAAATACATAAGTTAGTATACGATACATACCAAAAATTAAATTCATTTACCTTGATGAACATTTCTTTTTTTTTTTTTATTAATGCATATACAATTTACCTTGCTTCCTGCTCAATTATGAAATTTTATGTGGATCTTGATATTTCAAAAACTATACTCTACAAACAAAGGTAATATTTATACATAAAATGATTGATGCTGAATTATTACTTCACTACTGCTTAATGATAAATTAATATACAAGTATGAAAAAGAATTGTTTAGTGTCCAGATCATTGATATGAAGATGTCGCCCCACCAATCGTCAACAAAAAGCAATGAAATCAAAAGCTCAACCTCAATTGTAAGAGAAATTAATGTTGCTGACCTAGAAAGTTCAGCCTAAGCACTTCAACCTAAAGAGCAAAATCAAAAATATGCTTGACAACTCACATATATTGCAAGAAACTTAGTACAAAATCAAAGCAACAATTGTTGACATTAATTGCTCAAATTGCTAGTACTACAATTCCTATAATGAATGTGGGGTGGTACTTTCATTCTGTGTTGGTAAACAAAGTGCACCCAACCTGAAAAAAAGACACCACTATCAACGTAAGCAAATAATATCTTTTTACATGTCTTATATATTTAATACAATCAACTCACATCAAACTATATGATTTAGTTACATCAAATCTCTTAATTATAAATAGTTGCACTAGCTAACTTTCATATCCTTAACAAATTTCTTTTAATCTTACTATTATCATTTATTGCAAATAATTGTCTGGAAATGTGTTATTGTCAAATGTCTTGAACATTAAATATTATTTAAAATTTAGTTTGTAAATAGAATTATATGTTTGTACTTCCCTTATTCATTTAAAATCAACCATTATTATTATAAACTCTTATTGCCATCATAAAGTAAACATGATTGATTTCAGATGCTATATACAACTTATTGTTAAAGACCACACTGCATAAATGGGTTTGGTGGCATTTAGTCAACCAGTAGAAAAATTGGTTGGTGTGACAATCATAAAACTTGTAGTGCTTCAACTTATCAACCAAATGACACTCCATGGACGGCTCAAAGCATTGATCAGCCAAGAGAGAATTTTTATCATGGGCTTAATAAATAAGGGAATCAGAATAGGCATTACTAACTATTAAATGTTTGACTCTACTGACTTAGAAAATTGACAATGGCACCTTAGAGTCATTAACACCCCCAACAACAATAAAGGAACCAAAGGAAGATGTTCTATCATCACTAGTGAAAAGCCAAATAGCTAGGGAACTTTTTTCAGACTTTACACCACTAAAGCAACCTACACCAAACAAAGGGGAACAGTCACCCAACAAAAAATACAAATTTAGGTGCAATTCATAAATACCTCAATTTTCTAATCCAATATTACTGGAGATGAACTTAACTGTTATTTGTTTCAACTCTTTTCTTACTACTTAAACTACTTCAATCCATTCTTTCTTAAACAAATTTTATTTGATTTCAAGTATTATATTTTTGAATATTCCATTAACTTTCATTCACTGTAAATTGAGATTCTCAATTTAAACATGTTGGATCTGAACAAGAATAAAAAGTGTGATTCGAATATATCTTTAAATACAGACTATTTTCTTGCCCTTTCATTTCTTAAAACGAAACACATTGGCAAATATTGTTCAAATGTTGATTATAATTCGTTTGATTTTTTTTCCTACTTGTAATTAATTGGATATGACTTTATACTTGATAAGTAATTTACCTTTATATACAATCTATTTTATTGTCTTTTCATTTCTTGAAATAAAAGAAATTGTTAAGCATTGTTTCGATATTGGTTCTTGCTTCTCTCTTGATTTTTTCTTTACGAATGGAAGAAATTGTTAAGCATTGTTTTGATGTTGGTTGTTGCTTCTTTGCTGATATTTTCTTAGTTGTATTTCATTGCATATGGCTTTACTCTTGATAAGCAGTTTACCTTTAAATGGAGCCCATTTTCTTTTTCTTTCAATTCTATAAATCAAATAAATTATTAACCATTGTTTCAATGTTCATTACTCTTTCTCTATTGATTTTTTCCTTGCCTCGGTTTGATTTAACATGACTTTGATCTCAATAATTACATTTCTTTCTTGCTATTGATTAAACTACTTGATCAAGAAATGGACTCACACTATTTTTCAAAGTTGATGCCGTGGAAACATTTCTTTTTTTGACAGAAAATAAACAAAAAACCATTATTTGATAAACCATTGTATGTTAATGGCATATACATTCCATTGGCATATGTACCAACTTATTATAATGCTTAATAATTTTTAATTTGGTTTTTATTGTGACAGAGTGTTGTCCAAGACTACCCAATCATCAATAAAGAAAATCTCTTAAGACTCTTTAACCTATCCTTAATAGCAAAATAGGACCCGTACATTTTTCTTTTAATGATGTCCGAAACTATATCATATTTTTTGATCATAGACAACATTGTGTATTATGCTGTTTAATGCTACCTTTTGTGTAAATAGAGAGATCTGCAAAAATAAACCAATAGATCATCATCCTCATATGATTCTAGGACATCAACTTTTGATTAACTGCAAAACAATGGATTTACCCAAATTACAAAAACCGCCTTATATTTTTTGTAAACAATATTATAAATTCAACAATGAAATACCTTTAAATAACCATCGATATTTGCTTAAATTCTACCAATAAAATCATGCATTATAAATTTTAAAACATATTATCATCCAATTTTTATTTATTACAAAAACAATAATAGTTCCTTTTCCACATGGCAATCACAAATCTAATGACTTTTTGTTGTATTGTTTTCTCATCCACACTTACTTTCATGTTTAATATTTGGCCCGTGTGCATGGCACGTGCCAATTCTAGTTTAATCCAAAAGGAAAGGAATTGGCGCGCAAGAACCCACCGAAAAGTTTATCTAGGGTTTTACAAAAACCCACCCTAAACCCCAACACTCTCCTTCTTCACTTTCCATGGCGTGAATGAAACCCTTATCTTCTTCTCCCACTCTCTCAAACTCAGCTCCCATGTCTCTCTCCTACACTATTCGATTCTCTTTCCTCCGCCACAACCTCTTCCTCGCCCCTTCTCGCGTCTCCGCTCTGCGCCCTAACCTCTCCCACCTCCGATTCCTCTCTGTTACCCCCACTCGCCCCCTCCTCAGCCCTGTCAAGGCGAGGCGCGCCGGTGGGCAGGAGGACGAGGATGGAGCCGGAAATGGAAGTTTGACGGCCATTGTTAAAGATGGCAGCGGCGGTGGTCGAGATGGTCGGTTGGTTCCCACCGAGCTCCACAAGGAGGCTACGGAGTCATATATGGCTTACGCGTTATCCGTGTTGCTTGGACGGGCTTTGCCCGATGTTAGGGACGGTTTGAAGCCGGTGCATAGGAGGATTCTGTAAGTAATTTATTTGAGTGTTACATTTTCTATTTTTTTTAAACATGCGTTTTCAATTGATTTCTCAATTTTTTGTTGGAAAAGGTGCACAAGTTTTTTTTTATTTAAGGAGTAATAAATAGATATTCCCTATATATTTATTTAATTTGAACAGCTTAGTCAAGTTGCTAAAGAGGAAGTCCCTTTTCTTGACTCTTCGTGGTGAGCACTTCAAGGGTAAAATTCTGAATGCGCTAGGCTGATGTGGGAGTGCTCCTTAAGATTGTCAGTCACTGGGGAGGGGATAAGGGTCATGGGTTAAAAAATTATCAAATCTGAATCCTGTGTCTCTATTGGTCTGTGCTTTTATTAATACTCGTGTTTATGTGAAGTATATTAACTAACATGCCTTTGGTTTCATTACCAACAGATTTGCAATGCATGAATTAGGTCTTTCATCTAGAAAACCGTTCAAGAAATGTGCTAGAGTTGTTGGAGAGGTAAAGCATTTGATAGTAGTTGTGTTTTTTAACTGAAATGCCTGGAACTTTCTTCATACATTAGAACCCAGCAGGTTGTTTTCTTATTATTCACATCATTTAACTGTTTCTGCTTTTTATGCCTCTGTTCCAGGTTCTAGGTAAGTTTCACCCACATGGAGACACAGCGGTATATGATTCCTTGGTGCGGATGGCGCAGGTAATATAAAATTGCTTTCTATGTACTTTGTTGATTTATTGCATGATTGATTTTGAGTTTCTCTTTCTCCATAATTCATTTTAACAGTTTTTTTTATCTTTCATCTAGGATTTTTCGTTACGATTCCCACTTATCCAAGGACATGGAAATTTTGGTTCAATTGATGCAGATCCACCTGCTGCCATGCGTTATACAGAGTGCAGACTTCAAGTATGTTTGAAATTTTCCTCCTCTTCAACATGATTTTTGGACTCTGAATCTTTGCTTGAATTGTCTTTTTTAATTAAGCATTAAATTAGAGAAAAGGAGCTGGAAGTTAAGACTCTGATGCTTGTGCATTCGCCATTGTATATTCATTTTGTTGCCTTGTAGTAAGAAAACAAATGGGAAGGTTAATAGAATTAAAAAGGTGTAAAACTAATTTATGTTTCAAAATGTTAAGGAATGATGGAATTTGAAGTCATTGAGCTGCTAAAGACATTAGTTCTGTTATTCTTTTTTTTTAAAATTTTTATTATTTATGTTTAAATTAATTTTCCTTTCCTTTTCCCTTTTGAGTCCAAACTGAGCCTCAACCAAAATAGTTGTACCATGTGAAGGCCTACCTTACTAAGAATAGATGATACCTGCACGATCACAAGTTGGGTTAAATTATAGATGGATAGGTTGTATAAAGAGAGATACATCAGATGGCTCCATAGTAACATTTAGGAAAATACTTTTAAATGTCAAGAATGAAAATTCATAGTTGATAAGATAAGATACATTGAAGTTACTTGAACATTGCAACACCTCTTATTTGTACAAGTCCTGATAAAGTAAGAGATTTAGATGCAGAATTTGTACACGGCATCCTAGGTTTAATTACTTTCAAAACTTAAGACTACTTCTTGACTTTGAAAGCTTACTTCACATGACTGTATGCATTTCCCTAGTTCTTTTGTTTCTTGTGACATATGTGTCTTTTGTCTGCTTCAATGTGGGAAATAAGAAACCACTTGAGGACAACCATGCCTTTTTCGTGTGGGGAGCAGTCATAAGCTAAGACTTGATTTGTACGAAAGATCTCCTGCTAATTTAATATTGAAAGGCTCCTATATGAATTTTGTAGCATCAGCTGTGGTTGATAATAAAAAACTGCTATAAACATTTCTTTCAACCTTTTTCCCCATTAGAATTTTTTAATAAAATCTAGCATTTTGCTTTTATTGTTCATCATTAGCTCTTCTAAAATTTACCTTTTCCATTTTTCAACCCAAAGGCTTTTGTCCATTTTAGTTAGAGGTTATGATTTATTTGCCCCTTGTGAAGAAGGTCAAAAGATGGCCATTTTTATCCGAGCTGGAACAATGATTCTTCACATTTAGGAATTCAATGAAGTGGCTGGGGAGGGCTTTTTTTTTTGTCCTTTTACTTTTAGATCTTTTGGTTTTCATCTTATGGTTTTATTTTCTGATGCTTATCAGGAGTATAAATTGACCATCTCCAAACCTAACCCCTTTTTGATGGACTTTTGATTTCTTCTTGCACTCTTTTCTTCTATGAGTTGCTCTTTTGCTATTTAGAACTTTTTGGTCTAGGAATATTATTTAGTTTTGATCAAAGGGGACGTTTCTAGGTACTGCATACCATTAACGATAAAAAATAGTTTATACAGGAAGATAGCAGTTAGGATGTGCACTACATTAGGCATGGAGAAGTAAGCAAGGTAGAATGTCCTAAGAGGGAGATAAGCATTGATTTTAGTGTTATATATGAAGCCTCATGTTATCTAGAAACAGGTTGACCTAGAGCATTACATGGAAAAAACATATTATTTAAACTCTAAATTTTATTATGTCGAAGAAAAATCTGTTTGGCCTGTTTGCTTAGAATCCCTTGATTTTAGTGTAAGTACTTTCAATTCTTTAGTTACGATCAATTGGCAAAAATCAACTGATGCTTTATTCTGTTGGATTCTTCAAGTGAGGATAGTCAACTTTTCTTAATTTCCTATTCATGAATATAGCAATTGCTTTCACATGCCTCATGATATTTGCAGTTCCAATCATTTACACTCAACATTTCTCTCAATGATATTGTTGTAGAAAAATAAGCCACAGATTGACACCTTAGTATACCCTTACTTAGGGAGTTTGAGAATTATGGTTTTTGGTTATCCTTTTAGCATACAGTCCATGGCTTGGTATTTTTGGCATTGTCTCCTCTGAGCCTGCTAGTTCGAAGTTTTAAACATTAATAAGAAAATGGTTTTGGTGATATATCGGTCTACTTATGTGCGGTTTATGTAGGGATGGCGATGGGTTCTTTGTACTTGGATACCCTTCATTACCTGACTCGATTAAAAAGATTAAGGTATCCTAATAATCGGGTTAGGGTAGGGTTAGGTAGTAAAACTACTACATTTCATGGGTTATGATAGTAAAACTACTACCTGTAAGGGTTCGAGTAGTAGTCTTAGGGAACCCATTACACGAACCCAATTATAAATAATGGTTTTTAATATTAAATTTAGTTTTATATATATTATTTTTGGTTATAAATTCTTTAGAATTTAATGTAATACTTACTAAATTCATTAATTGTTCTAAATATGATTTTAAATTTTAATTTATTTTTTTATGATTCAACTTTAATTTATTAATTAATTTTGATTAACATTATACATAAAAATTGATTGATTTAAATTTATTTTAATGCGGCATTTAATGGGTTGGGGGAGTATTTTAATGGGTGTGTCTAGAATATTTGGGTATAGGTTCAGGTAATAATTTCAAAATTTGATCGGGTATTTATAGAGTTAATAACAGTCGGGTAGGGTACCTACCCATTGACATCCCTAGCTTTTTGTACCTATGTGCACATGTATCCATCACCAACATGTCTATATAGTGGATGGATTTGCTTCTAGGAATGTGTGCATTGATACATGTGAACCTTTTCTGCATGTATTAACAAGTCAACTTTTATGCTTTAGGGACGTAGTTTGGAAGTGAGAGCCTTATGTGCATTGATACATACATTACCGGACATGCTAGTTAAATTTTTAGCTGTAATTTCTCTGCTACTTCTTTCCACTGCTTATTTCCCTTCCTGTACAGAGAAATTATGAGTGACTCATCACTTTCTACTGCAATTTCTTAAGCCAAACAAATTAAATTCTTTCAAAAGTTTTGAAATGAGTCCAAGTTTATAGACTACCCATCAAATGTAGTCTCCTTATGGTACATACAAAATGTGGAAATGGGGTGGGGGGGTGGGGGAGGGAACAGAATTGAACCTTGGAGCTTGAACAACTACATGGGAGGCTTGAGTTGTCAAAAATTTATTGCAAGTCTACTCTAAGACCAATCTTCTCGTCCCACGTCTTTAACAGTGCTTCCGATGTGCTGGTATGTATCCAGGAGGGTGGTGTTAATATTAAATATTGTCAAGTGTGGTCATCTTCTTTTCTTCTATATTTTTGTGTTTGTGTGTCACATTGGCATAATAATTGAACCATTTTTGTAATTCCTTGCACAGTTAGTTTTTTATCAAATCAACCAGCTGATTCAACCTATTCATATTTGTCATGAATGTCAAATTTCAAGTTGATGCAGTATCTATATCACATCAATAGAAGAGATGTATTTTATCTCAAACATTTGATGGTTGAAAGTTTAAAGATGCCAACGAAATAGTCAGAAATGTTTAATCAACTTGAAATATTTATGCATTTTATATTAATAGAGTATCAATTCTAATAGTTGGATGAATAAAATATAAACTGTATAAACGGTTAAAGGATATAGAATTGTATAAGTTTTATACTCTCATTGTTTTGATTTATTTCTTTTTTGGGCATTGGGTGCCGGGGGGGGGGGGGGGGGGGGGGGGGGAGGTGCTGAGGTTTAGGGAGCCTGTTTTCTTAGGTACAAATTCTTTTTTTTTAGATATTGATGGTATAAATCATGCTCCTTACTACCTTTATTGTGATGTTTTTATCTTCTTATCGGTAATATTTGTGACTAAGAATGGGTAGTTATTCCTTAGTTTCTTCTTAATTTATTGGTTAGAGCTTTAAAGTTCAATTGCACTGATTGTTCCCTATTCTTTATTTTACCATTTTTGCACTCTGTTGTCATTTGCTTCAATTCGTTCCTGCAGGCACTCACAGAAGCAATTTTGTTGGCAGATCTGGAGCAAGATACGGCAAGTTCTGGTCTTTAATTCTTACCATATTGTCAATTCACAGCTATGATGCTTTAAATTTGTTGTTTGTCTTTTGAACAGTTTCAATAATTAAATTTATTGCAGGTTGATTTTATTCCAAACTTTGACAATTCACATAAAGAACCATCACTTCTGCCTGCTCGATTACCAACATTGTTGTTGAATGGCACCTCTGGGATTGCGGTGAGTTCATCTGATTTTTTTTTTCATCAGAGATTGATCTTTACACCTGCGCACACACACCCATACCAAGACACAGACACAGAAACACACACATACGCATACACATATATGTTCCTATGCATATACATCGGTATATACGCCTATATGTTTTCAACTGCAGCTAATGTTTATAATTATTGTGGAATATGAATATAAGATAGTTATCAATTTCAGGTTGGTATGGCAACTAACATTCCTCCTCATAATCTTGGAGAGTTGGTTGATGTGCTTTGTGCATTAATTCAAAACCCAGAGGCCTCAGTAAGTGCTAAATTCTCGCTTAAATGGTAGAAATTCTGAAATTGTTTTTGTTTAATAGGTTGGCAGTTTCACTTTCTGACCATACTTGTATTTATCTCATTTAAATGAAATTTGAGGTGGATTAGTTTCATTTATTTAGAGCTTGTTCATGGGAATATCCTATTATAATGTCTTTGCTTAGCATCTTGGGAGGCCTGTAGGGAGCTCAAATATCTTATTTGAGCTGGCATTGTTGGTCAGTTGGAGGGGGTAGTTTTTAGTTGATGAGCTATAATTGTTAAGAGATTTTATCTCTTGGTGTGAAGGAGAATTGTTAAAAATGGTTCTGTACTATACCAGAAAAAGAAAAAGGTTTTGTTTGTTGATTATAGGTGTTGCTAAAGCTCACACTGCTATATTTAATTCCAGGTTTATTCTTGCAATAAGTTTACAAAATGAACAAATTTGTGGGTCTGGCCCACTTATGACATTAAGCAATAAGATTTAGCGTGGTCAACTTATTCGTTGGATCTTGAATTAGTCATGCAAAGCTCTTTTGTAGTTGTTATTGAAATTTGTGGCCAACATTTATATTATATGCATTTTTTAGCTATGGATGGGGTATGGTAGCTATTGGAAAAAAATTCATTGGTAAGTAAGTAATGGTTCTTTACCAACGGATTCAAATATTTCCCAAAAAGGTGGACAAAAGATTCTTTTTGATTCTGCATAGATGCTAACAGTTGCATTGTCTTTGCATCAAAGAAGTTGGCAACTTTATCATGGGCTTATTGGGCTTTGATGATTCAAACTGGATAAACTGTTTTGCAGTTTGTCTAAACCACCCGTAATCTGGACAAGCTGATGGTATTATAGTGTCTGATATCTTAAGTTAGTTGGAAATGGAGTTTCTCTTTTTAACTGTATTAGTAGGATTGAACTTTAATTGTCTGCTAAGCTTATGTTGTTAGACCATATTTCTACAATTTGACATTACCGTGCTGATAGATGGTTAACTTATGTGTACTTGTGATTGCTACATATTCACTTAGGAATACCCCTTTGGGCATAAATGAGCTTTCTTTTATATGCATATTCAATAATACACATTAATATACTCATAACTGATATTATCATTATTGTTGTTGGAGGTTCTGATACACATTAATATACTCATAACTGATATTATCATTATTGTTGTTGGAGGTTCTGCTGCTTGTTTTCTTTTGATTTTTAGTTCTCATACTTATTCATGCTGTCTCAGTTACAAGAATTGTTGGAATATATGCCTGGACCTGACTTTCCAACTGGAGGGCTAATAATGGGAAATCTTGGGTGAGTTACTTTTTTAGCCCTCTGATGGCATGAAGACAAAGTTATAGCCCCTTTATTTGCATGAATAATTGTCAGGATATGAAGCTTTGATCTTTACTAAGTAACTCAGGGTGCTTTCTTGTCTCTTTTTGGGGTTATATTTGGCGTAGATGGTCTTCTGGCTGGGAGGTTTACTACAGTTCCTCATGATGCATGGCTATTTCTATTTTTTTTTTTTTGTTCATAGTACATTAACGGCATATATGCCTAAATTTCTGGCAGTGTGGGGTTAGGCACTGGGTTGTTCACCTCTGTTATAGATGGATCTATTATAATACTGATGTGAACAAGTTCTTGACTACTATTGATGTAACTAAATGAAGGTGTCATTAGTTGTAAGGGGGCATACAGATAAAAGCTTAAGTGTTTTAAAAAATCTCCTCATTGTTGAATCTAAGTCTGCCAAATAAAATCCCTTTGCAATAATCAAATAATGCTAATTAATCTGAAGACCCAATTAATATTAGAGATTGATGAGCTGAACAATCTGAATGAACTGCTTGAAACATGACTTGGCCCTACACAAACAAATTAAAAAAGTTAACAACTTGAACTCAATAGACCCAAACTCGAATACAAGCTAAACTGCGGTTCCTAGGAGAGTCAGTGGCAAAAGCTGACCCTGATCTGACCCAACATTAATTTATTCCGAAAAGTTAGTGACTTTGACTTGATTGACCTGAACTGACCGAATCTGACCTGGATGTACCTATTTCTATGTATAATTTATTCAAGAGTTAATCTGAACCATGGTCATAATGTTCAAGAGGCATTTCTTGCCAGGCCCATCTGAAGATTGCCATATTAATTGTCAGTTGACAATATTTTTTTGAACTTTGAACAGATGTTATGAAAAGTATTGAATTGTAATCCTTGCTGGATGGACTTGCTCAAATGTTGGGAAATTAGTGGATACTACTATTTTTTCAAAATAATCTGAGAACTTATTAGTGCATGAAATGCATAATATTACAGGTGAGCTGTGTGCCTTTTACATGAGTTTAGTTAAACATATAATGTTTTAGGTTTATTTGGAAATCAAATGTTTTTTTAGTAATATAAATATTTAATAAGATTAAGAGTCACATATACTAGCTTAAAGCTCTTTTCGAACCCCTCTCTTTGCTGCTTGTTTTACTATTTTTTGTAGCTTTGTTCTGATTCTGGTTGAAAATATCAAACTACATGTAATTAACTTTTCTGATATTGATTACTTTGTTAAGGATCTTAGAAGCGTATCGAACAGGACGAGGGCGTATTGTAGTCAGAGGAAAGGCTGACATTGAATTGCTTGATTCTAAAACTAAGAGAAGTGCAGTTATTATAAAAGAGGTGATCATCTTGATTGCATCAGTTGTAGATAGTAATTTTCCTCACATTGTACATGATCAGTTTGATAGCTCTCCTTGTTTATGTTTGGGAATGAAACAGATTCCTTATCAGACAAACAAATCCTCGCTTGTTGAGAAGATTGCTGAACTGGTCGAGAATAAGGTATTGCCATCTTATTTAAGAATGTTGCTTTTCTTGGAAGTGTGTGGCAAGTTGATCCCTTGTGTTTTTGCACCTGTATTCCCTTAAACTTTTATTTCTTTTGCAAAAACTGAGGAAAAATAAGGGGAGTAAGAGGAATAAAGGGAAAAGTATACCTTCATTCTGTTTCAAATTGAATAACAAGAGGGAAATTGCATTTTAAAGAAAATAGTACTTTCATTCTGGGCACTGTCTACAATATGCTTTAGCTGCTTCTTAAGAACCCAGCTTGAATTTGGAATACATTGCATATTTTTTCAATCCTCTTCCTCTGTATCATGTGCGCAAAGTATAGAGCAGGCAGATGCTCTATGAATAAGGTGCTCAAGTAGTTACACGAGATTGTTTATTCTTACAAAATCTTAGCTTCAGAGGTTCTTCAAATTGTCCATGTTACGCTTACTGAAGCTACAAACAAGGTCATTATGTCTCTGTTCATAACTGTCCCTGTCCTTTTAAAACAAATAAAAAGCAACTTAGCATAATGTCTATTGCACATTAATTATCATTTGCCTTGAATTTGTAAATAGTTTCATTGCCACAAGTTTCTATCCTGTAGAGAAAATTTGAAAATTTAAATTGCAATTATAGACAACATAAAAACATATATTTATTTTGCAATTGCTGAGAAAGGAAATGAGGGCACTAAAACATGAATGGTGGGAACATAACAAGTTAAGGGTTGGCTGCCTTGTTTCCATTATTTTAGGATTTTACAATGAGGTTTTGATGCTTATACTTGTGGTTTTCCTTTTCCCATTTTAAGGGAACTGGTGTAATTTGTTCTCTAGTGAATTATTTTTGGAACACTTCAAATTTATTCTCCAATAGCTCTTGATGTATTAAATTTGCCTCCATACTTCAAATTTATTCTCCAACAGCTCTTGACATGGAGGATTCATATGCAATTTGCTACTACACTATGGCTCAATGTTGAATTTTGCCTCTATACTTCTGTTGCGTTGGATTTGCCACCATACCTTTGTTGATTTTTGGATGAAAACTAACGGTGAAGGAATAGTACATGGATGCAGTATAAATATGTTTGGAGAAGCTGAAATTATGAATTCTGCTTCATAATTGTTAAGGGGCAGAGAGATCCAGTGTGAATTCCATGTCTTTGCTTCTCCAAAACTTTTTTAAACTGCATAAACAGAATAGTTCATGAAATTTTCCTTCAATGTTAAATTTTGTCCAAAAGTTGACCAAAAAAAAATAGTGACAATGTTCAACACAAATGAAGTACAGTAGCAAAATTTAACATTGAGCCATGGTATGGTGGCTAGTTTGATACTTATTCCTTGAGTTTAGATGTTGTGTGGTTCTGGATTTTAACTCAATGAAGCATTTCCTTTCTTGCTTTATCTTTGGTGTTTCTTGAATCGGGTGTTTTTGACCTGCATTAAGCAAAATTTTACTTTAAATTGAAATTGTAGAATTCAGTCAAATTATGATAAGTATTATCTTATTATGATCATTTTAATTTTTTAACAGAGTTTAGAAGGCATCAGTGATATTCGTGATGAGAGTGATCGCTCTGGAATGCGTGTGGTCATTGAGGTACAATATATTCGATGTTATGCAGTCAGTTTTGTTTCCAGTTGGTAAAGACACCTTTCCGTTCGACCAAAAGTTAAAAAAAAAAAACACCTCACTGACCTTTTTTTTTCACTCCACAGCTTAAACGGGGATCTGACCCATCTATTGTTCTTAACAATCTTTATCGCCTCACTGCTCTTCAGTCTAGTTTTAGCTGCAATATGGTGGGGTAAGTAGTTTATCTATCACTTTTATTACTATGGATTGGACTCAAGATGCCATGTTTCTACTAATTGGTTTTCATAAATTAACAGCTAAGTTGGTTTATTCAACTTTGCAAAGATCACCTCAATTATTGGCTTAATATATGAGTGTAGATAATTCAGATTTCTTTTATGATACATGCTTTTTCATGTTGCACTTGCCAAAGTTTGTGATGGGTGCTCTGCCTAGAACTAGGTGGTAAGAAATTGAGATGTCTCTTATATATAAGGTCCCAAGATATACCAAAATTGACGAGTTTGAAATTGATTTTATCACCACTTTACATGCTTCCTCATGAATAGAGACAATGGACTTAACATAGCGTATGAAACTTCATGGGTAGGGATAATAGGCCTATCATGTGGTGTGAACTTTATGCATGGGAATAACTAACCTATCACATGGGACCAACAAAATGGGTTGCTCTTGCTTTTGTGGTGGCCATCTTAGCTATAATGAATTGGTTACAGGTGGATAGATTTCTCTTGTACATAAGGTTTCATAAGAACCCAAATTCACATAAGGTGGATTTTAGTAAACAATGATATATCTACTGTTGTGCTTCTTTTGTAATGTGAAAGTTATAAGCGCACACTGCTGTGCCTTATCTGCATGACAATCATGGCTCTAAAATTAATCCTACCATAAGTTATTAAAAAAAAAAAAGCTTAATTTGAGAGATGTCATGATTTCTGCTATGCATGCCAATACTGAGTTTTAGTTGCAAACCTTCTTCAATATAAAAGCATCTCTATTACTGGCTACATTCGGCCAATCTGGAGGGTCAAACTTCTCCCTGTTAAGGGGACAACTAATATGATGAATTGTTCGGAACAAATAACATCAGGCTTTTGATATGGAAATTGTTTACGTTTGTAACTGATACTCTGTTTTAATTTTTTTGTCACCATTTCTTTCATAATGATGTGTTGAATACATCTTGCCAATCTTTATACTCAGTATTCTTGATGGACAACCAAAGCTGATGGGCCTAAAAGAGTTGCTTCAGGTGAGTAGTGTTTAATGTTTTATGTTTGGATTTATACCAGTTTTGCCTTAATATTGCAACTGAATTGAAAATCATCTTACATGTTCAATACTTATGGTTTTATTGAGTCTTTTCTACATTAATATCCAAATTGTCGTATTGTCTATATTTATACATTTTGACAAGTAGTTATTTAGTCTCTGGTACTCTGGTTTCTCTCCTTAAAATTGTAAAATGGAGTAATATATGTAACTAGAAAGTAGCTTTGGCAAGTCTACAGAGGAACTAATATTGGCTTAGGACATGCATGGTTTTTGATGAAAGGCTAGGACATGCGCATTGTGCCCTTCACTTTGGATTCGTGTCTCAAGTTATATAATCATTATCATTATGCTACAAATTTGCTTCAATTTTGTGCATGGGTTTGTGTGTTTGATTTGTAATTAATTTGGACATGCAAGTTGGACCCATCACCATTCATTTGTGTCTCTAACTATATATGTACTGTCATTTTGCTACAAATTAATGTACCACATCATTAGTTTCCGGCGTACATATAACAGTTCTATATCTTGCTCTATCCCCTATGGCAAAATTTCTCCTTGTGTGGTCGTTTGTTGGTAATATGTGTGTTTCTTATGCATACACAATGCACTGGTTGCACATCTCTATGCTTTGCCCTATGGCAAAATTATTAACAGATGTGCATCTTATGCTATTTTATCTTCAATGGTTACCCTTTTTTTTTTCCTTGCAGTTCTAGTATTCTTAAATCTTCGCAGCTTTTCCTTTGTTTCTTTCTGTTTTTATCTTTTGTCAGGCATTTTTAGACTTTAGATGCTCTGTTGTTGAGAGGCGTGCAAGGTACAAGCTTTCACAAGCACAGGATAGAAGGCACATTGTTGAGGTATGTCTAAAAAATGGGTTACATTAATATAAAGGAACATAAGGTGTTTGGGCATCCCATCTATGAAAACCTCTATTTCTTTTTGCATTTGGTATACACATACACACATGCACACACACACATATTTTGGTGGTGATTTCATGTGATATCACAATTTTGTGGAGGTGGCAAATTTGCATGTTTCAATCTTTTGTTATTTTCAATTTGCACTCAGGGTATTGTGGTAGGGCTTGATAATTTGGATAGTGTGATTGATATAATCAGAAAGGCTTCAAGCAATGCAGCTGCATCAGCTGGCCTAAGGAATGGTAAGCCCCCTAGACTTTAACTTATATATGTCTTCTTCATGCTTCTCTGATTGCATGGCCTATTTTTTTTCTCATATAACAAAAAACATTGGACCATTTGTAGGGATCGCTGCTTTCTATGATGACATGTAGTTTGTTTAATTAAATATCTTTTTTTTTTTATGCAGAATTCAATCTTTCTGACAAACAAGCTGAGGCCATATTGGATATAAACTTAAGAAGACTTAACCTTCTTGAGGTGTGTAGCTGCAATTCCTATCATAAATAGGAATCTATTTGCTCAATATTGCTTCTTAGGTTATTATATTTGCTAGTTATATCATCTAAAAGATGTCCTATACTCATTATTCTGCAGCGTAAGAAGTTTGTTGATGAAAGTAAATCACTCATGGAACAAATTTCAAAGCTAACGGAACTATTATCAAGCCGAAAAAATATATTGCAGGTAACATTTTGAAGTACAAGCTATTTTATTCTGATCTGTTCTAGAAGTTTCTCATATTTAAGATGCTGGAAAAATCTAATCACGGTAGAGTTTGATCATTGATGGATGCCAAAACATTTGCTGGTGATGCTGTTTGGTTGGCTACTTATTGACAATGCGAATCTTATTACATTTAGTTTGTTTCATCTGCTGTACCCAAAGCATAAATTAATTGAATGACGAAACTTGTGATTATAAGTATTGTGTTTGAAAAATAAATATCATCCCCTCCCTGACATACAAGAATAGAAGAAGAGCAGAAAAGAAATAGAAAATCTTAATGTATCTGCTATTTTGGAGTCCGATATAAAATTGATCTTATATATTTAGCAAACTCTTTTGTTAATAATTTGCTTTTAGATGTGTTACTCCACCTGCCCCGACCCTGCTTGGGTTCCATTAACAGCAGCTTGTCTTCTTTTAATTAAATAATAAAAACAGTGCCAACTAGACAAATTGCCAAACATGTAGAGGGCATTCAATTGAAAACGAAATGGATAGACTAAAAAGTGATAACAAGGTTAACAAGTTACAAGAGAGGGACAGATAATCAGCATCAAAACAAAACAATTGTGGATTTCAAATTTTCAATGGACGATTGTTACTCAAGGAGCAATCTGTAAATTAGCTCTTTATAACTTTGGTGGCTTGTTTAGGCTTGGAAAATAGATCGAGGATAAAAAAACGTTTCTTTTTCTAGTTCTTGAATTGAGAGTATAATAGAGGGAGAATCTCTGGTTCAAAAAAACTTAAAAAGGAGGTATGCTGGATCCTAAAGGCTGCATGAAGATTAAAGGAATGATGAGATTGGGTCAAGAAACAAAAGAAAAAGAAAAGACGGAAAATGGAGAAGAACATTTTATGTAACGGAAGTAGGAAGAGGCAAATGTTTAAAAGGAAAAAAGAATGAAAGATGATTACAAGCTTGGCTATTTGCCACAAATAGAGGAAATAAGGGAGAAGGGGATGCTTGGAATTCAAGAGATGGTACAGAGTTTCAGGTAAAAAGCCTACTCCTAAGTCTACATAATAATAAGTTTATAAAGTAATTAAATATAAAATAAAGGGTATTTTGGGAGTATACTCAGGGCCAGGCAGGGTGGGAATCAGTCTAAACCCACCCCTGACCTGCCCCCACTTTTAATCCTAGAAAACCTGCTCTGAGCCGCCCTGTTCCCCGATTTTTGTCTAAAAAAGGGAACGTGCTCCTATTGAGGTGGGGCAACTCGGAACCTCTTAGTTATTGGTTATTTTGCCATCCCTAGTTCTGACGGTGATCTAAACCTGTTTCATGTATTTTGTGATTTTTCTGGTTTCTTGTCTTCTTCATTTTGTTTTTCAACCTGTTTTTTAGTTAATAGAACAAGAAGCGATTGAGCTAAAGAACAAATTTTCGAGTCCAAGACGTTCAATTTTGGAGGATTCAGTTGGTGGTCAACTTGAAGACATAGATGTTATTCCAAATGAAGAAATGCTGCTGGTAAATGATGAAATTGACTTCTGAATGTGAACAAAATAGTCTTCTTTGTCAATTTTCTTTACATCGTATTTGAATATCACATTATGTGGTTTTTCTCTGAATTTTTCTGTGTTCTTTCAGGCATTCAGTGAAAAAGGTTATGTTAAGCGGATGAAGCCTAACACCTTTAATCTTCAAAATCGTGGAACGATTGGTAAATCTGTTGGAAAACTTCGCTTCAATGATGCTATGTCTGACTTCATAGTTTGCCGTGCGCATGACCATGTGCTTTATTTCAGGTACGTGTACCCACCTTTGCCTTATTATTTTTATTGTCATTAGTGTCATTTGTATTTGTTATGAAAAACTGAATGATTTTTCCTTGGTGAATTAGCTTTGAGTTCTTTAACCAAAAACTGGGGAAAAGGATCTGGTTTTAACTGCCTCTTTATGCATGAAAGGCAGCCAACCCCAATTACAATAGGTGGTTTCTCTTTGACATTTATTCGTATTCCCCTTTCATATATTCAGGACAAAACATAAATTGCTGAGCCTCATTTATGCAAAAGAGGTTCTTTACCAAGCATAATTCAAAGTAAAATTTGAGTGGCTTGATCTAGAAATGTCATACCATTCATGCATGCTCATGGTTCAGTTAAGTATGGTTTGCCCTGGTCATTCAAGGATAATTTAGTCAGGACTACTTTGGTAGCTATTCAGTTGGCCTGTTTTGGCCGCCTGAGACATTGGGTGTGTGAAGGTTGTCATGTTCTTTGAACTTGCATGTTAGGCTACTTCCCATCAAGATCTGTAACTCTTAAATCCTAACAATAAATTTATATTATGATTCTGAAATGCCTTATGCAGTGATAAGGGAATAGTGTACACAGCTCGTGCTTATAAAATTCCAGAAAGTAGCCGGACAGCTGCTGGGACACCTTTAGTCCAGGTATTTATTGTTTTGCTATCCTCTCTTTGTTGGTACTTATGTCTGTGCTGGCTAAGGGCAGCTTGTGTTGTTTCATGCTCATGGCAGATCATATCTTTATCTGAAGGCGAGAGAATAACATCGATTATTTCTGTGAGTGAGTTTGCTGAAGACCAGTTTCTAGCAATGCTCACAGTGAATGGCTACATCAAGAAAGTATCTCTGAATTACTTTTCAGCAATTCGGTCAACTGGAATCATAGCCATTCAATTGGTCTGTCTTTCAGTCTGCTTTAGCATGGAACTTTTGAGTTTAATCTTTCAAGTACGATATCTCTTACCTTTCATACATTAATATGCCAGGTTCCTGGGGATGAGCTAAAGTGGGTTCGTTGTTGCACAAATGATGACCTTGTGGCCATGGCTTCACAAAATGGAATGGTCATTCTAAGTTCCTGTGGCATTGTGAGTAATCTTTTGTTGCTTTATATCCTTCTAACATCTTTGCAAGATTCACCTAAGGTCATATGCGTACTAGCTATGACATGAGCAAATATGAGAAGCTTATTTCATTGTCTTTTTTATTTCTCCGGTTCTATTTGTCTCTTAAATTGTTCTTATTCATAGTTTTACACAGCCCAAGGTAACTTGAGTAAAAGAATGGGGTTAGCTAGAAAGATTAGGATCAACCTTGGGATTTTCAGAAGGATTGAAATCTCATCCTTTAGTGGCATATTAAATTTCTTTGTCTTTGCTGCCCTCTGGACTTAATCTCTACTTCTGATCATTTTCTTTTTGCATTTCTCTCTCCATTTCTTTTCTTTTCTCTTTTTTGTTTTCCTGCTACACATGCAGAGAATCTTCTACTCTGGATAATTAACACACTTACAGTTGTGGAGTTTAAGATGGAATTTCTGAACAAGTATTTTGTGGTTAACGTTAATGAACATTTTGCTTGTATACAATGAAAAGAAAGATGAGCTTGCTTTTTTCACCGAGATATTATTTATGTTTCAACATGAAGGGTGTCAGGCAATATGCTGAAATCATCACATGGATACTAGGGTTAGAGAAGCTTCTAATCCTAGCACTTGGACACACATAAACTCAATCTAATCCTATCCATTCAAACTCATTAAAAGATCACATGCTAACCCTGTAACCACTTAAAAAAAATATATAATTACTATAATGAAACGGTAAAATTAAAAGAACACATCATGACAACTAAATTAAATAAATTATGGAGTGCTCCTGCATCACTATCTCAAGTCGTTAGCGAGTTGGTTCCTAGTAGTCCTGAGTGGGGTTTGACTCACTTTTACGTCTAGCCCCAAATTGCAGCACAATTAATATCTCAGCACCATGCATCAAAGATTTTAAAATTTTGAATTTTATTATTAATTAGCATCTTTACAATTTCCTTCTGTAACAGTTATTCCTCTAGTATTTTCCTTGTACTGCAATGAAAACCTCTTCTAATTTATAAATTGCCTTGTCTTCAGGTAACCTCTCTTTTCCCTGCACTGAGATCTTTTAAAACAATGTTAGATGGTAGCAGGGACTAATTTACTTGGCATTCCTCTATTTATGTTATGATTTACGATGTAGTATGTAGTTATTCGTATTTCTGTTGTTGTGTGCTCAGATCCGAGCGCTAAGCAGAAATACCAGAGGAGCTATCGCCATGAGATTGAAAGGAGGAGATAAGATGGCAAGCATGGACATCATACCAACACCAAGGCATAAAGATTTGGATAAGGCAGAAGAAGATTCCATGAACAAGTAAATTGTTTTAACTATGTAATATGTTTGTCCATGGTAGTTGCTATCTGTATTCGGATTGCTGAATTAGAATAAGTTTTAACTGAAGCATACCAACATCATCAGATTAGTAGTTTGGGTTGGATTTAGGGGGCTCTGGTATTCAAGTCAAAGAAAATGTTTTAAGAATCTCTTCAACTTTATTTAAACTCTACAAAACTGTTGCACTGCTCCTAAATTTGTCTTGGCTTTCTCGTTTTACTCCCCCTTTTATGGTAATAATATGTTGATTGGCTAATAAATAAAGTGTGTTTAGGATGTAAACCAGACCTCCATTGCAACTGCAAATAGTTTCTGCTCTGTCCTTCGTAGAACTGTATGTCAACTACCCAATATAGCTCAAAAGATTTTCAGGGCTTTAAGTTGCATATCTCCAGAATTGTGGACCTAACAATTTGCCTTTAGCCATTGGTTTAAAGCTAATTTGTTGATAGATTGAATCTATTTCAATAGTTGGATTTCCGTTATTTTCTATTGTAGGTATATATGTCATCTCCTTTATCATGTTTCATGAGATAGGGGTGTGTCCATTTTGAGTCTTAGTTGTTCTTGGTGCATTCCTGTTGACTTCACTTCCTCTTCATTCTTAATGTTTATATTCTAATATCATGCATTGGCTTTAACGTATGTACTTGTTATGTTTATTTTCCTTCCCCCACGTAGCGATAAAGGTGGCAGTGGCCCGTGGTTGTTGTTTGTTTCTGAGAATGGATATGGCAAGCGGGTTCCCTTGAGTAGCTTCAAACGGTCACCTTTGAACAGAGTTGGTTTAATAGGTTACAAGGTACTGCATCACCTTGATTATTAAGGGAGTTTTATTCTGCCTGATTTATTTCTTCTGAAAGATATCAAGCATTTGCTCTCTCTTCAGTTTTCTTCAGAGGATCGTCTGGCAGCTGTGTTTGTGGTTGGTTTTTCATTGGCAGGTAAGTCATGTAATTGGTGATTTAGATGTAATATTCTTGTAAAATCTAACAGAATTACACTGAATTCTTGAATTATGTTCTAATTATCACCCCCCCTTCTTCTTCTTCTCTCTCTCTCTCTCTCTCTCTCTCTCAGAAGATGGTGAAAGTGATGAGCAAGTGGTTCTAGTCAGCCAAAGTGGTACTGTCAATAGAATTAAAGTTTGGGATATCTCGATACAGTCTCGCTATGCAAGGTATATGTAGGAAAGTGTAATTGTGCAAGAGGTGATTAGTTTGTTAGTAATTATGGTTAGCCATGGCATGAAAATGGTGCATGTGCATCCCTCTCCCTGAAGTATAATTAAGTCACAATCTTGCATGGACAATTGTGGAAAATAGGCAAAGTTTGTGTAGATCAAATGCTTCAGAGAAGGATCATAGCATTACCCATGGTTGTAAAGATGGGACAGTCTTAAGGCTTGGGATGAACTAAAATTTAAATCTTGCAAAAAGTAAAAAAAAAAAAAAAGAAAAGAAGAAAGAAGATAATTCATTAAAAGAAAATTGAATTTGCATCCATATTCGTATTATCCAATCTTATGATTATCAAATATATCCATATGGAGGGGGTAATTTTTTTGAATTGTCTATTTCCTCTTATTTAGTGTACAAACCTTTATGGGTCTCCTTGGAATTTTAATTTCTGAAGTAGAAATTCATGGCAGTCTTATGTATTGTTATTCAGCATTGTCCTCTTCTATTTTTCCCTGGGTTTTAGGGTTGATATTTTTCAATAATATAGATGTGGACATTTGTTTTCCTTTATTCACATATTCTGTATTACAACATAATTTAAAAGTGGGGAAAATTATTTTTCTTATTGAAAGCTGTGGATCTTTGCTATTGTGGTGCTTCAACAATCAATCTTTTTTTTAACACAAGTACAATTTTGAGAGACTACAAGATTCGAACTTTGCTCTTTGAATAGGATATATGCACTTACCGTTGAGTTAAATGCTTTAACAATCTACTACAAGTCATGTTGAAACTTTGAAACTAATGTAGGGTGAATTTTGTTGTGATTTCATTATATTGTCAAGGTGAATTTTGTTGTGATGTCAGTATATTGTCAATCTAGTTATTGTACTTCATTCGTTTTTCAGGGGTGTTATTCTGATGCGACTAGAGCATGCCGGAAAGATTCAATCAGCATCACTAATCTCTGCCTCAGCACATGAGGCAGAGGAGTTGCTTCCAGATATAGTGTTAGAAGAGTCAGCAGCTAATGTAGTTGCAACTGAGAACACTTCTGAGGCTTCATAAAGAAAATTGGGGGATGTTGTCAAATTTGTATCTTGTGCGTTATGTAGATGTAGCCTAATGAAATTCTCTTTTATTTATATCAGAAACCCTCTTTTTTTCTTCTTTTTCTCAATTTAAATTTGCTTTTATTTCTTCATTTGGGAGTTTATTTCTTATTAAGATGTCTGTAAAGATGGGGGAAATGCGAGGAAAAGTGTTACCACAAACTTTAGAATGCCTGAAATGAAAGCAGGTGGAGATTTTTCCAGAAGCAGCAAGAGAGGATGGTGGCTCACATCAATGATTTACCATCCAAGCCTATTCACTAAGAAGGGTTTTTAACAATATAATAGATTTAATTTACTACAAGGATTTATTTTTTATTAAAGATCCTCTTAGCTATTCTACTTTCATCTCTCCTATTTTTTTGGTCCTTCCCTTTTTTCCCTCTCAAAACTTTGGTTTTCCTTCATAAAATAATTTGATAGTTTTTAATTGGATTTTTTAAGTTAGGAATTAATAAAACAAATCTCCAGAATTGAAGTAATATTTTTGTTTAAATTATTTTACATTATAAATTTAATAAAAATTTATGAAATCTAGAAAAAAGAGGGATGCAAGTTGTTGATCCACTTTTCATTTTTCCTTTTTCCTTCTGTCTTTTTATTGTTTCTCTTCTCATTTTTTCATTTTTTCTTTCTTATCACAATTATTATGTTATAACTGAGACTTGATAAGTTTTAATATTAAGAGTGTGTCAAATTTAATTTTATGTTTTACTTAAAATATAACTACAAATTATGATAAAAAAATGAATTTAAATGACAACTCAAAAGTATTTGTCAAATGTTTTAAATAAAAATTATGAATATAAATAAGTTGAAGAAAACCATTTAAAACCTTTGGCACATCATACTCCTACCTTTCAATTCCTTTTTAAATAAAAAACTTACAAAATCACTGATGATATCAGGGTTGGTGTTGTTGTCAAAGTTTAGCTAAGTGTGTTCTTGTGGATTCAAATATTGTTTCCATTAAATCCATTGATCATGACCAGTACTCCAACACTAATTTCGACAACAATATTTCACGTGAATTGAGATTATGTTGCTTCTTTCACACCCCAACATCCTCAATGCTAATTGTTCCTTCACCGTTGATGGCCAACATTTTTTAGGGGTGATACCTTTATGTTTGCCACTTCTTTACAATCCATAATCTCATCTTCTTTTCTCGATGGTGAGCAATGCATTGCCATTTCTCTCAAAGAAACCTTAAATGCATTGTCTTATCTTCGCAACCAATAGCATTTGATAGAGATATAAAGGCTATAACATTTTGATGGACATAAACGAGTGTGTTAAGTTTACGAATTTCGAAGTTTTTGGCTCATTGGTGATGCATGCTGATGTGATTGAAACTCCATATTGGGTGGCCCCAAATTTCAAGGTTAGTATGTGGCCTTTTAGTATTACCGTGCTTGAATTATCCCTTGAAATGTCTCTTTTATCTCATCTACTTCTGTTAAAGTTTTTAATCAAGACGATTAAAGAGCAGTTTAGATTTTTTGATTATGAAAATAATGGCAAGATAGGTAAAAGCAAGCAATTTTCCAAGGCATTTAAGGATATGGTTGCCTCATATCTTGATCAAGATCTTGCAAAGTGACTTTCGGCAAAGTAAGTTTCGAAACATTCTTTTTTTTAAGAGTTGCAAAGGTTTGGAATTTTTTGATAAAAATATCTTGCAGGGGATTGCCTAGTGTTGAAGAAAGGTTCAAGGTAAACAAGATTCTAGGGAAAGGTGTTGATGTTGATAGGGTGTCATGGTCTCAGCTTGTTGAACATAAAGGATTAGCAGGTGGAAGTTCAATGAAGCTCGAACCCATATTCCCTAACAAATCAAAAGAATAATTAATTGTGAATCGAGTTCGTTTTGGTGACAAAATGATCATTCTAAAAAAGGCAAGTGAGGCGAATAGATCAAATAACTCCGAGGGGACAAATGTGAATTCACTGAGGGGATTAGGAAAAAAGGAGATGAAGAAAAGTGGAGCATTGAGGGAATTACAAGGGATGAGTCAAGAGTTGAGGGTACAGTTAATACAGAGACAAAGGTGTGTGGCCTAATGACATTGATAAGTAGTTTGGATGATCAAAGGTAAAGGGTGATAGATATGATTGGACTATTTGGAAGGGACGTGACCAATAGAGGTGATCTATTGGTGCAATTAATTGAGAGGTTGAGGTTGGATTTGGAGAATGAAAGGGAAAATATCTTTCAATTAGAAATAAAACTGGAATTTATTACAATTCAAATTGCCGGTATTGATGAAAACAATTGAAGTTTGGTATGGGTGGAATTTCAATCTATTTTCATGTTCTTTTCTTGGATAGGAACCTCAGTTTTGTATTCATCAGAACATCGTTTTAACTTTTTCAATTCCTCTCCTTATTGAAGAGCATTGAAACGATTTGCAAGCATATTTTTGTGATTATTACTTACTTGAGACATGCTATTGTTGTCCGTTAAAAATAATTGTCTATAATCCTTAACTTTATATTAAAAGTCTCCTCTAAAGGCTTCAATTGAGTGCCATCTAGCCTAACCAATTGTTTGACACATGGTGCGTAATTGGAATGTTGGGGACTTCCTGGAGGGCTTCAATTGGGTGATGTGAGGTATTCGGTTTTTTTGGGAGGATTGTGGGTTGCTCGTGGATAAACTGTTTCTTTACATGGCATAAAGTCCATGCAGCATCAAGGTTAAACATTTTTTTTGTGGTTTTGTTGGTGTATCTTTATTTGTAGACTAACTTTTGTCCTTTAATTCAGAATGTGTTCTTTCTTTGGAAAGTATTCTAGGATATTTGTTTTTGGGGTTCAATTTTTTGGTTTTTTTGTGCGAAGGCGTGTTCTTCAGATTTCCTCTCTCCATTGCATGTGTTTTTTTTTTCATTTGTTTCATCTTTTTCAATACAGGTGTTTTATTTTCTTTAACTGTGGTTTCCCTGAAGTTTTTTTTTCTTCTTCCTCTTTGATACTAATAGTTGGTTTCTCATTTTCTTTTACTTTTTGTTGTTTTTGTTTTTTGGTTTTCTTTGTTTTGTTCTAATTGGTTGTTTGTTTTCATTTGTTGTTTTTGTATCATGTTGTCTTTCTTATTCTTACTTGGTTTTGTTTTTGGTTTCTTTATTTTGGTTTTAGCCATCAAAGTTTTTTGGTTGTTTTTTTTTTGGGGGGGGTCTTAGTTTTTTTTGGTTGATTTTCCATTTTCCAATCATATATATATATATTTTTTGAAAATTTTGTTTCCCATTTTTTATTGTGTTTTCCCTCACTTCTCTTCCTCCTCTTCCTTCCACTCCATCTAGACTAACACCATTCCAAACTACACCTCAATGTTGAACAGCAAGCCCTTCCATCACCCATGAACACCCAAGTGGCTAGGGAACTTTTCCTCAACTCCACACTAGAAAAACTTGGAGCAACAAGCACCCATCAAAAAAATTCCAAAACTAGGTATTGCAAAACAAAAACTGAATATATTGTTGATTGTTTTGTTCTAGTTGCAACAATGTTGAGCCATCATCATATAATGACTTATATTTTAGTTATTGATGTGTTGTTGCACTTGTCTAAATTTTACCTCGATTCTCTTTTACTATGCACACTCTATTCTACCTCTCATCTTACTGTCATATCTTTTTTGAGGCATTTCTTTTAAACTACTTTTCTATCTCTGTTCTACCATGATTATATCCTTAATTTCTCTCAATTATTACTATGTTGACATGCTGTGACCTACAACGTTGTGTTCTAAATCTTTTTTCAATTACTGAATTGATATAGCTGTTATAGAAATATCTATGGAGTAAAAGTATGATTCAATCATTTTATCTTTTCTTTTCTTCACCTTAACCCATTGTATGCATGCCAAACACAAAAATAAGATGATGATGTAGTACTACCTAATCTACAATCTATTGTCTAAATCTTTTGATTAAAATCAGCACTTAACGAATCAACTACTAGTTAGATTTTCATATGCCTTCACCTTTTTTGTATAAAAAACTTGCCCAATAATCTCCAGTTCACACTTAATTAATAATGCTGTAAATCGATGCCTCTAGATATACGCTTTATCTTCAAACTTTTGTATAATGACAGCCCTTGAAATATTTTATAATCATGACTGCACATTCTTAGCCCTAAGCTATCTTCTAATTTTATATAAAAACAGCCTTGAAACTTTTTGTAATTAATGAATGCATTCTTTTTATATTTACCATTTCATGTCTATCAACGTATTAATATGTTATAACTATTATAGTTATATATAACAATGTTTAAGGTTAAGCCTATAATATAAGTATATTTAATTTATACATAAACATTACTTAACTTATAATAAACTTCATGTTATATAACTATAATTAATAATTAATTTTATTAATTATTAACTTAATTTTTATTATATATTAATTATAATTAGTTATTATTTATACAAATTGAGTAATATATAACATTTTATGTTACATATAATTTGTGTTATTTCATATGAACACTTTTTTTTTCTTTCCAAATAAAAAATAATAATAAATAAAATAAATAAATGAAAAAGAAAAAAAAAAGCTAAGATGCATGGCCTCCATAATCAACTCTTTCAGGAAGGAGTCTGCACAAAGCATTCAATGCCCTTTGGGTAGTCGAATTTGGGTCACCTCTAAATTCCTTCCACGAACTTTCTTTGACTTGGAGCCTTTTCACTTTTTGATTGTCCAAAAACTTGGCCAATGGAGTTTTACAAGAACCCTCAAAATTCAGGGTCAAATTTCAAAAAGAGAAAAAAAAACTCTTGAAAACATTCTTTAGTAGCCAGAAGCCAGGTTTCAAAAAAACCAACTTTCAAAAACCCTAAAAATCCTAAGAAATCAGCCATCCTTTCAGCAAAAGATTCAACCTTCAAAAATCCTAGAAATCCTTAAGGAGTCGAATTTTTTTTTAAAAAAACCTTAGTCAAATTCTTGCAGAGAAAACCCTAGAATCAAAAAGCCCTAACTTTCCTACTTTTTCAGTCAGCAATATACACAACCACTCAAAAGAAAAAAAAAACAAGAAAGAAAAAAATGAAACAATAAGAAAAGAAAACCATGAATCAAAAAGGGGAAATCGAAAAAAAGGAAGAAATGGGTTTTAGTATTTTTAGGTTTCATGGTTTTTGTTGAAAGGTTAAAGAAAAGGAAGAGCGAACATTGATGAAAGAGAGTTGAAGGTAGAGAAAAAAAAAAGAAAAAAATGGGTAGCCGCTAGAGAGAGAAAGTGAAAATGAAAAATGAGGAGAAAGGAAAAAAAAAAGATTAAATAGCTAGGGTTGGGGATAGATCAAACAATATCATTTTGAGGTGTTTTTGGGCAACCGTATAACCACCAAACGGTGCGTTGCAAAAAAGGAAGGCTGGTGGTTTGTGGGAATAGGCTGGTTGTGGACTAGATCTCACTAGGCCCACCTATTAAGCCATCTAAAGGCTTTGCTTCACCTTGGATCAAAAAGAACCCACGCTTGAAGAGAAGCCTTGAAGTCCTTGGACTACTTTGAGCCCAAGTTAGGTAAGATCTCTTTATTGCTATATGGGCTACTGATTTGGGCTTTATTTATTGCAATCTTTAAGTTGTTGCTTTGGACGTTATTTAATGAATTTCCTTCATGGATCCTGACATAGTTTGAGCCCAAATATTACCTTTGGAAAATCTATAACATTTGGAGCCTTCTTATTTGCCCACGTGTCGACTTAGACAATGTCCATGTTTTCGATCTCTAAACCCATGAGTGAGTCAAACTTTACAAAAGAGCTAGTCAAGTCACGTTTCCCTATGAGTCAAACTCAAATATGTTTTCTCCATAGCTAGACAAGCTATGTTTTCTAGCAAGGAGTTTTAAACTTGTTAGATTTGAAGGAAGGGGTTTGACATCCCTACCATGGCTTTTAAAAACAAAGCCCAATTTGCCCACGTTAATAAGTAAATCCTTAGATGACGGGCGTGTAGGGTGGACTGTGACCCTGTTGGTGTTTCTCTGTCCATTCCCATCCCTTGTTTGACTCCTCGGGTCGCCCTAGATCTACTTGATCTTTTTCATTTTTTCAGCTTCCCTCATTGTCGGCTTTCCTTTAGGTTTATGTTATATTTCAAGCTTACTCTCGAGTCAGCTTGGAGAACAAGAAGGAATCATGAGTTTTTAATATTTTGTCATAGATTTCAGTCAACGAGTTTCAATTTTTGGGATTCAGTGCTGTATTTGCTTTTGGGGATTTCATTTTGGCTTTTAGATTTTGTACGCCCTGTCAACGTGTGTGGTCTGAGATAGGTGTTGTGTCTAGCCTATTTGTTCCTACCATATCTCTATTTTGTTTTTTGCTTTATCTTGCTTTTTATTCT
This sequence comes from Theobroma umbraticum, assembly GCF_002168275.2. Classification (NCBI taxonomy): domain Eukaryota; kingdom Viridiplantae; phylum Streptophyta; class Magnoliopsida; order Malvales; family Malvaceae; genus Theobroma; species Theobroma umbraticum. The sequence goes on from NW_018397269.1 coordinate 3,037,340, forward strand.
TCACTTCATTGTTTAGGGTTTAGGCTATTGGTTCCTGACAATTGATTCTTGACAATTGGCATATGTCTACTCGAATTGAGAATTAGATCACTTAAGTGATGTGAATATACACAATTCAAACATTAGTTCAATCTAAAATCTATTTGTTGAGTCTCAATTAGATTCATAAATCAGTTAACTGTTGGTTAGACAATCAAAAGCATTAAGAATAAATTTGAATAAGTAAAACTATATCCATTCATAGTAAATAAAAGAGAAACTAGTATTCAAATTACATGTTGAAATCCACCATAATCCTAGAAAAATAATTTAGCTTATAATATCTAATAAAAACAATATCCAAAAAACTTTAGCCATGAATCCAAGTTAAAGAAAATAAGAGAAACACAAAAATAAAGAAAGAAATTAATTATAAAAGCTTTGCAATCTTAATTCTCTTGTTTTCTTGCTTTGTTTTTGACTCCTTTTCTCCAAAATAGTTGCTTGCTACCTCTTTCTTAAAATCTCTGAAAAAAGTCCCTTAAATAGGCTCCAAGGAACCTCATTTCCAAAATCCCATCAAATTTTTATTTTTGAAAAATCATCCAATGTCGCGACCACGATTTCCTGGCATCGCAGCACTGCTCTTTTTGCTACAATAACATCGCATCCTTCCTCTCTTGGCATTGCGACACTCTAGCCTCTGAAATTTATATGGTGCCCTTCCTTTCACTAGTGTTGCAGCCTTGCTCTCCTCAGCACTGTAGCCTTAGCTTCCTTAGCTCTGCAACCTTGAGTAACTCAAGGCCGTAGCCTTCCACCACATGCTGCCTTGTGTAGAATTGCAGCAGTTGAGCATATTCCAATGTGATTTTCGCCTTGATATGATTTGAACTAAGAGCAATAGTAAACATAAAAGTTTTATACCTGTCTCTTAAATTTCCAATGGCTCAAGAATAATATCAATTGGACATTTGGAGTGAAAGATATGCTCCAAACACTACATCACATTCACTCCATACATACTATTGTAGTGCTCCAAATTAGACAAATATTTTGACCATGATCTGATTAGAACTAGGTGAAGTAGCAAAGATAAAAGTTGTATTCCTTTCTCTAGGAGTTCTATTGGTCTAAGAATCACCTCATTTAGAGTTTTGTATAGAGAGATATGGTCAAAAAACAAAAACATATACAAATAAAAACATCACCATACTTGCATGGATTTCATCAAATGAGCCTTTTTCATTAAATTTCCTACAAAAGTAATAAGAGAAATTAGAAATAACTACTCTTAAAGTAATTTAAAATAAAATAGCATAAATTTAAACTAAAATAACTTAAATTAGTTGCTCAACATGTAATCAAACTTAAACTAGAAAAATACCTAAAATGCTAAAACTGAATCTAAAATCTTAAAGATCTAGCTACTTAAGCTCCTAAATTATGTCAAAATAACTCTATATAATAGAGTTATCAATTTATTAAATGTTAATAGTTAAAATGTTACTTGTCATTTTATGCCACATGATGCTAATGTGGTATGCTAATATGTTATAATGGATGATGATGTGACATGTTAGTGTGATTGTGTGGTATTTTTCATCCTCTACATCAGTGTCACATGGTCATAAAAGGAAAAAGTGTTATTTTGACTAATAACAATTAGTCAACTATTAATCATAAAGGTTTATTTGATTTAAAAAAATTATGAGGCTTAATTGAACATAATAGAAGAATCAAAATTTATTTGAATTTTTTTGACTAATTTAAAAGTTTTTACAAGCATTATACCAAAAAAAAACCTTGAAAGTTAATATCAACATTTTTCAGAATTTATTCAATTCTTCAAATTTGACTCTTGAGATTTTGAAAAAATTTTGAATCTTTAAAATCTTCTTCTAAATAGTGTGTTTTGGAATTTTGACTTGTAGGGTGAAACTCTTGAGAAGCTTTGATTCTTTGGATCTTCCTTTTGTTTTGAAAATCCTAGTAGGTAGAAACTCTTAGAATTTTGGCTTTATTCTAAATTTTTTTTCTTGTACTTGTGAGAGTATTGAAGACTTTGTTATTCGGAATCTTCTTTCATAATTGTGCTTGTGTTGAAGGAGCATTATATTTATATAGCTAGATTAGAGAATTCCATAAGAATTTATTTTCTTTGATTTTATCTCTAAATTGTATTAATGTAATTAGAGACAAAACATGATGATTCATAAATAATTTTAATTGGTCAAACTTTAAGTCTTTGAAATTTGATTGATCGAATTTGAGTTTTATCACTAATTATTTAATTTATTGAGAGATAAATTGAATAGTCATATTTGAATTTCAATACAATAAATATGGCTTTTCCTAATAGAACATTTCGTTGAGAAAAGGAATATTTCGACAAAATATTTCATTGGCGATAGTTTTCAACAGAATATTCCATCAAAAAATAAGGAGAGCTGAAAAATTTTATCTCAATTTTAATGTGAATAATGCAAATTTGCAAATACAATGTCTTATATGTCCATATTAATCCTCAAAATCACTAAAAATATAATAGTAATGCACAATTTTGTCTTACCATATAAAATAAAAAATTAAAATAATTAAAAAAAAGTTTTATTATATATAAAATTATTCGTACAATTTGTTTGTCAATACAAAAAATATAAGCGAAGTCATGATGGGTCATTGTTGTCTCTTCTGTAAGCCTCTTTTACATTGGAAGTTCCCTTTTACCATGATCTCATTATCCGTAAGATTCGTTCCATAAAATTGTTCATAATCTCATTATTCACCCTCATTTGCTTATGAATATGTCATGCATGTTTTCCTCTAAGGTTAGCACTTTATTGCATAGAGGAAGTGATTGATGGGAAAGATTTTCAACTAAAGGGCTACGCACAAACTCAAGGTTTACGCTAGTGCTTGTTGCATCAAGTAATGTTGTAGCAGAAACCCTTGTACCAAACTCATAAATGTGAGTTTGAGTGGTTTGCACTCCTTTAATAGCTTGAGCCTAAGCTAGGGAATCGAACTCTGGCTATGGGGATGAATCTTGTCCATACTTCTGTGATAATGTAGAGGTATTATTTTTGTCAAAAATTAAATAATGATTACTATGATTGATATTGTTATAATACATGCAAAAAATATAAATGATTGAAAGTTATAAAATTATTAATGATCGTTAAGTTCATGTACATTGATAGTTTTTTATCTGTTGTCCACGAATTCACTATGTTTCACTAACCGTTTATGCGTGTAGTTGAACACTTTAATGACCATTTATATATCTAGATGCTAGTAATTACATTGCATAACTAGATGCAATAGATGTTGTATAAGGGGAGCAACCTCTTTTGTAAGTAAACACAAAGTCTCAAGTCAAGAGATGTATTATAGAGTATCTATCATGTACTAGGTATCCTAGTTCTGATTATATTTTGTTACTAATAAAGGGAAGCCAAGAGCTTTTAGAAAGTGTAATCTTGTAAAGACAAGAATTGTTGGTTAAAAGCAATGCAAAGAACTGAATTCTTTATAGAAAAAAATACTTATGAGTTGGCTAAGCTTCCAAAGGGTGAGAGACCCATTACAAAACAAATAAGTGTTCAAGTTGACAAAAGATGGAGAAAAGCTAGTAAGGTAAAACGCTTATTTGGTGATGAGATCTTATCTTCAGTCGCAAAGATGAGTTTCATTCAAGTTGTATTGGGATTTGCAACTATTTTGAATCTTGAGCTTAAGCAAATTGATGAAAAGACTATTTTTGCATGGTGACTTACATAAGGAGATCTAAATGTTTTAAAGTGAAAGGGAAAGAACAAATGGTTTGCAAATTAAAAAAGAGCCTGTATGCCTCTAAAACAGTGATATGTTGATGATATGTTAACTGAGGACAAGATGCTGATATGATTTGCATGTTAAAAGATGAATTGTTTATATCATTTGACATGAAAGATTTAGTTTCAGCAATGTAGATTTTGGATATGGATAGTATTCATGAAAGGAAGACTTATTAAGAAACTATGATTATCACAAGAAAATTATGTTAAATGAGCGTTTAAGAGATTTGACATGCAACATGATAGGTTAGTTAATATACCTTTTGCCAATTATGTGTTCTTAATCTCCTTCCAATAGGGATGGAGGTGGAGATTGTAACATTTATGAGGGTCCAATTGCCCACAGTGGGTCTAGTCCCATTATGCTCACCTATTGGCCATTAAGGCCTTTTAGTTGACAAAGGTTTAAAAAATAAAATCACAAGCAGCAACTAGAAACGAAAAGAGGAAGGTTGCATTGAACAAAAAAAATAGTAAGAATTTGTGCTCCATCAAGAGATCAAGAGAGAAATAGGTATAGTTAATTATTAAGTTTTCTTTCTTTTGATGTTTAGAGTGTTTTAATATAGGAGAATCACTACACTTTATCAAATCTAAGGAGATTTTGATAGTATTTTCCTAAAGAGGTAACTTTGTTGTGTTGTTCCAATAATTGCAAATGTTGAACTTCGAGCAAAACGCTTGAGATATTGAATTTTGTAATTTACCCTTTTTTTCTCATAGTGGATTTTTATCTAATTTGTCCAATAAACCTTTTTTTTTTATTTTTATGTATATTTTGTATTTTTTATTTTTGGCATGCATAATATCAAACACTGGATTGACTAATTGAAGGATGAATTTTAGAGAGTTTACACTCTTGTTGTCAAAAAAGGAGGTATCGTGGATCAATTTGGTGAGTGGGTAAAAGAGCATTTGCATTGGTGAGTTGACTTGAGAAAGAACACATTTGGCTAGGAAAAGAAATAGTGCTCTACATTTATGACATTGTTAAACGATTAAGTGCTTAGCAGTGGTTTTGCAAATAAATTGATCTAGAAATTTAACCTAAGTGGTGAGTATTTTACTAAGTTGTACTATTGTCATGTGCTGGAAATGAATCACGAGAAAGACAGTTTTTAGAGTGATTTATGGAATGGTTTGCCTCATTTCGAAGTTGTAGTTTTTGAGTGGCTTTTAATTAAAAGAAGAGTTGTTGTGAGAGAAACCTTGTTGAGAAAGGGAATACTAGAACTGACGCAGCATGATGTTTTTTGTGCAAAAAGGAGCTGAAATTTATCGGGCATCTGTTCTTCATGTGCCCAAAGATGTGGATGCTATGGAGTTGGTGGGTTGAGAATTGAGGATTTAGATGGCTAAATCACCAAGATCCTTTAGTTTTTTTTTTTCTGAGCTAGAATGAAATTGCAAAGGGTTTGGAAAATGAAGATATATGGAATGCCATTTGCTTGGTCTATTTGGCTTGCTAAGATGGATATTGTTTTCAATGGCAAATTTTGGATTGCGAACAACTCTATGATATCATTAGACTCTGTGTTGCATGGTGGGCAAGTGCGAAATGGCTAAACATAAATATTTCAATCATGGAGCTATCAAGAATGCCAAGAAGTGGATTAGGGAACTGTCAACAACCCTTTGGAAATCTAGAATAACCATGATGCATATGGAATTTTTCAAGTCACAGTTGAAGAATTGGAGTTTTTTGAAGATTCCAAGATTAGCGAATAAGGTTGTTGATTCATTGGCAAATGCCAACGTTGAAAGAAAGGATGAGTTCCTATAGGTTATGATTGAAGATGGTGAAGATTGCCCACTTCTTCTAAAGGATTGATAAGTATTGCCTTTTTTTTCCTCTTTCTTATAAGTTATGCTTGATCATGTTTTTATGCTAGTTCTTGTCTAAAGGTTGTTTCCTATGTTTTGGATTTGATTTTTTTTGTCTTGAACCAACTTTATGGATGCTACTTTTGTTTTTGTTGTGATTTTGGTTTGAACTGTAGATATTTTGCAGGATAAGGGTCCTCATGCTCTCTGTTCATCTCTTAAGCTGAGGAGTGATTTTGATTTGTACAAAGTTTTTATGTTTCAATTGTATTTTTGTACCTGTAAATGGGGAAGGTGGAGGTCTCACTCACCTTCTATTTGGTTTGGATGATATAAATTTTTTATTTGGGACCTAGTAGGGTTTGTACGACAGGTCTTTTTTTGTTTACCCTGTAATTCTGGTTGTTCTAGGAGTAGTATGAGTTACTATTTCATTTCTTCATATTTGAATGAAAGTTTCTATTTTTCAAAAAAAAAAATTAAATAAGCTCTTATACTTTAATTATGATCAATCAAGTTTTTATATTTTTATTTTGAGTTAAATAAGTCATTATATTTTTATTTTGAATCAAATAAGCTCTTATAATTAATGATTGACTTAGTTTAAATATCATTTATTATTTTATACTACGACGCAAACATGACATGTTGACATATCACAATTGATGTGATATAATATATTAATTTGATATGATGATATAATAATGTAATGTTTTTCACATTCCAAATCAACATCATGTAAATATAAAATGACAAAGAACATTTTAACTAATAAGAATTAATCAATCATTAATCATAATAGTTTATTTAACTAAAGTATAGAGCTTGATTAAATGCAATAAAAGAATAAAAACTTATTTATTTTTTTTTCATAATTTATGAACTTTTTTGAATTTTATCTATTAATTTATCTTTCACTTGATTAATTAGCTTGGTTTTTTACCTTCTGATTACCTTTGCCTTGATTTGGTTTATTAAGGGTATCATAGTTTTGTGTAATTTGTTGCTTGAGGCACAACACCATCATTTCCACTTTTGGGGTCTATAAATTTGGGTTTTGCATTTGTAGCCCAATTTATTTTATTTTTTGAAGAAAAAATTATAAGAATTTCAGTTTACACCGTGCAGAGGAAGTCGTGACCGCGAAAGCCCCGGCCAGCGACAGGGAAAGCAAAAGAAAGAAAAAATGGAAGATTTTGAGAAGAAGGTTTCGATAAAAGACTCAATGGAGATTGAAGAAAAAGAAGAAGGCAGCTACGGCGGCGGCTGCAGTAGTAGTAGTAGCAGCAGTAAGAAGAAAGAAATTCTCCAATTGCTTCGCAAATTCCTTGACATTCAACAGCGTAGAGCCCAAGCTTATGCCACGCTTAAAGCGTAAGCTTTTTTTTACCCAAAAAGTCAGGATTTGATGGATGTTTGGATTTAGTTCTTGAAATTCATTTCTCAAACACAATTCATTGCAATCGTAATCCCATCCCATGGTTTTGAATGATGAGAGAAAACCAAGTTCTTTGTCTAATATCACAATAATCTATTAGTTGAACAAAGATGTTTGGGAATCCCAAAACGATCGCTGTTGGTCTTGATTGAGGAAAAGTAGATCAAATACTTAAGTTTTATGCAGAACTAAAAAGAAGGGCACTTTTTAATTTTCAAGAAAAAAAGTAAAAAAAAAAATGGTATATAATAGGTATCTTTTATGCCTAAAGAAGCAATTTTGCGGACATTCCTTCTTGACAATATCACAGAGGTGATTGCATCTTTGGGTGATAAGAATTGTTGTTAAAAGTAGCATAAATTTCAAGAAGTCTGAAATCATGGTCATTGCATGGTATAATACTTGAAAAGAGTTTGAAAGGAATGCACTTCATGTTTTGTTTTTGTTCTATGTACTATTTTTTTCATAGAGAATCCTGATGGTTAGTTTGTGGCATTATCTGGTCAGGGGTTTCTCTGAGTATATGAATTCAGGAGGGGAGTTGGCCTACCAGCAGCTTTGCAGCGAGATCACAGTGAAGTTCAATGACTGCTCGAAACAAGTTGTGAAACTATATCTTTGAATTATCATTGAATTCCTTTTCAAGTTTACGCGTTCTTAGTGTATCATTTTCTTGCGCAGGTCCTTGAGATGGAATCTCTATTTTTAAGCCCTGATTACTGCCGAGTTGATCTAGCTCAGCTCCTCAGATCCGTTCAAACACAAGAAAAGCAGAAATTGCATCTGGTATGTCTCTGTATATAGCTGGTGTTGTCACTAGCTGTTCTTGTAATGCTCCTGAGAGAATTATATTAAACTCTGGAATTATAATTTTATGTTGTCATCTATGATCTTTAATTCTATAAATATCTGTTTTCAACCTGTCCTTTTACCGTTATTCCTGACAGTATTTTCCTCTGTTTTTGCTGTTGCACACTGTTTCTATGTTACTTGAACATGGGGATGAGTGCCAGAAAAGGGTATGTGTCTGAAATGAGTACATTCAATATTGTTTTTTCAAGATTTTTCTTATATTTGGAGGGTCATCCTTCGTAACTATGTCCATTGGATGTGTCGGACATGGATACTTAAAAATAAATAAATTTGAAGAGTAGTGCAACATAGCACTGCCTAAGTCACATATGGTTAGTGATGAATTAGGTATCTTTCTCAGGAACTGGAAAATAATTTTATATTTTAGTTTTTGGCGGTTGGCATGGAACAATCTTCTCAATAATCAAAGGTTGAATTTGTACAAGACAGCATCATTATTGCTGCCTCCCTATCACTTCCTGTGTTACACCCTTGATTGAGAATCATTCTTATAGAAAGAAAGCATATATCTTCTTGTTCATCTTGTTTATAACATCATGGAAGTGATGGTTTACGGTTAAGACTATCTTCTATATTTTGGAGAAAACAAAGCACTAAAAAGCAGTGGAATAGAGAGTGATGAAAGAGATTAAATTTTTCTTCAACTGCTGGACCTGCAATTGCTCCAAGTTTCAGCATTTTAAGTGGTAACTTGGCAAAGCTATTGTTACACTATGCTAAAACCAAAAGCCTCCTGTGACCAACTCTAAATGCAATTGCAAATTGAGCTGATACAGTCTGGAAGCGAGGTGACTAGCTGAAATCATTTAAACAATGATTCACTGATGTTTTAAAACAAATTGGGGGTTATGAAGCCTGGGATTTGATCAGTTAGATAGATACAGTTCAATCAAGGTGCACTTATTTTAATGCCATACTCTGCTTAAGGATTAATTGCAAACTGTCATAGAAGTTATAATTTGATTAAATGATGAAATTGTTTCTTGAAACATGGAGCCCCTTCTCCCATTTAAATAGAATTGATTCAATTGTTGCAGTGGTGTATGTATTACCTAAATTTTTAATTCTGTATATTGTGTTTTACTTTGTAAACTTTAGTTACATAGGAAATATAATAATTGTGAGTGATCTTAAACACATATCTCTTTCCATCTATTTTCTTAGTTACATAGGAAATCTGTGCTGACAATTTACTTTCTTTTGTCATGAAGACTGCTACAATTCAGGTCTTGAAGAAGGCAGGTCGACCATCAGAGCGTCTGGTGAGCCATGAGAATTGTTTATTTAAGAAACCAATGGAGCATGAATGTGTGCATGTCCATGAGATAACGGAAGCATCTGGCACAGAAGATGCAGAAGCAAATGCCGAGTATGATAATGCTCTCAAGGAAGCCATTAGAGGTGTGCAAGATGCTGTAACTGCCATTAATGAACATTTAGAAGAAGTGAGATATGAAATTGCAGCCCTTGAAGCTGAGTAACTTCACTGTAACATTATTTAATAGTCATATTATAGTGTCTGGAAGGATTGCTAGAATAGGGTTGGGGGTGAAAGTTTGTGTATGTGCTTTATGTGGTGATGAGAGGGTGGGTTCTAGTGCACCCTAAATTATCATAATTGACACATTGGATTGGTTTGTGAAATCAAAGTAAGATTCTAATTTTATTCCTTTCAACACATGAATACTTGGCTTATAGCCTTACTTTAATAGCTTCTCAGTATCAGTAATGGTGCACAGAAATTGAGCGGCTGAGAGCAAACATTGGGACACCACCAAATCATTCACCTACTTTTTTTTCCCAAAAAATAAAGGTATAATACTTAAAAAGTTTCTTAATTATTTTAAAAAAATAAAAAATTATTTTGTTGTTATGTTTAATTAAATTTTTGTGTTTTTATTTTTATTCAAATTAATTTTTATAATTAATAATTAATTATTATTATTAATTAAAATATCACTTATCATTTTATGTCACATGACGTGTGATATTTTTACCTTTTATTTAATAATATACTAATATCATATAAGTATAAAATAGTTAGTAATATTTTAACTAATGATAATCAATGTACTGTTAATCATAAGAATATAATTTAAAATAAAAATAAAAAATGCAATAGATGAATAAAAATTTATTTAAATTTTTTTGAATAATTTAAAATCATTTTCAACTATTATGCTAAAAATAAATAGTAATAAAGAGATTATTAATTACAACTCAAAAAAACAATGACACATTATTAATTAATATTATTCTTTAAATTGACGTAACAAGAGTACTAATACTTTTCCCTGCAAGTAATTCAAATACCTAAGCTTTAATTTTCAATTCCAATTCGACCTTTTTAATAGAATTAAATCAAGTTTAACATTTCATTAAAAATAATAAATTACAATAAATAACCAATCTCACTTAAATAAATAAAAAAAAATTGATGATGCCTCTCTTTACATGGAACGTTCCATAACTCGCATGTTACGACAATAAGTAATAATTAATTTTATTCTTAATTTTGATAATAAATATCAATAAAATCAATTAACTTTCCAATTATATTAAATAATTCATTTTGTGAATTTTTTTTTCTTTTAGTTTGTCTATTAAAATAAAAAAAATAACAATAACAAATCCACGATAGAAAAAAAAAACCCTATGAAAATAATCATGTGAAACTAAAATATTCAAAGGTCTAATTAATAATATTATTATTTTTTCATAATAAAATTGTTGTAAGTAACAAGAGTAACACCAAAAGAGTCATTTGGTATTCGTATTTAGTGTAGCTTATATTAATTTCATAATAATAATTATAAATAATATTTTTTATCTAAATTTTAATTAAAAAACGAAACTTATCCTTTATTCATTTAAACTAAACCATTTCAACTTCAAACTATTTCGATACCGAATGAATTTCGATTGTTTTATTCGATTTCGGATGGATTTTGGGGTTGGTCCGTCACCTCTATTTCTCAAATAAATTATTTGCTAAATCCTTTTCTCATTGTTCTCCATATGGAGCACCAATTACTGCCATTGAAACGGCAAAGTGAGGTATTTTAGAGGTAAACTGCTAAGGAGATGCCTGATCAGAAGAAGCTTTCACACTAAGGCAATCCATCTTTACCACAGCTCATTCATTTTTATTTTTTTTTTGTGACTGGACCTTTACCCTGGATTCCAGGAATATATCATCAGGATAATCAGCTGACTGCTGCAACACCCAAACACAATTATTAGAAGCAAAATGCTGTAAGTGACCTTGCAATTGTTGACAGTACCAACATGAATAATATTCTTAGCACAACTTGATAATCTTATTGTTGGCTCTAGTTTTGGTGGATCTTTAATAGCTTCAAATGAGACAGTATGGGATTTATTTATTATCTACACCCAATAAACTCTAATCGGTGCTGTCGAGTATGCTTCAAGATCTCAATGGAAGGATCGACTGTTCTCTTGTTACAATGAACAAATGATCATCAAAAATTCAAAAACCAGATGCTGAGCTGCTTACCAGCTTTCCTCGTGTTCTGTTGAATTGAAAGTTATTTGTAGTCACAACGAAAAGAAGCAGACTGGATAGTAAGTTACTCACACGCAGAAAATACATCATCCTAGTCGAGCACGTAGAGAGTTGTGTGAGAGAGATTTAAGAAATCTATAGCCAAATGCATTTATCTCAACCTAAAAAGAATCCAGAGAATAAACAATTGTTAATGAAATGGAAAAATAAAGAAAGATGAACAAAGCATTGGCTAAATTAGGTTATAGCTGAAGCTTTTTTGATGATGCGAGGAGCATGAATTTCAATGGTAATTAATCAAAAAAGGAACCCTTACCCAGAAGTAGAAACTGCTTTGATCCATGTCTCGCAGATCCCATAATCCTTCACTCTACAAATTTAATGTGCATTAATACCAGGCAAACAAAAAGGAATGACAAATAAAAATGCTCCAGACACAATAGGATAATTTTAATAATGACACAAATGCAGTCGTGCAAAGTCATTAAACTAATAGAAGCATCTGACTTACAAGTAGACATCATGTGGATCAATTTCAGGAAATAGGTTAATATAAAAGCGAAAGCCATCAGGGCTTACATCTCTGCATAGCAAACCTGCAAATATAAAACAGAAAATTACATATAAATATATATAGGCTACTCCACCATTATTTAAAGAGAAAGCAAAGCAAAGGTGTACCGTTGCTCTCAGCAGTTAGAAGATGCTCCTTGGCCATAGCTGGAGCAATCCCTAGTGTCATTGCAGCATCACTTGGACTAATGCCACTTCGAAGGGCTTCAGGCTTAGTCACAAGGCTTTTGATTCTAACAAAGACCTACACATGACAGGACAAGTTATTTGTTCCCAAGCAACTTGAGCATACTTTAAAAAAAATTATTAAGTTAAAGCAATGAACACAACATTTATATATACCTTTGCCAGCAAAGTAAAATTAATTGCTAAGTTCCAAATTTAAAATCAATTGGCAAAAGACAGAATGGTCCAACATCAACATCAAGCCACAATAAACCCCAAATCAACCAATATGGGACTTATTTATAATCACTTAAAAAAAACAAATAACAATTGAACATTTTGACAGCACTGTAACAACTACAAGAAAATTGAACAATAACTATAGCAGCAGATCTAAAATTGATTAGCCAGCTCTGCTTCGGACCATCCACCTTAAGGTGAATTTTCATCACATAGTGGCTCCTTGAAATTAAGTTTCCAGTTAGGTGCCTACATTAATTAGTGTGTTGAACATATAAAAGGTGTGGGCAATTGAAAACAGAAGTAGCATGCATCTAGAATTTAGCAAAGTAAGGAGTAAGCTCATTCTACAATAGAAAATTCCTACAATTGAACAATAAAGATTCATCTTCATAAAATATTAGGTCTCAAAGCAAAGAAAAAGCCTTTTCCAAAGTTTTTGATATACAATTACAGCTCATAACAAAGTCAGAGCTTGCACTTTAAGTAACAGGTTAAACATGCAGACATGAAATTTTAAGTGAATCTGAGTTTAAACCTGTAATCCGTGGTTGAGTTTCAAGAAAGGCAGTCTACATCTGCCCTTACCCAAAAGTATGAATTTGAGCAGGAAAACCAAAACATTATATCAAAGGAGCATCCTTTAACTTTTACTAAATTTATATGTTCTTTTAAGGTTGTTAATTTATTCAGTCTATCACCAGTTGTTATATTCTTAATTTTATTAAGTGCTCATGTGTCTATTTAACGAATGTCAACAGCTAGGATTAGATGGGATTTATTTGTATTCTAGGGCTCAGATTAAAAAATTCTCTAACACTAATATAAATAGGATTAGATGGGGTCATTGATGATTAATATTTCCCCATCTAATGACCTTTTTTTAAAACAATAATTACATATTAGAATTTGAATGGAAGGGATCTTTGCTAACATGCCATAATCATTTCATACAATCCTTTCTCATACGTGCAACGCAATGACCTTATAGACTCAAGTTTGTGAAAATTACCACGAAAACTTGACGTGACATCATCACAATCACAATTTGAGTGTTAAAATGACTACTTACTAAAATTAAATGAACTAAGGTTATATGAATATATTTCCATTTATTGTGAGTAATAATATGTGGTTATTATTGGTGCCACATCAAGGTTCCATGGTAATTTTCATGGACTCAATTCTGTAAGATCATTAAGCAGCCATTACATACTACTATACCATTTATTAGTGGTTCTACCCTAAAACCTAGGGTCTTGTTCCAACCTCAGTTGAATTTTTCTTTTACAGTTCTTACTTCCATACTAAATCGTATTGACTAAATGGTTATGGAAACATTAACCATAGTGATTTATCTCTAAGCCAAGACTACTACTGCAACGAAACTTTGTCACAAAATATTGCAGCACAACCCTCATCGCCAAAGTAGGGCTAGCGAAACAGTACTAAGAGCGTAAACACCCCTTCTACCAGCTTCACAAAGACCTCTATTACAGAGGCATGATAATCAACATTGAACAAGCACCACCATCACAACCATTAAATTCTTTAGAATGTATCTATAGCAATTGATTACCAAAACCGTCTGGCCAAAAAATGAATCATCAAAACCTCAAATTAAGTTGAGAAGAGATATGAAACCAAATGATCATGCATGCCTGCAAAATAAATCCATAAGGTGAATCCAACACTTAAATGCGATGCAAAATTTTCAAACAGCATCTTTGAATTCCACCGGACATAATCATATCAACTTCTCCGGACACTCCCTCCAGTTAAACAAAGCCTCAAGAATTTCTCACAGGGCCACATAGACATTTGATATCGCATGGGCTAATTTACATGTTCACCATTTAAATTTGCAGGAATCGTCACTGAGATTACTCCCAAGAATGTCAAAGAGTACAAGTTTTGAAAACATATCATTTGCTACCCATATCCTTTCATTATTTCAATGCAGATAGGATTAAATATCAGTTCTGTTTTTCCCTTTTAGTTGGGGAGACAAGAAAAGACATGTGGATAGAGGGCTTCAATTCTACTGACGCATCTAGCATCGATCTTCATTTTTTAGTACATGTGATTATGCATAAGCCTATTGAGTATAGAATATGGGCTATACTACAAGTGGAAACTCTCCCCCATCCCATAAATGCAACTCCTCCTCCAGATCCAACCTTAGACCTCCAAGTTGAAAATGTAAAGTTCTAACAGCTGGCATGTCTCCTTGGAGACAAATCCAACATCCATCTATCCCTGATTTTTTAAGAATTATGGTGAAAGATAGAAGAAAAGTTGAGAGCAAAAGAGACTTAGGGCTATTACATCTTAAGCAATGAAATTATTTAGCATTCTCCAAGTCTCATGCATGATTCTTTCTTTCAGAAAGCTAATTTCCAAGAAACTATTAGGAAAGACACAGGTAAGTTCCATAGTACAACAGCTATGAAAAGCTTGAATTCAGTTTGCAAATTTCAATTAGGCCAAAGAAAAAGAAATTTCATTTAAATAAAACCAAAATAGAATTGTATCAAGATAAGCCAGTAAAATTGAAATGGATTACCTCCTCGTCACTATGGGACTTGTTTTGGATGACCATGACTCCACTATCAAACTTCCTAAGCATCACTGGACTGTTAAACAAAGGGCAATGTGATAAAAGTGTTCAAACATCTAAGTATGACTTCCTAATATCACTAAATGTAAGGAAATGAAAATAATATCATACATACACATCAAATTTCTCCCACAAAGAACATGCTTGCAACATATCATCTGGAGAGATCAATTCTGAGGACAAAGAGATTCAAAGAAGCCACTTTCATCATGCTTTGAAAATACTGAAAATTGAGCAGATAAAACCACTGCATAATTTTGGAAATTTGAGAGAATAAAATAAAAAAAAAAACCAGAACAGTTATGAGATGAATGAAATGTATTGAGGGACTGGAAACATGCAAAGCAATTTATACCCAAATAATAACTTCATTGATTTGAATGTCCTCTTTGCTTACAAAGTATATAAAAGCTATAAGAAAGTTAAAATCAATGTAACATGACTTAAAAGAAAAGGCTACTGTAAAGTAAGTCCTAGGCAGAAAAATTATAGAATCAATCAGAGCATAAGACTGTGAGGTCAAAGAAATTAATTTCACAATTGAGTTCTGCATGCAACAGAAATTTAGTATATAACAAAGAAAACTTCATTTTAGCAAGTTGAAAATTACCACAGTTATTAAAAATATTCAAGAGATATGCAAGCCAATAGAAAGAGAAAAGCCACAATATGGGATTGTGAACAAGAAGAATATGTTTATGGACATAATAGAACTTCTTTCTCACAGCAACCTTTGAAGAATTAAAAATTGTTGGACATAGAAAATCCAAAGTTTCAGTTTAATTTTTTGTTTGAGTCAACAGATATAATAAATATAACTTCTATGGGATAAAACGAGAACTTCAAACAACTCTGACTCCTCCAACCAAATTATAACAACAGGAAGAGGGTAGTGGGCACTCAAAGTCAAAAACCACACCTGTTCAATGTCACATAAACAAAAATGTACAGCAAGTGTACAGGACCTCCATTTAATGTTGTTGCTTTAAATATTATAGATGCTAAGATTTATTGCTTCTAATTTCATTGAAGTTTACTTTCTTCCTTCAAAAATAAATGAGAATTATGATGCCAAGAACCCTTTACTTTTAAGGTTACAAGGGGAAGAAATTTCAAGTTCACAACGCAACCAAACAAGCCTTAAATATGACCATATTATTTATTGAAACAAGAAAAGAAGCTAGTGTTAAACCGAACCTGTGCCTCGAGCACGATTGAAGAGACAATAAACATCAATAAGGTTTATCATTCCACCTGCTCTCTCTAGTGGAGTTCTCACAAAATCTGCCAGCTGAGATGTCAAAAAATAAAATCAAAACTATCTCGTGCATGCAAAACAAGTAAAAAACAACAGTCAATCACTTAAGATGACAATTCATTTACCAACTCAATAATGACTACAAACCATAAGGTGTTGGTAGGCACTTTTCTACAATAAAATAGCTACCCAGCCAAGACATACAAACAATTTCAATTACACATTTACCATTAACCTATAATCCTTTATCCTTCTACTACTAAACAGATTCTTGCCAAACAGCAACAACCAGCAATGTAATGAATAGTTGTATCTTGGAACTATACTTAGTTTGCTGGTTGGTCTGTAGATAATGGACCATCATATACTAGATCGCATAACTAACATTCATTCCTATCATCGAAAGAAAAATCATTGCAATGTACTTTAATATTTCTGAAATGATTCAAACTAAAATTTAAAAAAAAAATCTCCATGTGAAAGGAACAAGAGAGAAACATTGATCCCAATGGAGTATAGAAAAAGTCATTGCAAGATAAACTAAAGCAAAATTTAAAAGAGACACTGTGGAGTACATATGCAATAGTATATACTCCACTATTTCTTTTGTCTTAGGGTAATTGCAATTGAGCGTAATGGGGATATTTTAATACTGAAATATTCCCTACAAAACGTAATAAGAATTCCTTCAGCTTCATATTTTACCCTTTTTTTCCTTAGTTTACAACTTTTATGCTTCTTATCTTTTTAACTTTCATCTTATGCAATCAAGTCAAAAACAAATATTCTAATATGACTTTGATACTGGTTGGCCTAAC
>NW_018397269.1:3054505-3055955 GCF_002168275.2 Theobroma umbraticum
GAACCATGAATATGAAAACACACGGATACTTTATTGATGATAAATGCAAACAATATAATACAAGAGACTATAAAAACTCGATGATAAATTTACATGATCATAGATGGGAGGTACACTAGTGGAAACACACACCCGTTTACATTAGTCATTATTGCTTTACAAACTTGAATACTCTCAAAAACTCTTACAAGAAAATCGGAAAATAGACTGATAGATTCTAAATGCAAACTGAAAGATCTTGAAGGCTTGTTGTATATAGTTTCCACTCCATTTTCAACTGTGTAAAATGATGGGAACCACACCTTCTTTACAAAGAAGCAAAAGAGGCAAAACGTTTTGTTTTCCTATTTAGAGATTCTTTCTTTAAAATAATATAATAAGGCTGTCTTTTAAAACAGATGAGGGAGGAATTGCTTTTAACAATGCATATTCTTCTTTGATAAGGTTTTTTGACAAGTCCTAGTAAACCCATATTATGGATCTTGTGGTCCAAATATGTCCTTTGCATTAAATGTTTTTCTACTGCCAGTTCTAAGTGGCTACAAATTTTCAAAAAGCTACTCCAATATGAAATCTTGTCCAAGAAATGGTGCTGAGGCTGAAGGAGGACCATTAAACCTCACATGGTATTGAAATTTGCATAACTCTCCTGGTAGCTAAGTTCTCCTACATTTTTTTTCTTGTCCTTCTAACTCAGCAAGATGATCCACCTATCCTTGAATTGGAGTTCTCTTCCAATAATTCTTCTTAAGAAGACTGCAAGAGCTTCCTCTTTATTCTATTTGAAAAATAGAGATTGTAAATGGATTTCCTATGTATAGTTTGTCTAGAATTTTATCCACAAAGCTTTTTCTTCTTTAGATCCTTCCTTTGGAAGTAGCTTGGGAACCAAATAAATTACCATGATTTTCTAGATAGTAAGTTTAAACATCTCAAACTTTTTCCATCATTTGACCAGACAAGTTGTTTGAGTCATCACAGTCCCTCGATCTTTTAGATGACTTTATATTCTCAATGAAGAATCCATAAGCATTTCTAACAAATAAAAACATAAAAGTAAAATATCTTCTTTTGTTATCAAAGTTTCGAATCACTTAAAAGATATTTTACAACATTTAGGAAAATAGTATCAACTTATCCCCATTTATAGAGCCATTGATGAAATCAATCTAGAAAATCGACCTATCGAGATTCTTTCTAAAGAATGTTTTATCCCTAAATTTGACATTTTTAAGCTCACCCCCCCCAAATATATGAGGCTCTCCATGACCTTGGCAATTTGACAAACAATGTCAATCAAATGGTGGGAACAGTTTCACATGTTCAAGCTCACTCCTTCAGAGACCAGATTAATTTTCATGATTTGCAAGCTATCTCAAAAGGAAGAACCTCGAGGGATAAAAAGAAATTGTGGATTAAATTCTTAACAAACAGAAAAAAAAAAAAAAAA
>NW_018397269.1:3055965-3057071 GCF_002168275.2 Theobroma umbraticum
AAAAAAAAAAAAAAAAACCCAATAGATCCATGTACCATCTCTATTCCTCAATCAAAAGTGAAGAGGAAGCTCTTTGAGTCTCTCTTTAAAAGAGTTATTGGTAGAAAACTCCAACTTAGGGATAAGAGATTTAAAGCTAACAATTTGTAACATGACATGTAGTTACACAGCTGCGAATTTTGCATAATCATGTTCCCATTATAATTGTGTCAAGCCCATTAGGACACAAACTTTTCCCACTCGAGGCAAGTTGACCCACTCAACTCAAAAAATGACTTGTATTAGCCTGTTTAATAATTGTGCCAACAGGCATATACAAAGTCATTAATTGAATTATTCTAACTAAACAATTAATTATATTTAAACATGTTTACCTGTCTTGTTATACAATTTGATTAATAAACAAGCCATGTTAGTGTCAAAGGTTCTTGACAATTATTCAATTGGTATCCATGTAAGCTTTCTCTCCTGGCTAATACCCAAGCTAAAACAATAGAATTATGACACAATAACACAAATTATCAACCTTAAGGTGAATCCAACTAAGCCAAAGTAAAGTCACTTTAGCAATAACTCAAGGAAATGTATGATGCAAGAGAACCTAGAGTAGGTCCACAGGAGAAGCTAGCAATGTGAATAATAAGCTAAATTCAAACTACTCCAACTTAAATACCATTCCCAAGACAAGATTCCATGTCCAAGTAGCATTGTGAAGAGCTAAAATCACGCAAGATTGTTGGCAATGAAATTCACTTTAAAGCACATAATAATAGCACAAACAAGTTAGATCACCAAGATAATAGTGCAAGGTCCCCTCAAGAATATGCAAGAAAACCTTCTCAACTAGGATTTCTGCTTTCCCACATGTAATTCTTCTCTCATTGTTTTCAAGGGCAACCTTATTAGGAGTATTATCTACAGCAAATCCCTTTACACAAAAAATAGAACATGTATCCAGTTTTTTTCTATAAATGGAGACTTCATTACCCTTATTCAAAAGTGAGGAAAACACAGTGGAGGTTTACAAACAACAATCTCAAGTTGGGCAGGCAATGTTTGAGCCGGCTTAAACACCTCATATTAATATATTAGGCCAAGCTTGAAAA
>NW_018397269.1:3057081-3070361 GCF_002168275.2 Theobroma umbraticum
AAAACTAGGCCCAATGAATTTTTCAAGCCAAGCCTAAGCTAGGATTTCCAGGCTCGAGCTTACCCAAGCCTGATCTGAATAAATAGTTTAACATATTTACATGTATCTTTTATTTTACATAATAAGAAAATATGTTATTGATATTATATTTTACATTTTTTTCGTCTTTCTTTAGGCTAGTCAGGTCTGGGTAAAGACTTTTATTGTTAATATGGCATAAAAGCCCAGTCCTACCTGGCCTATGCACACCTCCACATCATCAATCTATTTCCACTTTCCAGTAAAATAATTTTAAGTGTTCAAATGCGTTTGTAAAATATCAGTGATTAGTGTAAGTATTTTTCCTACGGTGTATCTGTAACGACCCAGGCCCAAGCACCACTGGCCTAGCAACTTTTTAGGCCTAAACCGCATGGTCTTCAACAACTTAAGCTCAAGTTGCTAGTAGTGAATTACCCAGACCCTTATATAAGTCTTAATAATCATATTTATATCTGATTTGAGATGTGGTATCACAATCCCACCAACCTAAATCCTTGATGTCCTCATCAAGGCCACATATCACAATTCTCAATCAAGGCCCACTCCACAAGACTAAGATCTCAATGTGAAAGCTCACATTGGGTTGGCACTTACTCTGATACCAATTATAACGACCCAAGTCCAAACACCATTACCCAGCAACTTTTCAAACCTAAACCACAAGACCCTCAAAAGCTTAAACTCAAGTTGCTAGTAGTGCATTACTTAGACCTTTATATAGGTCTTAATAACAATCACATTCACATCGATGTAAGATGTGGGATCATATTATCTCCCATCATAGTTCAAATATGTTCATAAAATATTAGTGATTTGTAACATATCGCATATTTAGTAAGTTTTCTAAAACCCATTTTACTTTATAGTTTGTATTTATCATAAATAAGGCATCAACAAGATTAGGATTACTGGCACTATTGGTCCCTCAAGTCTAGCTTTATGTCTGTTTGGACCCCTCTAGTAAATTTTTGGCCAAAATAGTTCTTCAACTCATGATTGCTTGATAAAAATGGTCCTTCAAATAACACCGATTATGAAAAAAACATTTTTCCACCAAATATAAATATAAATGATGATTTCACACCTTTTCATACTCCATGTGGCAATTACATTGCTAAACTATAATGAGAATATGGGACTCAGTTACCCTTTTTTATTCTTTGCTACTTCTTTGTTTTTCTTTTCATGTTTTACTTTTGTTATGAAGTTTCCTCTTTTACCACTAATCCTTCCTCAAATTTACAAGTTCAATCACAACCTTTAGAATTCCCACTCCCTTAGAAACATGCAAAGAAACTCATCAGTCAAATTCATCAAAACAAACAAAACCTTTAGAATTTTCTCTCATTTCTAAAGATTAAATAAACTCAATATCCTAAATACTAAATGCAATGAGCATTACATGTATTATAAAAGGATATACTAAAAGCATTATCTTGAGACAAATTATTAAGCAAATAACATTAAATTTAACAACAAAGATAAAAAAAAAAGAAAAAGAGAAGAGAACCTGACGGGACAATTGTTGATGGTACAGGGCACCTGCAGATTCCTTAGTTACAGGGGATATTATACCAACACTCAACAACCAATCTTGCATCTCTTCTTTTGAACCCATATCCTCATCATTTGTTGCACTTGATTGAGAATTTGTTCCAGACAAAAGCTTTTGCCTCATTTTCTCTGCTAACATCACCATCTCTTTAGCTTTACTCTGAAAATCAGAAAGAGTTCTAAAACTTGAAGCATCAGAATAGACGACAAAGAGAGAGAGAGAGATTATTAACACCATAGTCATTAACTAATTTGCCCCCATATAACAAAATTAAATTGAACCTAGTAAAGAACTTTTATACATTTCATTGGCATAAAAGTTCAAATTTCTTATGTCCTAAATAATGATAGAGATATTATCATTAATTACTATGGGTTGGAATTTTGTTAAATTGGACACTCAAGGTCGAGGACATGAATTCAATTGCATTCACCAATGTCAAACACTTGCACAAATATTCATAACACAAATTCATCTAGTTTCTCTGAGGAAATCAAATCAAGAAGATGCGATGCATTTTTCTTTCTCATCAAGAAACTTGCCACCTCAATATTATCTAGAAAACCAATTGTCCATTATTTATGGCGTTATACTTCAAATGCAAATGTTTACTACCATAATGCTACATGTATATACCGTACATTAAAACTAAATTCCTTATAATTTGCCTCCATAAATTAAACAAATAATAATAACAAAAGGAAGTGCATTACCATGAGAGCATTTAAGTCCTGAAAAGCATCCTGCAAACTCTTATCAGTACTCTCCCACGATTCCTGCTCCTTCCTTAAAATTCCCGCCACCCCAACCATCCTAACTGACCCGTCACTCGAATACAACCCTCCACCCGTGCCCGTGCCGGTGCCTGAACCTGAAACCGAACTTGAGCCAGAACCGGAAGTCTCATTACTCTCCCAAGCCCTCGCCCGCCAACTGTCCCAAAACTTTCCCAAAAACCCATCACAATCCCCCTTCCCCCTAACCACCGCTGTCAGTACAACCGATCTTGAGCCCAAACCAGAACCAGACCCAGAACCAGAACCCGAACCCGGCTCGAAAACCCGACCATCGGGTAAGACGAGGACTTGGAAACGGATCCTGGGGGAGTGGAACATGGACTTGAGAGATTTTTTGGAGGAGAAGATGTGAGAAATAGCGGGAAGAGGGATGGCAGCGGCGGATGTAGGGGTGCTGGCGGAAGCAGAAGGGAGCCAGAGGAGGCGGTGAGTGGTGAGGATGAGGAGGCCCGATTTTAAGGGGGAGAAATGGTGGTGGTCTTCGGGTTCGAGGTCTACAGAGGAGAGAAGGTGGCATTCGACTTCGCTGCGTAGGAGGACGGGGCGGCCGCTGCTCGTGACGTCCGCCTTGGAGAAGAAGTTGGCCATTTCAGCCGAGAGAGAAAGGCGAGGTGGAGGAAATTGAAGAAAATCGATTAATTTTGGGATAATTCCGGTTAACCATAGAGTGAGGGACTCTCTATAGTTCTAGTTAGCTAAGATTACAACTCATTTAAATAAAATAAAAACCTACAACTCAACTTAAAATGTGTTAAGTGAAATATAATTTCAGAACTAGAGAAAATTATTAATAAAATTCAAAGATAGTTTGTATTTATAAATAAAATAAGGGAATATTCTTATATAGATAGAATTTATAATGTTAAGAGATTTAGTTTGGATAAATATACATAATCAAATATAAGTCTCAAATTAAATTACACTTCTATATAAGTTTACTAGTGTATTTAGTCTGTCATGGTTGTTTAGTTTAGTTTGGTCTAAACTCTTCTTTTTAATGGTTATTGTCTTAACAAATTAAAGTATCCAAATAGTCCTTGTATCCATGCATTTTTATCAATTTAGTCTTTCGATTTTACAAATTAGAACAATTTAATCATTTTTCCTTATATCGTTTAATTTTACCATTAGAAGTGATGACATCAAAATGGACGTGGTAGATTTTGTTGGCATGTTCATGAGGTGAGATACAAATGCTGATGTGGTACTACCATGTTACTTTGACATGTTGATATGATAGTGTCATGTAACCTTAACATGATGACTTAGCAAATCAAAAAAAATTTTTTTAAAAAAATCTGAGTCATGTCATAAGAATTAAATTTTAAAAAAATATATAGTATATGAATTAAATTAAACAAAATTAAAATGTTTAAGAACTAAATTGAATAAAAAATATTTAAAAAATATAAATATTTGAGTACATGATATATGTAGTTATTAATAAGTCAAATGTTTATATGTAAAAGATTGATATTATTAAAAAATAAATATAAATCATTTTTTACCCATAATAAGTACATTAATTTATCTTATTTGCAAAAATTAAATTTGAATTCCTCTCTTATAAAAAAATTCAATATTTTATAAAGTTATTTTTATAAATATCATGATTAAAACTATTATCACTTAAATTTTCTTAATTTTAATGAGATTATTTCATAATCCATTTAAAAAACAAAAAGATTTAATTATGATTTTTAATATATGTTAAAAACCAAAGTAAGCCCATTAAATGCTTTAATGATAAAATAATTTGCTAAGAAATCATCTCATTTAATGGTATAATTTTGAGTACATGACAAAATATTTATAGAACTTTTCACATGGTTGGAATATTACAAAAACAAAGGTAAGCAAATACAAGATGATAAGAAGATTCTAAATGGGAAATCAATTTTTCACTCCCTCGCCTCCCATAAGATTTTGTTGATTTTTGTATTGGTTTCTTCAGTTGGAAGGAAAATTTTTTTTCTAACCCTACATGTAACAAAGTTGCATGTGCACTCATGTGTGTTGTTATTGCTTGTCCAATTGGCAAAAGATCTCCCTCTTTGTACTGTGGTGCCTCTACTATCCAACATTTGGTGAGAGCACATTCCTCCTTGTAAACATGGCATGATGTTTTTCTTGAATCAAATTTGGACCAAAGAGAAACAGATGTAAAATGTTTACTTTTAGGATTAATATTTGATGAATTGACAATGTATAGCTTTTATATACTATCAAGCCTTCAAATCTTGACACCTCATTAAGTGAGGTAAAAAGAATAAAGTCTATCTTTTATTTCCTTCAAAATAATAAGGTTTCAAAAGTAATGTTATTGTAAGTTCTGCAAACCAATAGATCTTGTATTTGTAAAACAGTATATTAATTAATCATATTTCATATTAAATATATTATAGATATTTTACATAATGTGTAAGGTATTTTTTTTCTATGAGTTTATTTATAAAAAGTCATGAGAGACTTATATAGATAAAATCCTCGAAACATAATAACCTTGTAAAGAAATTATAAACGTTATAATTATCAGATTGTTACGCATTAAAGTCTTGTTCCTAATTATAGTCCTAATCATTGTATTGTCGAGAATAAGGGCATTGGTAATGCTTAAAAACTATTATATGCTAAGTCTCCTTGTTTTAAAAGTAAGCAATCGGTTTCATAAGTTGAAATATGTGATATACTTAAAGATAAAATGTGAGTGCTTATTAAGGAATAAGTTCACTGAATATGACTCATTATGAAAGTTCAGTATTTCACTTAAGTATCTATAAAAATACTTTCATATGTCAGTAATATAAGTAATTTTTAGACATATAATACTAGATCATCTTGTATATGAATTGTCATGATTTGATTTCACCAATACGGATTTGAAGGTGACCAAATGTCTAAACAAAGTGTTTTTAGATAGTATGAAGCATGTGAAGATGAATAGACCTGTCAATATGGGCCGGGCCGGCCCAACCCGGCTCTAGCCCTTGTGGGCTGAAAAAATATGGGTTGGGACGGGCCAGCCCATATTTTATATGGGCTACAAAATCCTCAACCCAACCCACCCCTTGCTAACCCATGGGTTGGGCCGGGCTAGCCCATTTTTTTCAAAAAAAAAATTATTTTAGTAAAATAAATATAACTATATTATGATTTAGTTCATAAATTAAATAATAAAAACATATAACAAATAAATAAATTACACCAAATATAAATAAGTAAATACATTACATCAAACATAAATAAAATTTTAAATTTTCAATCTTTAATACAATTACACAAACTACAATCCCATCAACATAACTACATAATAATAAAATAATAATAATAATAAAATAATAGATAAATAAAAGGAAATAAAAGCAGATTGAGCTTACCCACTGTCATGCTAAAACAGTGGATTTTGAGACTCATACAACCTTAACCAACAAGCATAGATATTCCAGATAGAATATACTATAAAATCCAGTTTCTGCAATTTTTGAAAAATGATTCGAAAAGAAAGAAAAAAAAAACGTAAACACCCATCAGATGGGCAAGCAGAGTTCCTTTTGTCATCAGATTTAGACCCAGACACGATCCCACGCCTCAAGAGAAATGGAAACACAGATCAAAATACAGTCTAGACAGATACCTGATTGACTGCATGCACAAATGGCAATGAAGAATCAACAAGAACGAAAACTTTCGAGGGTCGCCAGCTCCGGTTTCCAACTTTCACTAGTGGGTTTGGCTGAGCCTGAGCTGCTGGCGCGTGAAAAAGTCTCAACTCTGGAGCGCACCTTTGAATAAAAAGTTGGATGAGCCCACCACCCACCAGCCAGCTACAAAAAATTATTAAACAAAGCTTTTTTCTTTTGGCCCGCCGGGCTGACCCGCCCCAACCCGGGTTAGCCCCTAACCCAAATGGGCTAGCCCATTTAAGCCCGAATTTAATATGGGCTTAAATTTCATAACCCAACCCACCCCATTTTTAATTAAATATGAGCCAGCCCGATGGGCTAAGCCCATATTGACAGGTCTAAAGATGAATGAGTAGTCTAAAGAGGATTCATCACCCCAAGTGATTTAAAAAAGACATATCTCATTTGCTCGTAACTTATATTAACTAAAAGTCCTTGGCCAATGCAATCTTGGTAAGTCAATATGGAAGTTATAGAACTAATATGAATAAGCTAGCAAGTAAGCACTAAGCTAAACTTTTTATCTATCTGGGATATAAGATGAAAGGATTAAATTACATTAAAATACTATATACTAAAAGATCAGTCAACTCATATTTACTCTCCTGACATTTGAGTGGTCATGATAGATTGCTAGATACCACTCATTATCTATAAATATAAATTCTTAATTGAATTGATTTATATTTATTGTAAAATGTTGGGAACCTAATGGGTCACACACAATAAGATGACATTGTGAAATTAAAATAGGACAAGTATTAATTGAAAATTGGAAATTTTCAATATAGACTTAATTAAATTATTTAATTAAGTTAAAAGATTAAAATGAAATAAACCTAAAGTTGGATCAACATTTTAACCTAACTATAAGTAGTGTTGCCCTTTGTAAGAAAGAAGAGAGAAAAAACGATATAAAAATAAAAGTGAAAAACTCAAGCTCTAGGCATCATTTTGTTAAGAAAAATTTTCTTATCTTCTTTTAAAACTAAAAATAAATAATTTTTGAAAGATGAGATTTTTAAAAATCTTGACTACTAACCTAGCATTACAGTACCACATAATCCTAATCTAGTGAAGGTTTTTCAATTGACATTTATGTGGATTACCATTAAAAGTTAAACACATGGGTAGCTTTGGTTTACGACAACCAAGCTTTGATATACGATCAAGTAGAGTGATTTTGACATATGATTTTTGGAAATCACTTCTCAAGGTATACGACTAAACATATGTTTGTTTATATTTGCTTTTAACCAATCAATAAGACAACATAAGTAATCCAAAGGTGGTTTCAGTTTTGTATGTTTATATTTCACTGTGTTATATAAATGTGATTTCTTCTCTAACCATGCTCAAAACCCTTCAAATAATACCAACCTTTTATAAAAATTATACACTGTAAATAAATCAAATATTTCGCTCACTTTTATTTACATTTCCCTTTTGTTCCCATTAAAGGAAATTGTCAATGTTAGGTGGAACTTAGGAAGGGAAGAACAACCATTTCGATCCAACTCCAACCTTTTTCTTTTTAATATAAAAAGAGATATTGCTAGTTACAATTTAAAACTATTTGTTTAAATCCTAATTGCCCATTGTCGATGTGGCCATTTTCAATGAAATCCTTTCAACTTTGAAAGGCTTGGAAGTTACATAGACTTGTTCATGCCCAATTCTTTTCTTTGTCATTAAAAGGTAAAGTGACTAACAACCAAGTTTGTTATGGTAAAATTCTTAAGCTTAAGTTGAGTTAGATTCAATTTTAATTTTGATTTTGATAAATATTCATGTTATTTAAGTTTTTTTTATTTTTTATATAATTGGAAGAATGGGGATTCAAACCTTACTCCTTAAACAAAAGATTGTGTATCAACTAATGAACCAAAAGCTCAGATACATGTTATTTAAATTTTATTTGCTTATAATGTTTTTTTGAAATGCATTATTTGATTATAATTGAACTAAAATCAAGTTTGAGTTTAAACTCAAAATTATATAATGAATATAATATTTTTAAACATATTACAAAGTTATCGTGATATTTTTAATTCTTTTAAGAGAAAAAAGATAATATTATGAAAATATTTGTTTAATTCAAAATTATTAAATGCAATTTAAAATTTAATCTTAAAAGGAAAGCAATATTTTGTCAAGTACTCAAAATCAAAACGTTAATAATTTCTTGACAAATTATTTTGTCGTTAAAGCATTTGATGGGCTTACTTTGTTTTTCATATATATATATATATATATATATATATATATATATATGTATGTATGTATGTATATATGTATGTACGCATATATATATAGCAATTAAATCTTTTAATTTCTTTTTATAAATGGATTATGAAATAATCTTATTAAAAATAATATCAACTTTATTTAAAAAGGAAAAAATTTAAATGATCATGGTTTTAATTATGATATTTATAAAAATAACTCTATTAAATATTGAAATAAAAAAAATTCAACCTTAATTTTTACAAAGAAGATAAATTAATGTACCTATTATGGGTAAGAAAATATTTATATTTATTTCTTAACACCATAAATTTTGTACACTTAAACATTTGGTTTATTAATAATTATGTATATCATCTACTCAAAGATTTGTATTTTTTAATTTTTTTTTAATTTAGTTCCTAAATACTTTTAATTTCGTTCAATTTAAATCTTGTATTATACATTTTTATTCAATTTAGTCACTATGATGTGGTCTAGATCTTTTTTGGAATAATTTTTTTCTCAATCTACCAAATTATTATGTCAGTGTCATATGGCATTACCACGTCATCATTTAGTGCCATATGGCACTACCACACCAACATGTAAAAGTGGCATAGCACTACCACATCAGTATTTCTTTCTTATTTCATGGACACGTTAGCAAAATCTGTCACGTTAGCACTGACATCATCACCTTTAATGGCAAAATTGGACGACATAAAGGGAATGGACTAAATTGTTTCAATTTTTAAACTTGAGGGACTAAATTGATCAAATCTTGAGTAAATAGACTAAATTAACGAAAACACATGGGCACAAAGACTATTTGGGTACTTTGACCATTAAGAATTTGCTTCATTAAAACTCTATTTGAAAAAAATATCATAGAAAAAAATCTGAGTGAAGGAAAAAAGGTACATAATTTTTTTCAATAATACATTTTGAAATATTGTCTTATTAAAAGCCTTACCAAGAAAAACCTAGTGGGAAAAATACTGAAAAAGAAAAAGAGTATAGTACGTATTTTACTCCCCTAATGATTGTATTATTTAACATATTTAAAATGACACATTTCAATCTGTTGTACCAACTTTTCAAATGTTGTAATAGGAACGGCTTTGGTGAATAAATATGTTAGATTGTCATTTGAATGAATTTGTTGAACACTAATATCACTTTTTTCTTAGAGATCATCAGTGAAGAAGAATTTCGGCAAATATGGTTTGTTATATCACATTTGAATGTATCCTTCCTTTAACTAGGTTATGCAAGTGATATTATCCTCATATAATGTTATTGAAATTTTCTTCTTGGTTGACAAACCACATATTTCTCAAATATATTCAGTTATAGATCTTAACTAGATACATTCACGACTTACCCCATGAATTGTTAAAATTTTTGCATAGTTAGAAAAACTAACAACTATAATTTGTTTTACATAATGCGATGAAATATCTATACCTCCATATGTGAATAAGTAACCTTTTTTAGATTAAGCTTTGTGTGAATTAGATAAATATCCAGCATTTGCATGATCAATTAAATTTGATTTTGATACATTTGAGTAATATAAGTCTATGTTCATTGTTCCTTGGAGATATAAAAGTATATGTTTAATTCTATTTCCAATATTTTCAAGTTAGAAAAGATCTATATCTTGCTAATAAATATAGCAAATAATATATTAGTTTGTGTATTGCTAGTAAAATACATTAATACTCCAATTGTATTAAGATATAATATTCAAGACCAAAAAGTTCTTAATCATCTCCATGAGGTCGAAAAGGATCTTTTTTTACATTTAGTGACTTTACAACCATTGGTCAACTCAATGGATATGCTTTATTCAAATAGAATCGTTTTTAACACTTTTGCTATATGATTTGATTGATAAACAAAAATTTCATTTGTCAAGTGCTCAATTTGAAAACCCAAGTAAAACTTTGTTTTTCCAAGGTATTTCATTTCAAATTCTTCTTTTAAGTAACCCACAGCTATTGATAACTCTTTCGGAGTTTTAATAATATTCAGGTTATTAACATAAACAACAATTATGATAAATTCATATCCAAATCTTTTTTATAAAAACACAAGGGTATAGAGGATCATTTTTATAGCATTTTTTCAATAAATATTCACTAAAGCGATCACATCACATACCTTTAGATTGCTTTACTACATATAATAATTTATTTAATTTGATCAAATAAAGTTCTCGAGAATTGTGTGCTTCACACAACTTAAATCTTTTAAAGATTTTTATATAAATATCAATATCAAGCAAGCCATATAAATAGGCTGTAGCCACATTCATTAAATGCATTTCAATCTTCTTATGTGTTGCCAAACTAATTAAGTATATAAATGTAATTACATCTACTATTAAAGAATAAGTTTCTTCATAATCAATATCAAATCTTGGAGTAAAACCTTGTGCAACAAGTCTTATTTTATATCTCATAATCTCATTTTTTATTTTTTGTTTTCACACAAATATCCATTTAGATTCCATTAGTTTTATACCATTTGTCGTATAGACTACAGGTAAAAACATTTCACATTTTGCAAGTGAATTCAATTCTACTTTGATTACATTTTTTCACATTGACCAATCATTTCTATATCTATATTTTTCAATAAATGTAAGTTCAAGATCTTTACTATTTGTCGAATGTGAAGTATATATTCCTTGCATAGGGATATAAAATGGAGTAAATCCTGGTGGATATAAGTTAAAATCTACCATCAAATTAACAAGCTTCAATTGGACATAAATACCACTGAGGTGGCAAATTAGGAATGGTTAATAGAGATAAATACCAATGTTTGCATATTAATAGATGGGGTGTATTTTTGTATTTGAAACTTAAATGCTAGGAAAGAAAGCTGAAACAAAAAAGGGAATTCTAGAGCAAGTCCAATTGATTCACATAGAACTTCTTAATTTTCCAAAATAGTAATATTAGTGCAATCCACCCAATCTCAAAAAAGCCCATCACAACTACAATTGCACAAAAAGTAAGATACAAAGGAAAGAAATTTACATGTATAAAAACTAAAAAAAGGGGGTCTGGCTTCTTGATCTTCTAAACTCAA
Source organism: Theobroma umbraticum (assembly GCF_002168275.2). Lineage (NCBI taxonomy): Eukaryota > Viridiplantae > Streptophyta > Magnoliopsida > Malvales > Malvaceae > Theobroma > Theobroma umbraticum. Next base: position 3,068,490 of record NW_018397269.1, read on the forward strand.
GAGAGAAAAAAAATAGGATTAGTATAGTATGGTATAAGCGTCTTTGTCAACATCAGTAACTTTATATATCTTCCAAACACATGCCCATGTGATTGTGATCCAGAAGAAACATAAAAGAAAAAATTTATGAAAATCTCTAATATCATTGTCATTCGATCTTTTTAATCACATAGAAGCAAAACTCTAGAGGACCCTTTTCTTTAGAAACCTCTCATTCGAGTGAAGAAAGCCCAAATTGGCTCTTTTGTAAGAAAAAGAATTGCCCGTTATTTTCTTCAATGCAAAGTGTGTTTCTTTTTTTTTATTGATTTCCTCAACTGTTCTTCCAGAGAAAAAAAAATTCTTCGCTCTGTTTCCCTGTTTCTGATTCTTGTCGAGTTTTTATGGGATATGTTATTTGAATTCTAGATAAATGGATTATCTTTTTAGTTCATAGTTAATTTTGGGATAATATTTTTTTATCATGCAAAAAGACAAAATTCACAAAATGCATATGAATGCCAAACTAAGTGGTTAGTGGTTTATTGAAGAGGTATCGACAAAAGATAGAGAGTTCAGCTCTATAGAGGAGGAAACGAAATCTAGCTGATGGCAGAAGAGAGGTTAATGATAATTGGGAGGTTGATTATCAAATGCAAAGATGCCAAAAACAACAAAATGAGAAGAAGAAAATGAGGATAGTAAAACCAAGGCTAAAAGAGGAACCGACCTAGTTTGGGAAATAAGGAAAGGTGAAAGAAAACCCTTCAAATGCCAAAATAATGCCGTTTTGACATAAAATGTGAAAAAAATTAATTCAATTACAAATGATAAGTGTCAAGCAATTAAGTTAATCAGTTTCCTATTTTTATATATATTGTAAGTATATTAAATTTTCTTCACATGTATTATATTCCATCTTCCAATGCACATGTAATTTCTCTATGTGTCACTTATACACCACTTGAATTTTAAATTCTCTTACACTTTTTAACATTCTAATCTTACTAACAAATAGGAAACTATATATATATATATATATATATATATATATATACACCTTTAATACTTTGTTTTAAAATGACGTATGGATCCACCAACATTCCATTTCCTCGATCTTATTCTCTTTCACTTTAGCCAAACTAATATTAGTTTTTGATATTACACCTGTACACACAAATTTCTCGTCGAAATTTCTTGACTTGAAAATTATGAGACAAATACAAATATTTGATGATGTGAGTGATAATCTCTGAAAATTTCTCCGATTAATTTCTTCACTTCGTCTCCAAGAGTCACAAACTTGGACTTAGTCTTGATCACGAACTTCGCTTAATCTTCGCTTCAAGGGTCTTCACGACTTGACCTTGATCACAAATACTTGATTGTCGCTTCAAGGTTCTTCACGACTTGATCTTGATCATAAGCACTTGATCTATGCTTCAAAGGTCTTCACGACTTGATCTTGATCACGAACACTTGATTTTTGCTTCAAGGGTCTTCACGACTTGATCTTGATCATGAACACTTGATTTTCGCTTCAAGGGTCTTTACGACTTGATCTTGATCATGAACACTTGATTTTCACTTCAGAAATCTTTTACTTCTTGATCTCTAAAATTCTCTCAACCTTCAAATACCTCCCATTCTTCGAATGCTTCTGAATGAATCAAAATAGCTTAAAAGAGCCCCCTATTTATAATGCTAAGTGGGAGACTTTAATGTGAATATAATCTCTTTGAATTATCTCTAAATTATTTTAATTTATTTAGAGATAAATTATGATGACTCATTGAAAGTCTTTTGATTGGCCGGACTTTGAGTCTTTGAATTTTCATTGGTCGAAGTTAGGTGTTATCTCTAAATTATCTTAATTTATTTAGAGATAAATTA
>NW_018397269.1:3070371-3070666 GCF_002168275.2 Theobroma umbraticum
TTTGATTTTTATCTCTAAATTAATATAATTATTAGAGATAATTTAAATGACTAATAATTAAATTTTGATTGGCCAAAAATATGAAGATTATCTCGAAAGTATTTTAATTTATTTAGAGATAAATTGGATGACCAATAGCTATTTTTTGATTGGTCTTGATTGGTCTAAAATAAATATTATCTCTAAATTATTTTGATTTATTTAGAGATAAATTAGATGACCAATAACCAATTTTTGATTGGTCCAATTTAAATATTATCTTTAAATTATCTCAAGAGATAAATATATACCAATA
>NW_018397269.1:3070676-3070941 GCF_002168275.2 Theobroma umbraticum
TTCAACTATATGTCTTTAAAATAATATAACTAGTAAATTAATTATTTTATAATTAATTATATGATTAATATATTATTAAATTCACATGGCGGCATGTAATTGGCTGATAATTTTTTCCTTTTACAAATGCACCCTCAAGACTTGTTCACTCATGATTTTGATTGTGGCAAGTGGACAAGTCTTGAAATTTTAAAATTTCTAGGATCTCTTAAAATCCTAACATGACTTGGTATAATTCCAATCCAAGTTAAATTTGAATTATGCT
>NW_018397269.1:3070951-3071036 GCF_002168275.2 Theobroma umbraticum
TAAGAAAATTATAATTTTAGAAGATGTATATTGCAATAAAACTATTTGAAAAAGTATATTGTAATAGAACTATAATCTTAAAAGA
>NW_018397269.1:3071046-3073153 GCF_002168275.2 Theobroma umbraticum
AATTGGTATTGCATTCCTTAATCAACTAGGACTCTCTCTTTTTTCACTCTTTAAATCCCCTTGCCAATTTTCTACACATCAAAACATTAGAATCCATAATATTTTAGTTGCAATTGTTTCAATCCGCGTAGCAATTCATACTTGCATATTCAAAATCTTCATATTTGCAACTTCAAGATTTTCTCAATCATCAAGTAAAGGTCACCTACTTCTTGTTAATGAAAGCATCACTTTTTTTTTTAACCTTATTTTGTTTACATGGTAAACCGATTGCCAATTCTTTCTTGGCTCTTCAATTTTTTTGCCATGCTAAATTATGCTAGCTATTATTTATCTCACCATGTTCCCATGCTTAAAATCATGCAAGCCAACATTTGTTTCAACTGCCATGCTACAATTCATGCAAAACACCTTGCAAGCTCATAATTGAATCAAGAAAGCCATGGATATCACCATGCCACTTTAAGCCATCATATTGCCACCTTACATTAAGTCATCTTCCATTGCCACGTTTTAATTGCCATGCAAATTGTATTCTTGCCACATTACACACCTATGAAAGGAAATTATACTAGCCATCCTTTGTTTCAATTGCTATGTTAAAAAAAATCATACAAGCCACCATTTATCTTGCCACGTTTCAATTGCCATGATAAGCCACCATTTGTTTTGCCACATTACAAAGACATAGGAAAATATTAAGGAGGTTAGAATTGGCCAATATCTTTTCATCAACTTCCTACATGTACAATCGTAAATTACCGTGCTAAAAGAAATCCAATATTGCCATGATTTTTTTATTGCACTTTTTTTATTGAATTTTTTTAAAATTGTTGTCTTAGACTAATAATTTGATATTTTTTTTACAATTAAATATCAAATTTATCAGCCTATAATCAAAGCAAGTTTATATTGAAGTGGGAGAAATTGGCAGCAACTTAAAGTGGTGCTCTTTATAATAGCACGTGATTTGTTATCCTCAGAGAGTGCTCTTTATAATAGTACTTATTGATCATTGGGGGGTGTTTTTTAAAATAGCACATAATTTATTATCCTCAGAGGGTGCTCTTTATAATAGCACTTGTTGATCCTTGGGACGTGCTTTTTGTACTAGCACACAATTTATTATCCTTGGAGGGTGCTCTTTATAATAGCAATTGTTGATCCTTGGGAGGTGTTCTTTATACTAGCACACAATTTAGAATCACCACGGTATACTTTAAGGACTACAAAAATCAACTTGTTATTCTTTCGAAAAAAGATGAAGATATGAAGAAGGGGTTGTTTTTTCCCATAGCGAGACCTATAGTTGGTCATTTTTTGGCATCTCAACCACTTAATGCTCCTATAACTTTGGAAGAATGGACTTCTAAGCCAATCAAGATCTCACAATCTTCTTCAACAACTCGATGTCTCCCATCTTATCTTCATGACAAAACTTTCAATCAAGAGGAATTTATCACATTGGAAAGCCGTATAATTTTTGGTGAGGTTTATTGGGGTAGTTCTTTCATGATCAATGGAGAATTTAAATATATCACCAAATTTTAGGAATGGACTGAAGTTGTGTTATTTTGATATGAGAAGCTCTTACGTGATATGAAGATGGCCAATGCTATTTACGCATCTTTATATTCTTATGATCATAATAAAGATGTCATTCAAGCATTTTTTGAGTTGGTGTCCAACAATGAACACTTTTCATACTACTTTTGTAGAGGCTTCCTTATCATTATGGGATTTACACAAATTGGGTGGTCTTCTTATTCATGGTTGGTTTTATGATGAAGTCATTCCTTCTACTGAAGAATTGATTGGCGTTGGTGCTAATGGGAAATGATTTCTTCCTAAAAGTTGTAATACTTATTTGCTGCCTTTCATTATTTGCACAAAAGAAACGCTGGTCAAGGCAAAGTCTCTATCGACGATTAGATCAACTTTTGGTTTCAAGGTAAATTACGCTATCAAAAACCTTTAGCTCATAAAGCCAAGAAGTCAACTCATCCTAAGGCCATGCACAACCCTACTGGGATTATCAAGAAATATGAAACTTGTTCCTCAATTGGAGCTAAGGCATGCAACGAACTCGGTGTTAAAGAAAATCATA
>NW_018397269.1:3073253-3073356 GCF_002168275.2 Theobroma umbraticum
CCCATTTTGCCAATCTCCCACTAAGCATCGATTTTGACATAAGATACTTGAAGGGATCTGTTTGTGAAATTAAATGATCAGAGTGAGCTTGCAAATAATGCCT
>NW_018397269.1:3073366-3073769 GCF_002168275.2 Theobroma umbraticum
ATTGCAAACATTAATGCCAAGCATATTTTCTCAATGGGAGAATAATTTAATTCTGCGCCATTAAGAGTTCTAATAAGGTAGTAAAGCGCACTTTCCTTTCCTTCATTATTTTGCTGTGTTAAAAGTGCTCCTAAAGAGCATTCTTGTGCCGCAATATAAAGGATCAATGGACATCCTGGTGTAGGAGCCCTTAGAATTGTCGGCCTTAGTAGATAAGACTTTATGCTTTTAAAAGCATTATTACAAGACTGATCCCAAACAAAAGGCATATCCTTCTTCATCAATCAACTAAATGGTTGACATTTACCAGCCAAGTTGGATATGAAGTGTTGAATATAAGTCAATCTTCCTTGCAAACTTTTAAGTTCGTGGAAATTGCTTGGCTCAGGCATTTTCATGATTG
>NW_018397269.1:3073779-3074367 GCF_002168275.2 Theobroma umbraticum
TGATTGATCAATTTCAATCCCACGATGGCACACTATGAATCCCAAAAATTTTTCCAAAGATACTCCAAAGGTACACTTTAAAGGATTCATCCTCAATTGATATCGATGTAATCTCTCGAATACTTGGCAAAGATCTTCAAGATAATTAACTCTCTTTTTGGACTTAACCACCAAATCATCAACATAGCATTCAATATTTTTATGTAGCATATCATTAAATATCTTTTCCATTGCTCTTTGATAAGCAGTGCCCGCATTCTTTAACCTAAAAGGCATAACTTTGTAATAGTACATTCCTTTAGGAGTTCGAAATATAGTGAGCTCTTCGTCCTTTGGATCCATGTGAATTTGATTATAACCGAGGAAGCATCCATTAAAGATAAAGCCTCATGGCCAGTTGTTGCAACCACCATTATTTCTATCCAAGGATGAGGAAAGTCATCCTTTGGGCAGGCATTGTTCAAATCTCGAAAATCCACACAAACTTGAATTTGGCCATTTTTTTTGTAACTGAAACAATATTTGAAGTCCAAGTATGGTACTTGACTTCTCGAATAAAGCCAATCTCAATGAGTTTATTGACCTCAG
>NW_018397269.1:3074377-3075177 GCF_002168275.2 Theobroma umbraticum
GGGAATCAAGTTAGGGTGAAGAAGTCCTTGAGCTTGTTTAATAGGTCGAATGCCTTTCTTTTCTACTAGATGATGCACAGCAACTCTAGGGTCCAATCTTGGCATTTCTTTATAAGTCCATGCAAAGACGTCTTGATACCTTGTCAGAAGGTCAAGATAACATTTTTCTTTTTTAAAAGTTAAACTAGCACTTATGAAGATTGGACCAGGATCTTCTGTAGTGCCTATATTAACTTGTTTTAATTCATTAATCATAGGCCGATATCCTTCCTCTAATGATGGAGGAGCTTCTTGGATATCTTTTTCTTTAGATTTTTCACCACTTTCTACTATAGACACGTGATTACATGTGAAGATCTCTGTTTTTTCTTGCTTTTCGTCTTTTGGAGATGAGGCTTGTTTAGTTACAACCACAGTGTGCCTTCTAGTCTTTAATGTTTCATCATTTATTATAATCAATTCGCTTTTTCTTTTCATTCGTGAAGGGATCATGTTATGAAAATCCTTTAATTCATGTGTCATAGGGCTCTTTTTATTCTTTTTTTGTGAAGGTTTTCTTTTTAGCCTTAAACTGACGAAACTTCTTGAAGTCCGTTTTGTATAATCTTTCTTAATATGATTAAACATTGAACCTTGATCTAAAGGCATGCTTAATCAATCAAAAACTAAAGTTCGAGTCGTGGCTATGCCTCAGCGATTGAAAACTGAAAGTTTAGATGACTCCACTAGGGTTTCTTCCTTATCGTCGACTTCTTCAGCCGTTATATATCTTGAAGCTTCTTTATGAATCTTCAACTTTA
>NW_018397269.1:3075187-3075572 GCF_002168275.2 Theobroma umbraticum
TCCTAACCCTGATTTTGTAGCTTTAACAACATTTGTCCTTTTCTGCCAAACTCTACAATTCTTAAAAAGATATTGTGAAGTTTCTTGGATTAGTTCACTAGGCTCATGTACCAACTTAGAAACTTCTTATTGCTTGTAGCTAGCCTTTATTAGGAGCTTATAAGCATTAGGGTCAAAACCATTAGCTTTTTGAGAGGGAAGATCAGCATGTACAACCAATGGCCCATTTATGAACCTTACAAATCCTTTCAATGAAGACTTACCAAATTTTGACTCTTCTAGACTAGTGAGTGGCAAAGTCAAATTTTTTAAGCATTCGATAAAATCATCATTTTCCTTTGTAGATGAAGACGATTTTTTTCCCTATTCCTTTGATGATTGTCCT
>NW_018397269.1:3075582-3081212 GCF_002168275.2 Theobroma umbraticum
CCTGATCGCCTTTAGATTGTACCTCTTCCATAAATGTACTTTGAACTAGAATTCTGCATCAGCCAACTGTGCCTCTGCTATAGTAAATGGCTTAGCATCCGCTATGAATGTCTTTATCTGTCCATTTCTACAATATTTGAAGCATTGATAAAGTGTCGATGATACTACGCCATTTTGATGTATCCAAGGTCATCCTAACAACATGTTGCATGTTGTGTTAGCATCAATCACATGAAACAATGGATTAGATTCCATATCATCAATGAAAAGTTGAAGTTTAACTTTTCCTATAGCTCTTTGCCCTTCAAGATTGAAACCTTGAATCATCAAACGACTCTTTAATAATTCATCGAGAAGCATTCTAAGCTCTTTCATTATTTTTAATGGGAGTAAATTGACAGCAGATCTATCATCTATTTGGATTAGATTGATCTTCTGTTCATGACTATATCCATAAACAAAAAGAGGTTGATTAAGAGGGGTAGACCCCAACAATAGGTATTCATCAAAAAATGTAATTTCTGCACCATAAAAAGAATTAGAATCGAACTTATTTTTTGCTTCATCCTCAACATCTTCATCAATTTGGAAACATGATATGGAAATTGGATTTTGATTTTTGAATTGCATTGGCATGAAATCACTCAAGGTGATTAGTCGTCTAGGCCTTTGCACCATCGAATTTTCACACTTGTCCATACTTATTTTTCTTAGTGTTATCTTTGGCATCATCGTCTTAGATAGCTGTTTCACCATTTTGGATCTTTTTGGTACTTGCTTGTCCATGGGAGGACTTTTCTTTCCTCTTTTTTGATGAGTAACTAGGATCCATCCTTCATTGCCTGGCTCTTCACTTTTAGAACCACGAGCTTTGCCCCCATTATCTTAAGGGTTGGATGTCTTCTCTACATTCGGTGCTAACATTATATAGTCGAAGGATTCGATCTTTATCTTACTCCACACATTCAGTGAAGAAAGCATGCTAGTTGCTAATGTTACATTTGCTGTAGCCGTTTCTTCTTCAAACTCAATTTTCCCATCTTGGTATAAACCCATGATTTTGTCTTTTAAGACAAAACATTTTTCTATAGTGTGACCAATTAAACGATGGTACTTGTAGTAGTTGGATTCATTTACTTGATCAGCTTCTTCCGGTCGCTTCATCTTTGGCAATTGAATGAGCTTAGCTTTCAAAAGTTCTTTCAAAATTTTTGTGATATCTGAGTTAGGGAAAGGATACTTTTTCTCTTGTCCTCCTTTCAAAGATATTTTTTTTATCCTGTGGGGGATCAAGCTTCGTTTCTTAGGTTTTCTTTGAATTGGAAGTCACCTTGATGGGTTTGGTATTTACAGTCATAAACTGTTTTCCTTCACCCTTATCTGATAAAGATTTGCCCCCTTTATGGACATCTTGCTTACTCTTCCTTGGTTCTTGCACTAGAGGACCTTGATTTCCAACCGTTGACATGCTTAATTCCATGTCATGAGCACGAGTAGCTAATTCTTTGAAAGTTTTGGGCTTAATGCCTTGAAGAATATAGCATAATCCTCAATTCATCCCCTGAATGCACATAAAATTGAGACAATCACTCTTTGCAATTAAAATTGAGATTTCTCCACCTATGGATATTATCAATCATAGGTTCATCTTTCCATTGGCGCGAACTTGTGAGTTCAATCATGCTCACCACATGTCAAGTGCTATAGAAGTGATTAAGGAACTCACGTTCTAATTACTCTCAATTATCAATTATCAATCATCTCAGGCTCTAAGTCTATGTACCAATCAAAGGCATTGCCTTTTAAAAAGCGAACAAACTACTTCACCATAAGATCACCATAAGATCACCATAAGTGCCAGCATTGTTACAAGTTTCTATGAAGTGTGCAACATGTTGACGAGGATTTCTTTTACCATCAAACTATTGGAACTTTAGTGGTTGATAGTTTGGCGGCATCTTCATGCGATCAATCCTTTAAGAGTATGGCTTTGCATATCTGTATGAAGGTTGAGTGACACTTTCCACCTATTCTATGATGGCTTCTTTGATGAGTTCCTTTAATTGATTGATGGTGACCGTTTCATTAGATTTTTTTTGGAGATTATTTTTCACTTTCGAAGTGGAATTCTCTTCATTATCTTGGTGCCGATTTTGACCAAGATCCATTGGTGCCTTTCTAGTAAGGCTACTAATTTTTGCCATCATTGAGGTAATTTGTTCATCTTTTTCTTTGATGCTTGTTGTTAGAGATTCCACAATCTTCGTAAGAAGCGCAACTTGTTCTTTTAGAGATGTTGTTCCAGTTGGCATGACAACCATCATTCCAAAGTCTACTTTTGATGAAAAACTTTGGTAAGGGGATGATGAAACAAAGCTACTGCTTGAGTAGTCATCATGTTCCTTGAGTTGATTGGTACTTGATCCTTTGAAAAAAGCAAGTTACATAGTAGAGACTTCTTCAAAACTTGGGGAAGAAACATCATACAAGGGATTTCGGTTGAGGACTGGGAGAGTTTGCTCATATAATTTAGTAAGAGCTTTGTCTTTCTCCGAGTACCATATGGATGTTTAAAGCATTAAAAAAAAAACTCCTTGTTGAGGTAACTAGATAGACTCAAAAAGGCTTTACGAGATTATTTTCCCTTGCATAGTAGGTAGTTTGCTGTAGTTTGTTTCGTGAATGTAATCTAGTACATGCTTATATAGTTATATATGTATCTATGTTTTTATGTATTCATGTTTGTATGTGTAGTTGTGTGTAATAAGGGCTTGAATGCAGTTTTGGTCTTGAGTTTCTATTAAATTGTCATCCTTGGCCAGGAAATGTTGGTTATGGTAACAATTAGGGTAACTGTCACTCTCCAATAAATAGCTATAGTGTAGAAGTAGTTTTAATATGATCGGTAGAGTGATCAATTTAAAGGTAATTGAAGCAGTGTTGCAGGCAGCTGTGTCAGTGGTTGTTGGGATATTGGAAAGAAATCATATTAAGATGTGTGTGTGTGTGTGTGTGTGTGTAACCTTAGGGTAATTCCAAGCCCACTATTTTTTGCTAAATTGCAACTGTAGCATAATTCATTGTCTAAGCCGATTGCATGTGCATGATATTCTCTTCTTGCGTATGTGATTGCATTTGTTGGGTCTTTAGTTTGAACTTTTTGCTAATAAGAATGAGAAGAACAAAAATCTTATTGACTATTACTAAAGTTTGACTGCATCTTCTGTATATATTTATTCAGTGATTGCAATTATTTCTTATTGTGTGTTGTAGTGCTGTTGCATGTATGGTTTTAAAGCATAACTTGTTTTTCTCTATTGAAATTAGTAAATTCAACTCATTATCTCATTTTGAATTGAATTTTCCTTGTTGATTATTCGGGGGTTCGCTAAACTCAAACTTATATTCATACTATTAACCCTTTCTTTTAGGCACCAAAATGCAAGGTAAGACTAACATCTGGAAGACAATCTTGATTTGCACATCAGGCAGCCCGTTCGAAGTTTTTGGCCCATCTAATGACAGGAACCAAAGAAATTCTCCAATCAGAGCAAGGTATCATTGGCTTGTATGCTACTTTTTTTAAAAGTTTTAATTACTTTGTTGTCTTAATGATACTCAGTCCTATTGTGGCTATTGGTTCAATTTAAGGGAAAGTACTTCCATAGGCATAGATTTCAAAGATATGCCTGCCTTGTACTGAAATCTCTGTTGAATTAAATTTTGCAATTTTTACTTTTATGTCTGATATCTGGATGGATGAAATATTTCTCTGATGATCTGAATTATTGGTCCCTATATTAGTTATTGGGTGTGAATCGCCAATTTGGGAAAATACTTAAATGAGGTTGGATTTATCTACTTATGGATCTGTATACATGGGTAACAACTCTAAACTAAAATCTACTTGCGTAAGCCCTTTCATGCATGGAATTTTTCTAATGATATTTGTTTTTTTGTGTGCTAAAATTTGTTAGTAATCACTTTTTATGTTTCTTAATTGTAATATGCTTCATTGGAAATCAAATAATAATGGTTAATTGACATGTTGATTTTAAAGAAGTTTACACCAATGGCATGACTCTTAAGCACTCCTGTCCTTTGAAATGGAACTAGGTTCTCTGGCTGTGTTTTGTATTCTATAATGTTTTTTTTTTCAATTTTTAATTTTTCCTTCACTATTTATCACTTGAAAATCATGTCTACATTGGATGTCAGGTCTTGCCGATCATGATAATTACCATGAGTACTGTCGCCATCTCGGACGTTTTAGGGTACCTCTTTTTCTTTTACTTTTCTTTCTTTCTTTACTTTTTTTGTGTACTTATTCTTTTAAGAGAAAATTTGGAAGATAGGTTTGATTTTGTTTAAACAGCAGGGGTTCCAATCAAGTTCTGCAGTGGAAAACCAATGCAACAACAACATGTTAATGATGCAGCCTCAAATGGCTATTTTTAATCCTCAACTGCCAATTCCATTGAGTAATAATTCCAGTGCTATGCCTTTGCTAAATAATGTTGGTTTCGGGAATGGAGCTAACCTGATTCTTCCCTCACAAAATAACCATCTGGGTGTTCCTCAATTTGGTCCCATTTTCCAAAACTTGAACAATGTTTCAATGTTCCAACAACTTCATGGCCAATTCAATAACCCTTTGTAGAGCCCAAATCAACCCAATTGGTTAAATTTACCTCAACAACTTAGTGAAAATAATATGGGTTTGACAAATGGGCAGCATCAGCAGCAACAATAACAACTTTTTTTGTAGAACCAATTGCAGAGCTTTGGCCAACTTTTGAACCAAATCCCAAATCTGTCTCAGTTTGTTTTTGGTAGTCAAACAATGGGATGCTTCAATCCTGCCGGTGTTCCTTCGAATCCACAGTTTAGATTTATGCAGCAAGCCAAAAAAAGTCAACAAAATTTAGTAGATGTTAATCCATCAAAGCCATCATCTTCCGCAGCAGGGACACAAGTACTAGGGGGCCCATCATTCAGAAAGCCAACGGCATTTATTTTATTTCCTCTTAGTGTTTTAACTTTGTACCAGAACTAGATAATTAGTCCCATTATAGTTTATATTAATCTAAATTCGGTTCAAGAAAGTCCGATCGCCTATTCTAGAGTAAAGCACTAATTCTAGCAATACTATTCTTTCAATACTACAACTAGTCCCATTGTTTGATATGTGAGAATGGGTTAAAACAAATTTGGTAGGGTTACCATTGGAGATTCAACCAACTTCGGAATTAATTTTTATTTTTAAATGTAGAAAGAAGGATGAGTTGTTTTGTGATAACTTTTGAGAATTTGGAACAATTTACTCACAAAAGGGGGTACTTCTTCATTTGGGGACCTTTTCTTATTGGCTCATGTTCTACTTTTACCGAACTCACAATTTCTGAAGTTGCCTTGCTGTCATGTTATTTTTAATATCTCTTAATTGTTAAGCAGGACATGATAACTCGATATATTATGTGAAATGCTCCTTTCCACGATATTTGCAATCATGTTAAAAACTATTGGCTTGCCCTAAACTTAGCCTTTAATTAACTTGATTTCCGTGAAGTGCTTAAATTCTTAAAGATGTATCATGATGAAATCATTGATGATAGGCGAATTTAGCATCT
>NW_018397269.1:3081507-3081832 GCF_002168275.2 Theobroma umbraticum
AGTGGCAATTTTCATGTAATTCATTGACCTCAGATTTTGGTTTAATGAATTTTAGCTAAGCATAGTTTTCAGTTCATTTACCAACTGCCTTCTAAATGTTCATTAAGTCTGGTCATTTTTGTAGCCCATAGCATAAATCAAATTTAGTTGTTGTGATCAATTTTATCTATATCCTACTATATTTTGTCATAGATCTCTCTCTCTCCTAGATTTACCTTCTTTTTTACTATTATTCTCTGTTTGGATGTGTCCACAATTCTTTTTAAATTAAAAGATCTCTTGCTTTGACCTACACGGAGCAAGAAATACGACAGTGGCGTGAAGA
>NW_018397269.1:3081932-3085321 GCF_002168275.2 Theobroma umbraticum
CTGAATCAAATTATTGTAGTTAGTCCAACTCCTTCAATTAATTTGATCAAACAACATTTTAAATTTAAAACATATGTTTTGAATATTATAAAAGGAAAAAATATATTAACATATATAGTAATTTAAGTTCAATCAATTCGATTGAAAATTTTAATCATCAAAAACTAAATTAAACCAACTAAAATAAAAATACTTACAAAGGTTTTGCCACCTCGTCCTCCTAACTTTATCACACTTCTCTTCCTCTCTAGTTTTTAGTTAATTTCTTGAAAGAAAAATAATTATTAATTTTTAAGAAGAAAAGAGAGACAAAATTAGATTCAATCTTATAGTCTAGCATTTTATATTGTATCCACTTAAAATTCAAGTTAAAAGTATTATTGAAAAATAAGTGATAAGTTTGTTTTATTGAGTAATCAATTGTTGTTGTTATGGTGATAAATTTACTTACAATTCACTAAATATCCAAAAATCAAAATTTCGAAATAAAATGTAGGTTTTATCTTACTTTATTATATTTTTATTTTGTAGTATGTGATTACGATATTTGTAATATAAACGATATATTTTTTTGTTTATGTAATTGAATTGCTTGTTTTTTTTATAAATCAAATTTTTGAAATTCATACTTTACATAAATACATGAATTCACTTAGATCCAACTGTATCAATTGGTATAAGAAGAAGATTTATTAAAAATTTTGTTTCTTGTCCAATTGAACAAAAAATTCAAATTCATTTTAATTTAATGAATTTATTTTATTCAAAATGATTTTACTAACCCTCTAATGTTCATAACTCTTCTTTATTTATATAGAGTAAATAAATTAAGGGTTATTATCTTAGGCTCTTAGCATTAGAGTTTTTTTTTTTTGCAAATTAAAAATAATATACTAAATATTTGTGATACATGTGTCCACAATGTTTTTTAACTTTATAATCTAATAGTACTTATTTGTTTGCTATCAAATTAAATTTTTAGAGGTCAAATAACAATAAAACTAATTTATATATTTTACACAAGAAGATTTTAGAGTATCTTTTGTACACTCTAAACTTAAATTGATGGTATCCAAAAATATATTATTTTGATTTTCTTCATTATTCTTATACGACTTGGCTGATAGCCAAATAAATTGAAACAATCTTTCGCTTAAATTACTCTGATTTTACAACTCATCATATTTTTATATTTGATAATATAAATTATAAGCTTTTTAAAGAAAAAAATCTTAAAAAAAAAGCAAAGAAAAAAAATAAAGTAAAAGAACTACATTCTTTTCCTAATCTCATAATTATAACTCTAAATATTATACTCTATATTCCAACATAAGACTAGGATTAATGTATTTTGAAATATGATACTTGAAAAAGCTCTTCAATTATTCAAAAAAATTTAAATGAATTTTTATTCTGTAATTTTTATGACAAAAGAAAGGTCATAAAAAAAAACACTTATTCCAAAATATTTTAATAGTTCAATGATTTTTAATATACTATACCTTTTTTTTGTTCCACTTGGAATGTTTCATAAACTTCAAAACTAGTGAGATAAAAAACCATATATTTATATTCAAAAAACCATATATTTCTATTAAAAAAACCATATATTTTCGAAAAAAAAGAAAAGAGCAAAGAAAGCCCTATTTAAAATTAAATTACAAGAAACCCCTCAGGGTATACCGAAGATGTATTTTTCTTGTGCTCAAATCTTTTTAAAAATTACACATAAAGCATGCTATGCACAAACAAGATTCAAGGAAAATTCTGAAGGATAGATACAAGACATCTAGTCAATTATTTCTTCCTCTTCTTCCTCATTTCTCAAAATTCCTTCTCCAATATGAGCTTTCTCCTCCTTGGCATACAAGACCACTTGGTCAACTTGAGTGCCATGTTTAATTTCATCATCTTCATCGCCATTAACATCATTGTTGTCCTTGCTTTCGCTATCATCATCATCATCGTCACTGTCATCACCATCTTTGTTCTCACCATTAACAATACTTTGGATCATTGTCTTGTCGCAGACTTCTACTGTATTATCCCCAACAAGCAAGGGTTTCTCTTGAACTAACTCATCCTCACTTAAACCATCCCTAACAACCACCAGAGGATATTTCAAGGGCTTTTTGGGCCAATCCTTGAAGAAATAATTTATAACCATGAATCTGAAAACCTGCAACAAATGATTTTTATCTTTCTTTATATCAGCACTAAGAAGATTCTACAAAAGGGTTGGACTTCTTTTGTTGACGGAAGTGCCATCAAATGATCCTCATTAGTTGATCTTCTTTTCCTGGGAAAACGGTCTCTCTTACCAAATCTCCCTCTTTTATCATGCCTATTTTCAAATCTTCCCCTCTTTGTTAAAGGCCTACTATTCTCTTCTTTTCCATTCACCTTTTCCGCTGAACCTAACAGATAGTGTGAAGGAATTTCTGCAACTTCAACTCCTAATTCCGCTTGCTTTGCCAAAATTTCTTTGAGTTGCTGTAACAAAAGTTTTGATATATTAAAGAAAACAAGTTATCAAGAAAAAACCTTACTTATATAGATCAGTGACAATGAAGAATCACTCCCACCACCTTGTAGTAATTTTACTCTCTAATTGCCTATTTTTATAACAAGGTTATACACCAGAACCAAAAGTTTTAAAAAAAATTTCATGCTCATTTGAATTGTTAGACATGCTAGGTCCTATTAGGCAATACTGGTTGTCTAGCATCTTGGATGCCACTACCATAACTATTACATATTTCCTTAGGAAGAGACACTAGACCTGTTTATAGATGGAAACCATCAAATTGTTATTCATCAATGGCTCCGTTTTAACATGAGATAGGTCTCATGCTCAAGTCAATGCAATTCTTGCCAGTTCATAATAGATCAAGAAAAATATACCTCACTACGTAATTTGGCAACCTCAACGTCTGATACTTTCCCACTGAGTTTCTGCAGTCAACAAAGCTGATTATTATGAGACATATTTCAAACAAAAAAATGGAAGAGCATTCAGCAACTTAATCTAACCTTCTTTATGTTGGCTTTTGTCGGATAGTACTTTTTACGTTCTTCACGGCCACTGTCGTATTTCTTGCTCCGTGTAGGTCAAAGCAAGAGATCTTCTAATTTAAAATGAATTGTAGACACATCCAAACAGAGAATAATAGTCAGAAAGAAGGAAAATCTAGGAGAGAGAGAGATCTATGACAAAATACAATAGGATATCGATAAAATTGATCACAGCAACTGAATTTGATTTATGCTATGGGGTACAAAAATGACCAGACTTAAAGAACATTTACAAGGCAGCTGGTAAATCAATTGAAAACTATGCTTGGCTAAAATTCATCAAACCAAAATCTGAGGTCAATGAATTACATGAA
>NW_018397269.1:3085331-3090264 GCF_002168275.2 Theobroma umbraticum
TGCAATTTATAGCTGATACAAAACGAGCAACTTCCAATTATGGCTTCAGTTAGCACTATATATATTTATATATATTTTACATTCCCCATCAAACAATCGAATTCAGGCACTTCAAAACACTCTGAAAAGTTGTGAAACTTTAAAAATTCTGGTATCTATACTGAATGAAAACAAGGGATGGAGCACGAGCATTCCGTGCAAAAACTGGGATGCCATTCTCAATACTTACAGTCCTTGTAATACCTCGCAAGAGTTCCAAATGGACATTTACGGCCTAAATTAACAGATGCTAAATTCGCCTATCATCAATGATTTCATCATGATACATCTTCAAGAATTTAAGCACCTCATGGAAATCAAGTTAATTAAGGGCCAAGTTTAGGGCAAGCCAAAAGTTTTTAACATGATTGCATAGAAATGAGTCCCACCATAACCACTATTATAATATTCAAGGAATGAAGTTTCCGAATCAACCATATAAGGCCCATTCATCTGAAACTCAATGGAATGCATTGTTGAAATGAGTCTTTCAAGGCTGTTTTGGTGGTTGAACAAAGGATTCATCAACCTTTGTTGTTTAGGTAATATGATCTAATCATATGGCTTTATTTTACATTTTGATTCGGTGCTCGATACGGCATGAATGAGATCCTAGGAGGGTAAGGTGTATTTTGTTTGTTTGTTTTCTTCCGCTGCGATTTGTTTGTATTTGATGCATGGCCAACCCTCACCCAACATGCATCTTCACTTAGACCAATCCTAAACTTCTTATAGTTTAGGTGATAATGTATCAGCTCCACTGACACCACTGTTCCATAATCCATACCACTAAGGAAGAAGATTCAGGTAAAATATGCACTTCCTTAAGATTTAAAAGAAAAGGCCCCGATCTACTATCATTGGATATTTTGATAAAGTTTAGACCAGAAACAACTTGTCAGGAATGCCCAATCACAACCAAAAGAAGCTCACATGACTTATTAAGTAATAAAACAGATATTGCCCAGCCAAAGACCTATCTCAACTAACAAAGCCATTAATCACTTGGATGTTAAAATGCATAAACAAAGCAAAACAAGAGCTGTCTAATTTCAGGCTATCCGCCATTGTAGGTGTCGCAGCCATCATTTCAAAGGCAATTTGAACTAAATAAAAGCTTCATTTTTTTTTTTGTTAAATATCTCATGTTACAATGGTATTATTCTCAAGCAAACATCACTTTCAAGCAGCATAGACCCAATAAGAGTTTTCTTTGCATCTGACAAGCAAACATACAATATATCAGTAAGAGCAAGCAGAACTTACTTTCTCTTTTCCTTGTCTGGGTTTGCAGGATTAGAACAAGGAAATTTAGCAGCCCTCTCATTATCCTGGCCTGTTATTTTTAACCAACGGATGAGGAGATATTAGAAATTATTTCAAAAGAAACAAAAGCAAAAAGGTAGGCAGAAAAGAAACCAATTCCAAGCCATAGTCATCAAAATGCACAGTTAATGGGAAATTGTTTGGCAAGTTTCTTAAAAAGCCAAAATAATTAAGTAAATAAATATTGTAAAACAGACTCAAAACATATATCCAAAGATATCTACATATTGGCATTCACACATGGACTCAAATAAAGCAAGCAAACTTTATTTTCTCTTTCCTCTTGCTCATTTTCTTAGTTTCCTATCAATAGGCAAGAATTTAAACCTCACAACAGCATTAACTCTCCCCATCTCATACCTCAATGATCTGAACCCCAGACCAGAGCCACTTAGGATCATGATTTATTAATGTTAAAAAATAACCTTCTACACTTATCCCACCAGAAAAAAAAAACCCTTCTACTTTTTCTCCTTAATACTAAACTAAATGTTCAAATATTAACCAAAAAGCAACTTCCATCAATCACTCAATACACCTTGCATATCTTATTCTATTTGTTGAATACCACTTCACTTACATGCACATATGAACAAGGATTAACCAATGTCAAATTTGAGAATTACTAGAAATCAATCACTGAAACAGTGATTTCAAACAAACTGACTCTCAACTGTAGGAAAAATTTTTTTCAAGAATTCAAGCAATCTAGTTCTGGAATAGAAGTATTACATGTTTCTAAATCATTCAGGAATTCCACATCTCTTACTCATATTTGTATCCAGCATTTACATGATGAGAGGAGGCATGGGGAGAAAGGATAAGGTCTTTTTGCTTGCAAATTTCGATAAATGAGGTGAAAGCAACAACTAAGGTTGAGGGTTCCTAATCAGAACCCTGATGAAAGCAAGGGAGAGCCAGTTTTAAAACCTACAAGTAATAGGGATTTTCCACCCAAATCCTATACAACTATCCTTAGAAATCTTTGTTCCACCCTGTTCCAGCAGTCTATTTTCAATCAGACCATTGGTTTACTAGTTAGGAAACAAATGGCATATCATTTTCTTTAGACCATAGAAGACCAAAAGCAAGATTTAGAAACCAGGATTTTAAATTAAAACTAGTTTTCCAGAGATACAGAGGGTAAATTTCACCAGACCCGTTTTCCCACTTTTGTCACTGGCCTCTAATTTGTCCCAATTGAGTAAATAAAGTTCTTAAAGTGCACTAAATTCAGTCATTCTAACCTATCTTGTTTAAATTAGACGCAAAGATGATGTGACACCATATTAAAAGTGCAATGTCAAATAACCATAAAGGAAAGCTTATCTACACACAAACCAATCATGCATTCAAATGTATATTTACTTAAAACAGAAAATTAGAAATTATTTGCAAATCATAAAGAGGGGAACCTTTTTTCTTTTGTCCATTAAATGATGCAAACTTTCTCTTTGCATTATCCACTTGGTGAAATCGAGACTGCTGAAACTTAGACTTATGAAATCTACAAAAATTGAATTTCAGTTGTATCACAAGCCATTAAAGTCTTTCACAAAGAGAAGCTAGAAACAAAATGATATTTAACAATACACACACCCCCATTTTGAATCCCTTGCAACATTTCTGCCTGGAAAATTATTCAAATTCTGACCACTTTTACCAGGACTGCCCTGCAAGAATTTAAAAGACTTCAATTAATTGCAACAGCCAAAGCAAAGAGATACACACCACAAATATTGTGGAAAGGAGCATTTCACACAATATATCGAGTTATCATGCCCTGCTTAACAATTAAAAGATATTAAAAATAACATGACAGCCAGGCAGCTTCAGAAATTGTGAGTTCGGTAAAAGAAGAACATAAGCTAATAAGAAAAGGTCCCCAAATGAAGGGGCATCCCCATTTGTGAATAAATTGTTCCAAATTCTCAAAAGTCATCGCAGAACAACTCATCATTCTTTCTGCATTTAAAAATAAAAATTAATTCCGAAGTTGGTTGAATCTCCAATGGTAACCCTACCGGATTTGTTTTAACCCATTCTCACATATCAAACAATGGGAACAGCTGCAGTATCGAAGGAATAGTATTGCTAGAATCAATGCTTTGCTCTAGCATAGGCAATCGAACTTTCTTGAACCAAATTTAGATTAATATAAACTACAACTAATTATCTAGTTCTGGTACAAAGTTAAAACACTAAGAGGAAACAAAATAAATACCATTGGCTTTCTGAATGATGGGCCCCCTAGTACTTGTGTACTTGCTGCGGAAGACGATGGCCTTGATGGATTAACATCTCCTAAATTTTGCTGACTCTGGTTGGCTTGCTGCTGTATCTGGTTTTGCTGCATAAATCCAAACTGTGGATTCAAAGGAACACAGGCAGGATTGAAGCATCCCATTGTTTGACCACCAGAAACAAACTGAGAGAGATTTGGGATTTGGTTCAAAAGTTGGCCAATGCTCTGCAATTGGTTCTGCAAAAAAAGTTGTTGTTGTCGCGGCTGATGCTGCCCATTTGTCAAACCCATATTATTTTGATTAAGTTGTTGAGGTAAATTTAACGAATTGGGTTGATTTGGGCTCTGCAAAGGGTTATTGAATTGGCCATGAAGTTGTTGGAACATTGAAACATTGTTCAAGTTTGGGAAAATGGGACCAAATTGAGGAACACCCAGATGGTTATTTTGTGAGGGAAGAAGCGGGTTAGCTCCATTCACGAAACCAACATTATTTAGCAAAGGCATAGCCCTAGAATCATTACTCAATGGAATTGGCAGTTGAGGATTAAAAATAGCCATTTGAGGCTGCATCATTAACATGTTGCTGTTGCATTGGTTTTCCACTGCAGAACTTGATTCGAAACCCTGCTGTTTAAACAAAATCAAATCAACTTCCAAATTTTCTCTTAAAAGAATAAAGTACACAAAAAAAGAAAAGAAAGAAAGAAAGGTAAGAGAGAAAGATGTACCCTAAAACGTCCGAGATGGCGACAGTACTCATGGTAATTATCATGATCAGCAAGACCTGACATCCAATGTAGACATGATTTTCAAGTGATAAATAGTGAAGAAAAAATTAAAAATTGAAAAAAAAACATAATAGAATACAAAACACAGCCGGAGAACCCAGTTCCATTTCAAAGGACAGGAGTGCTAAAGAGTCAAGCCATTGGTGTAACCTTCTCTAAAATCAACACATCAATTAACCATTATTATTTGATTTCCAATGAAGCATATTACAATTAAGCAACATAAAAAGTGATTACTAACAAATTTCAACACACAACCAAACAAATATCAACAGAAAAATTCTATGCATGAAAGGGCTTGCACAAGAAGATTTTAGTTTAGAGCTGTTACCCATGGATCCAGATCCATAAGCAGATAAATCCAACCTTGTTGAAGTATTTCCCAAATTGGTGATTCATACCCAATAACTACTAGAGGGATCAATAATTTAGGCCTTCAGAGAAATATTTCATCCCTCCAGATTGAGACATAAAAGTAAAATTGCAAAATTTCGTTCAACAGAGATTTCAGTACAAGGCAGTCCAAACAGCT
>NW_018397269.1:3090364-3091935 GCF_002168275.2 Theobroma umbraticum
GCTTTGACTCCTTTTCTGATAGCAATAGGAACATCAAGATCATTAGCAATGGAAATAGAATTAGTGCAATCAAAAGTTAAAAGAGACACCACATGTATTTTTAGGGACTGAACTCAGAGATGGCGCTTGACCAAGTAATACATACTCGATGGATTTATTTGTCTTGTCTCGTTGTGTGTAGGTTTTCAAATCTGACCTATCCAATCGTCCAGTTTTAGGTTGTTCCTTGTCATCACTATGATTTTGACAAAAAAACTGTATAGGGGCAGGTGCTATCACCTCTACCTCTTCCTCCTTATTCTCCGCTTGAAGAGGTGACTGAGGTGTAAAAAAATAAAGCTCAAACTCCCTAAAGGTAACATCCATACTTACAAAGTACTTTCTTGAGGGTGGTTGATAACACTTATATCCGTTTTGAGCTGCAGAGTAGCCAAAAAACGCACATTTAGGGGCCCTAGGTTCTAACTTAGCTACATTCCTGTTGTGAACAAAACACACATCTAAAAAGTTTTGGAAGAACAATATATGAATTACAACCTTGTAGAACTTCTAAAGGACTCTTAAAATTAAGTGTTTTTAGGGGCATTTTGTTAATAAGTTATGCGGCTGAAAGTACTTCATTGCCCTAATAAACCTTTGGAACATTCATAGTAAACATGAGAGATTGAGCAAATTCTAATAGATGCCTATTCTTCCTTTCAGGCACTCCATGTTGTGCACTAGTGTCCACATATCTAGTTTGGTGCAATATCCCATTGGAATCTAGATATGCGCTAAACACACCATCAATGTATTTTGTACCATTGTCGGTTCGTAGAATCTTAACCTTGGCATCAAATTGTGTACAGATCAGTTTGTGAAATAGTTGAAAACAAGAAAAAACTCATTCTTTGCTTTCATCAAATAAACACAAGTTAATTTAGTACAACAATTGATAAAAGGTAACAAACCATCTGTAACCGGATAGAGAAACTGTTCAACTAGGTCCCCATACATCAGAACGAATAGTCATAAAAGGAACTGAACTCTTATTGTTAATTGAAAGATATGGTGTGTTTAGCTAATTCACAAGCATCACAGAATAATAAATCCAACTTGCATTGTTTTTACAAACTAGGATATAATCTTTCTTAAACAAAAAAAGATGAGTGTCCTAATCGTCTATGCCACTAGATTGTTTCTTGGTTAACATTCATAGATTCTCCTAACAGGGCTAGGGTTATACTAGGAATCAAGGTATTGCAACCTTCATTTGGTAGATACAAGCCATCTTGCGATCTACCAAAGTCAATCGTTCACCTTGTTTTCAAGTCTTGAAAAACACAATGAGTGGGAAAGAATTCAATTTTGCAATCAAGTGCGTTTTTAATTGAACTAACAGATAAAAGGCTAATAGGAAAACTATGAACATGAAGGACTAAAGATAGATTAATGGTGGGAGTATATTTAATTGAACCTATTCCAGATATAGAGGCTAAAGATCCATCCGTTATGCGGACTTTATCATTGTGTGAACTTAGAGAATAAGTTGAGAATTTATTGGAAGAGCCTGTCATATGTTTGTTTGCTCT
>NW_018397269.1:3092035-3108234 GCF_002168275.2 Theobroma umbraticum
TCTCTCATGAAAAATATTATTTACAGCAGCCTATATATATATATATATATATATGTTAACCCTAAAACGGGAAGTTATCACAAATATAGAAAGCACAATATTAGGCCCTAATAATCAGACACAAAATACAATAATTATTCCTCAAATTATTCCTAAAAAGTCTCTACCAAACACCAGTCAACAGAAACAAAAAAAAAAAAAATCAGATAAAAACAAAATGAAATCAAGTGGGAAAATTGAAGCAAATGAAATAGATGAGTGTGGAATAATGTAATTCTCCTTATAATTTTATGAATTATTAAGGGTAAAGTGATAATGTAAAAAATCTGATTAAGTATTTGTTACTACAGATTAGTACGTTTTGGAACAGCTATAACTTGTAGCTTTGTCTAAAAGCCCAAAATGGACTTCTGCATAAGTTAGACATTTAAAAATTGGAGAGCCAGACAGATTGCTTCTGTTTTTGTAGTAGAAAAGCTCTTCCATAAGTCAGGCCAAACATCCACTCGCTCATATTGGAAAAGTCTCGATGGAATGGTTAACAGAGTATATTTTTTGGTTTGTGGCTGGTGAAGTAGGTTTAAGTGCTGAATGCCTTGAAGCTAACTAACTGAACATGATAATCTTTTGGTAAGTTGTTGAGAATAAAAATCTTCTTATTTTACTTTGGAATTTGTTATGCCATTTGTTGTTAGCACTGGTTTAAAATTTAATTTTATATTTTGTTGAGACGTAGAAGCTAAATGGCTAATAAAAGTTTTGGAACTGAATGCTGAAGTGGCTTCAATTAATCATCTCAAACTAATTCATCTTATCTCCTTTGGTTTGATTTATGTTCTTGTGTGATTCTAGTCAAGTCCATATATGCCTCTGTGTGGTAGCCTTCATTCATGTTTTTTGGCTCTAAGGCACACAGGGGTTGCTATGTGCCATGCAGTTGCAGAAAATTTTGTAAACAGTCTTGATACAATTCAACTGTCCCTGTTTTTATGTGTGATGATTTTGAAATAAGCAGTAGTTTGCCATATTGTGTGATTTATTTGTTAATTTTTGGCTTTATTCTTGTGTTTCTGATTCTGAACCATTAAATTGCTAGCTGATTTTATCATCTTACTTGCAATACTGGCAGATCATGTGTTTTGTTACTTAATGACACTTGTAAATGAATTTGATTTGTTACTTTGCAATAACAAGAATTAATGCTCATGCTCATGAAATTTGTAAAATTGTGTCACAGTTGTCAGAGCTAGTGAATGTGGAGGGCTATAGTGATTGGATACGATTGGTTGCTGAGTTCACTTTGAAGTCTTTGCAATCCTGGCAGGTTGATTGATGTTTATTACTTCAAGTATTTAGGAAACTAATTTATGGTCTTATGTGGCTTAATGAGGGTTCCAACAACCTGTAAACTATTTTTCTAGGACCTTGAGCCATTACTTGTGAGCTATTTGTTTGAGAACCTTGAACCATTTACTTTTGATTCATGATACCTTGTGCAACAGAAGCTTATTAGGTTTATACTTTTGTACTAGTGGGCCAGTAGCAGTGTATACTACCTATTAGGGCTATGGTCCAGATTGGTGTCATCTGTTCCATATCTGAAGGGTGATGCTCCAAGTTTGCTGGATGAATTTGTTCCTAAGATCACTGAGAGTTTTCTCACATCAAGATTCAACTCTGTGCAGGTATCTTGCCTCTTGCTTATCCTTTGGGATTAATTGATGTAACTTGAATATTATTGTCCCTTTTCTGTGTGTTCTGTAGGCTGGATTCCCCGATGATCTTTCTGAGAATCCATTGGATAATGTTGAACTGCTTCAGGATCAGCTGGATTGCTTTCCTTACCTTTGCAGATTCCAGGTTTAATAGCTATTTCTTCTCGTTACTTTCATTTGTTTGAAAATGGTCTGGATTTTTTAAGCTTTTCTTTAGCTCCCTTATCTCAGATTTGCATGTCTTTCCTTGTTGGAAGTCTCCAAATGAATGCATATTTAGAATTTATGAGTTTTCTTTATTCTTTGAGCTTTTTTTTTAACTATTTAAAAACCTTTAAGCTTTAGTAGTTGGGAAAAATTTTCAGAATTTCATTGCAAGGAAAAAAAAAAGGTCAAAGGGCATTTATTACATCTCACAAAACTTATGCTGGTCAACTGTGATATGTAGAATGAGCAGAGGATCTGATACTTTTAATTCCTAATCTTCTTTTGAATTGTGTTTTATTATACTATTTTATTTGCTTCCTGATTTCTTTATATCCTTGAGTTGCAGTATGAAAGCAGTGGTTTGTATATAATAAACATGATGGAGCCTATTCTGCAGTCATACACGGTATGGTAATTTATCGGTGAGGCCTCGTTTTGGAGTTGGCATATTGATAGATATTTTCACTTGATGGTCCAACTCTATTCAATGCTTTTAATTCACTTTTGCAGGAAAGAGCAAGATTGCAGACCTGTGATAAAAATGAACTCGCTGTTATTGAAGCTAAACTTACTTGGATTGTTCATATTATTGCTGCCATTCTTAAGATAAAACAATGTACTGGTTGTAGGTAAGAAATTTTTCACTTCTTATTTTAGTTTTGTTAACTATAAAATTACATTATTCCTTTAAGTTTGACCCAATAACTAAAATGTCCCAAACATTCTAATTTTAGCCGTCATGTGACTGCTTTCAAGAATAATGATCACATTCTTTTACTGTGGGCATTAAATTTATCAACTTAGTTGCTACATCAGTGTCACATGTTAACATGAATGCCACATTTCATCTTATTTGACATTCTAATGTGAAAATTTGATTAAAATGAAAAAAATTGGAAAAGTTAACTAATAATAACTGAAATACTGGTGTTGTTTGCATTTTAATGAAAGCTGAATAGTAATTGTGTTTAGCTCACTGAAAGATGACAACACCTATCTTTGCTTACTTTCAGAAGGAAATGAAAATGAAAAATATCTCATGTTAAAGAAAAGAGAGACGACCCGATAAATTAAAAACCCATTTTTAAAATTGATCCACCTAAATATCCACAAGTGAAATTTGAGAGATTCCTGGTGGTCATTTCACAAGTGAAATGAATGAAAAAAGATTTTGAAGTCAATTCCCTCAAACCTGTTTATCAGAGACGAACTCTATTGTTAGAACGTATCAGGAGATCTTGCTTTTATTACTGTTTTAACTTATAGCCTCTCTAGGAAATTAAGGGCAGGATTTGGAATGACTAGAACCAACTTCTTAGTATCCTGGACATTGATTTTGGTTGTTACACAGTTGGAGGGTTTTCTCTTTGTCCATGTAGTTATGAAGATCTTTCTGTATTGTCCTCTGTTTCTTCTGTTTTCCATTAAATCAGCAAATTTCTGGGTATAATTTTAAAAATTCAATTAAATACAAAAAGTAATTACATAATTAAGTTTCCTTGTGGGAATGAGCATTAAAGGGAGAGATCTGTCAAGACATCTGAGATTCTATGAGCTGGAAATTGGGGTTTCTGGACTAGGTTTGAAGAGTATGCAAAGGAAAAAATAATAGATAGAGGGTGTATAGTTTGAGGACTTTGCAATGAGAGTGATTTTAGAGAGGTATAAAAGAAGAAAGGATTTAAGGGGAAGTCAGAATGAAGAGAGAAAATTGTGGTAGTTAGCGTAGATAGAAGAAAACTGAAAAAGGAGAAAGAAGAATTAAAAAAAAAAGAAACAAAAAATGCAAACTAAGTCAAATATGAACATATCAGGTTGTTAATATTGCACATTTAACATTAACTAACTGAGCGATTTAATTGATCTTTCTTCAAAATTTTGGTCACTTGATTGTTAATATGAAATTGTATGGACATTTTAGTCTTATTGTTTGAACTTTTGGGATGTTATTTTTAGTTTTACTCAGCTGGCATCCTTCAGAGTTATCAATCTATCTGTTACATTTCTTCATGCAGTATGGAGTCACAAGAAGTGCTTGATGCGGAACTCTCAGCTCGCGTTCTGCAGTTAATAAATGTCACTGACAGTGGATTACACAGTCAGGTATACCAGGAGTGGTAACTCAGTTTAGATAATATTTATTTTTAATAAAATATGTAAATTAAGTTGTATGATTTGGATGTTGAAGTCCTATTTTTCTCACCCGATAATGGTATAACTATGTTGCTTGGACTTGTCAAAAGTTGATTACCTTTGTTGAGACAAGGGTTTGGGATCTATGTTGACACAGTGAAAAGCCCAAGGCATGTGTTCATGGCATGCCAACAACATTGTTGGCAGCAGACAGGATTTCTAGATTGTTGGTGCCATAGTGGGTAAGGATAGAAAAGGGTTAAGTATCTCAACGAGAGAGAAGGAAACCAAAGAAAAAAAAAAAGAAGCTAAAACAGGGAGGAAGAAAGATGAAGTGGCATGATCAAAGTGGTTTCATCTTGGCAGCCTGCTGCCATCACAAAGATGATGACAATGAGCGGAAGCTGCTGTGCTTGGGTGTTCTTAAGGGGGAGGGGAAAAGAAATAAGGTATAACATGATTCCTGGGTTTTGGACTTAATCTTGAACTAATAATTCGTGGTCTAGTTGGTTATTTGGGTTTCTTTTAAACCTTCTTTTAATCTGTGTGTTTCCTATAACAAACTTGGGCTAATAATACTCTTTTGTTTTTTAGTTTCTAAATGGTGTGGGCCTTTTACAAATAAAATGGACTAGTTTCACATCGCAACACTTGCTTTTCCAATTTTTCCAATAGAGAATACGCTAATTCTGTGATTCAGGAGCATCCTAGAATTTTACTGAGTGGTAATATTGATGATGATGATTTCTGTGATCTTGTGCTCATGAATACTGCTCTTATTTTCTTGGGTAATTCTTGATAATGTAATCATGACATGGAACTTCACACTAAGCTTAATGCTTATGCATTTTCTAGAGGTGATAACCTACAAAAGAAAGTTGTTAAAATAAAACTGTTCATTCCTTTTTGGGTAGCAATATAAATGATTTTTATCTGCGGAGGAGTTTGAAGCTGAGAGTAGTTGACGTCAAGATTTTTATCTTATAGTTAGCAAGTTTATGACTTTGTGTAGAATGACCAGATTGGTGAATTACTATAACAAGGTCTTGAAGGTTAGCAGTTGTTTGAAGAATCTCAAGAGTTGCTTACCACTGATTTGCCACCTGTTTTACTACAAACCATGATTTTCTAGCATGCAAGTGATTTGGTTCTAGAGCTGCATTGGCTTACATGCCAGCTTGTAGGATGCCTATTTCATGAGATGATAATCCCTGGTGCTTGTCTAGCCTTGCTCCTATGAGGGATAGTTCATCGATGATGTGAGTTTGGCTTGCCACTTACAGATTACAACCAATTATTGGTTTCCCTGACCTTGTTTAGGAAACATATTCAGTTAATTACTGATTCCGTGGTGTTCTCTAAATCTGATCTAAAAAGTCATTGCCAGCCATGCTAAGGAGTGGTGATGAGTGGAAAATGGTCTTTATGAATGGTTAGGGGTAATGTTTGATCTCGAATGCATCAAGCACGTCGAGGCAAAGTTCTGAAATGAAATTTGGCTGGTAATGCTTAAGGTGTATTTGTGTGGTGTAAGATGCATGTTTAGCAATTGTCAAGAATAATGGGTTAAGTGGTGTTATCTCACAGTTAAGAGCGTTTGTTGTGGCCTTATATTCAACTTGAGCCTCTTCACCTATTGTTGATTGGTTTTAGATTGGATGCTTATCATGGCACCCCAAGTTCATATGCTCTTTTTTTTTTTTTTTTGTTATTTGTTGTTAGTTGTCAATGTGGTAGGCTTATTTATTTTGGTTGTTAGTTTTAGGCCTACATGTGAGAAGTGTTAAGTGCTATTACCCACATCAGTTTAATTTGACGATTTGTTGCAGCCTTATTAAGGTTACGCCATTTCACCTATGGCTAATTGGTGTTAAATTCTAGCATGTTTTAATGTGGGAAGACCTAGGTGCAACATCAAAAGAAAAATATTACTATTATTATCTTATTCTAGAAAATAGGGGGATAAGTTGTTTGAAATTTGAAGGATAAGATGTTGCAGCCATTTTATTATCTATAGATTGTTGCCTTTTGTTGTGTGAATGGTTAAATTAATACTAAGGCTCTATTGATGTTGTTGGGATCAAAATGTTTGATTTTCTTCCATGGTTTGACATGCAAGTTCTGTTCATTGAGGAGGTTAAGCTTAATTTGTTGTATGAATGGAAGTGGCTTGATTGTTATTGTTACCTGTGGGTCAATGTTTTCATTGACATGGCAGTTTTTTGTTTGTCACCATTGTTTTAGGTTAATATGCTGGAAGTTTATTATTTCAAAATTATATACTGGAAGTTGAAGGGCTGAACATCTTACTGCTTAATCCAATGGAAAAGGGGAGGATTATTGTAATCCTGTGGGATAGGATGATAGGTATGGGGTAGGTTTGCACGCACCAAAAATTGGATAGAATGATAGTATCTAATAAAATCCAGTTACCTTATTTTATCCATCCTCTGTTGTCCTGTGCACCAAATGCACCCTCATTCCTTCCATACTTAACTTGAAAGACTATTACCTACTATTAAACATCTGCTGATCTATTCTCTTGATAGTCCATTAATCATGTTCTTAATCAACCACCTCTAATGGGTAGATCCTTTGAATGTACTGAACATGTTATGGCCTTCTCTTGTTATGCATTGAAGCATTATTATTAATCCACGAACTATATTTCTTGAATTTTACAATTTTATGTGTCATTGATTCCATGAATTTGGCATTTGGCAGAGGTATGGTGAGTTAAGTAAACAAAGACTTGATCGAGCAATTCTGACCTTCTTTCAGCATTTTCGCAAGTCTTATGTTGGTGATCAAGCAATGCATTCATCTAAGGTAAAAAAAGTTATATTTTTTTTTTGTAAAATCTAGTGGTTTGTATGTTAGTTGAGCCTTTCACTTTCTGTTACAGCAGTTATATGCTCGTTTATCTGAGCTGCTTGGACTGCATGATCACCTATTACTATTAAATGTGATTGTTGGGAAGATAGCTACAAATCTAAAGTGCTACACAGAGGTTAGTGTTTTGATCTTGCTATGTCTTTGTATTATCATGCCGATGGTTGATACATTAGCTTAATTGGTGTTTATTTCAGAGTGAGGAAGTCATTGATCATACTCTAAGTTTATTCTTGGAGCTGGCATCTGGGTAAGCTTTTCTCAGTTTTAAGCTTTTCCCAGTTTTTGTCTAATAGAATTAAAGCTGTTTGTTGTTTTGTCTGATAAAAGTCGTACACTTCCCAATACAGTAATTTGCTTGTTTGACCAATGAATAATTTCGGCAGATACATGACTGGAAAGTTGCTTCTGAAGCTGGAGACTGTTAAATTTATAATTGCAAATCATACTGTAATTCCACTCACAACATATTTCTTTTTTGTCTAATTGCTTTAATTTGTTTGTTTTACATGAATTCTTCATCATGAAATTATTTCTTGAAACTTGATTTCAGAGAGAGCATTTTCCTTTCCTAGAAGAATATAGATGCTCCCGTAGCAGGACAACTTTCTATTACACCATTGGTTGGTTGATATTCATGGAGGATAGCCCTGTGAAATTCAAGTCTTCAATGGAACCACTTTTGCAAGTACACTCTCTTTCTTACAAAGTGACATGATAGTCCCCTTTACGTATGCTTATTGGTAAAAATATTTGTTATGATTTGTATCATAACCTTTGAAGGATGAAGTTAGCTGCTTTTTGGGGGATGGGAAATGCAAGTAGTATGTGCTTTAATGAGTTGTCATTTATGCGATAAGGATGTTGGACAGAATGCCTCTCTAATTTCTTTGGAAGCTCTGTGTGCTTTTGTTGAGTTTATGGGTTGTGTTCTTGTTATTGGATTGTTTTAGCTTCATTAGACTTAAATTAGTTAATTGTTATAAGGTATGGGGTAACAGACTTGGAGTTGTCCTTCCGGGTTGGTTCATATTGGCTACGTGTTGGGGCCTCTTTTTGTTGAAATTTGTATTTCAACTATTTATTAATAAAATTATGCTTGCTTTTCAAAAAAAAAAAAACTTTGTCAGCATAAAAATTGTTATTGTATGACTTAATGTGCATAAATACCAATTCTCTGTTTTTATGGTTTTTAACATGACATTGTTCTGTTGTTTTTCCATTATTTATCTTTTCATTTACACTTTAGTCATCAAAATAATGTTTTGTGGTGCTTCAGGTCTTTCTCAGCCTGGAGTCAACACCTGATTCAGTATTTCGTACTGATGCTGTTAAGTATGCTTTAATTGGATTAATGAGGGATCTTAGAGGTATTGCGATGGCCACAAACAGGTTTGTATTATGTGCAATACGTGAATTCTTCTAAATGTAGGCAATTCCTCAAATAATGTATTTTTTCATTTCTCGAATTCCTTAGTCGTAGAACATACGGTCTTCTATTTGATTGGCTATATCCTGCGCACATGCCACTTATCTTGAAAGGCATTACTCACTGGACTGACACACCAGAGGTACATTCTTAACTCTTGTTATAGCATTAGGGTCTCAACGTAGCAATTTTTGTTTACACATTTATACATTTGGGTTGAAGATCCTTCAATTAAGTTTTTCCTGTTCTAGCAGATGTGTTACCATTAATAGAACAACTTTGCTCTCATATTAGTCAGTCAATGTTGTAGATGACCTAACCATCTTTGCTACTTCTGGCGTATCTGCCAGTTTTTTCTCAGCTGCTGCTATGCTGGATTTGTTATTTGTTGTAGTCTTGTCTTGTTCAACTATTTTAGCACTCTATCTTGTTGTACTCTTTTTGTCAGGGAATTCAGAATATTAAAGGTAGGTCTGTCCTGGGCCTTCAAAAAACTGTTCCCACTTATTTTTGATGAGCATTACTTAAGATTGGACTCAGGAAACTATTTTTTGCTTCTATCTTGTGTAATTTGGTTGTTACATTTGCTCCACCATTCTCTCACCTCATCAACGACTGGAAGATATTGTGAACTAGAGTTACTTGTAACTTCTGCATGTCTTTTTGTAGTCTCTGTATTTTTATTTTATTATTTTTACTTTTCTCCATCTAAATATTAATTTAAATGTGGTGCATTTGTTGCATTAGTATCACGCCAATAAACTCTTGTACTGGGTATGTAATTGTTTCATTTAACACTGCAGGTTACCACCCCATTGTTAAAATTCATGGCTGAGTTTGTCTTGAACAAGGCACAACGCTTGACTTTTGACTCGTCTTCTCCTAATGGGATTCTTCTTTTCCGTGAAGTCAGTAAACTACTTGTAGCATATGGGACAAGGATATTATCTTTGCCTAATCCGGCTGATATATATGCCTTCAAGTACAAGGGAATATGGATTTCACTAACTATTCTGGCAAGAGGTCAGAATATGAACCTGCAATTGTTATATTTATTTATTTGATCAATGGAGACTCCAAACACTAAATTGAACCAAGGAGTGGCAAACCCTGTGTAAAGCTAATTTTTAGGTCTAGAAGATCAATAAAGTCTAAGGCACTCTTTATTTTGGGTTTAGTTGGAGTACCAGCAATACTTTTCTATATTTACTATGCACATGTTTCATTAAATTGGTATTGTTCTTTTATCTTTTTTATATATTTTTTTTCTTCCTTATCTTCCAGTGCTTCCACTCTCTTTTGATATAGATGTTCATTAGTGTATACATTTAAATGTTACGATGAGCTAGCTTTTTAAGAAGTTTTGTTCTGCCGAGCATGTAGTGTTGATCTTTTTAGGAAGTTTTGCAGTTGTTCAAGATTTATAAACATGTAGTGTCGAGCTGTCCACAGGCTTAGCAACCCACCATCCTAGTAGCCAAGTCCAATATTTGAGCAGGCTACTGGTAAGAAAATCAGGCTGAAGTTTTTTGCGCTGTGCCTGGGCGCTAGAATTGAAGTTGTGGCCCAGCTTGAATATATGTTACTTTTATGTATTATATAATTTGTTTCAGTGCTTATGTGTACTCCCACATAGCACTGTTGCTTTTTTCTCTCTTCAAAGCATGTGCACCAGCCTCCAACTACTCCCTTCCTCAAAATCCCCCTTCCCCAAAATAAAACACAAGTCCAGAAGCAGCATGGAATTCCTTTTTTGGTCCTTTTCCTCAAGCATTACTCTATTTCCTCCTATTTTCTCTTTCCTCTTTCATCTTTTGGTTTAGGGTAACTGTTATTTTTGAGTTTCTGTTTATATCCATTGAACTTTTGAATTTCTTAATAGATTTCATTTCCATTCAAAGCTGAAAGTTTTATAATTGGATTTTGTTTCTTTCCATGATATGCGATTTTTACTTGGTTTTGCTTTCCTAATTTTCTGGGATTGGGTTTACCAGTTGATACTGAAATAAGAAACTAGTTGAAAGAATAGTTTCAAGTGACAGCTAGAAAAGATGATTAAGGCTGAGATATCCCATATTGCCCAAGAAGATTCTTTTCTTTGGATCATGCCATCATCTCATTATCCCATACTGTTCATGGTTTCTTAGATTTTTCCAAACTCTTTAAGGTTCTCTACAAAGGAAGTGGGATCTATATTAAAACTAGCTTATATGAACATTTATAAGAAAAAAAGGCACTAGAGTATTCTAAAGAAAATTATATAATTTAGGTGCAAAGTTTCCTTTTACTGGTTTTCTGTTATATGATTGAAATATTTTTTTTACTAATTACCAACATTAATTAGTCATTTACTTCAAGAATTTAATTTTGACCTCCTTGTTGGTAGCATCAAATTTGTATTTGTTGCTTATTGTGCTTTATTTAAGATTTCAGCAAATCACAAATTAACTTGTCACTTTTAATTAATGGCAGCTCTTGCTGGAAACTATGTAAACTTTGGTGTGTTTGAACTCTATGGTGATAGAGCACTCTCTGATGTGCTTGACGTTGCTCTAAAGATGACATTGTCAATTCCGTTGGCTGATATATTGGCATTTCGAAAGGTACACAAGATTTTGACTGCAATTTCTTCATTTGAGTTTCCACTGCAAACTGTCTTTCACAATTCTATCGTCGGAAGTGTCTGTCTAATCAGTAGCAAATCTTTTGGCAAACTTGCGTTGGAAGAACTTGAACGTTGTGCACTTACTAGTTGAGAAGTAAAATATTTTCTATATTTTGATTCATTAAGGATCTCAATTAAAAAAAAAGTGTGACTAAAGTAATTTTGCTGGTAGACTTGGTTGATGTTTACATTTCTGTGGATTCTCTTATATATTTGTATATGCACGAGCATGTGTGTATCAATATAGCATCAACAAGTCACCAAATTTTAGGAGCAGAAACAAATAATGTTTATGAAGGGAGGATAGCTAAAATATTAATCATCATTCAGCCAACACTATGATGTAAACGCTCCAACAATTGATGTGCTATCATCATTTTCAGATTCAACCACTTCTTTTGTACTTTTTCACCTAAAAAGACCTCTTTGGTCGTTCTTTATGATGTTGTCACCCTTCAAATTTTTCTCTCTAATTTTTTGTAATGTTTATTCAATCTTTTTGTATCATTCGCTTTGTCTGCCGTAGTCACTACTCTCCATTCCCAAAACAATTTAGATTTAAAGTTCTCAACTTTTTAGGCTCAATCTTTTCATTAAAATTTTAAAAACTGCAAATCTCTCAATGATAGACATTTCTCTTTGTTCCTTCTCTTATCCGTCTACTCTTCTGTGTCTCGCTCACTAATAAATTTGGATGACCAAACTTAGATTTAGTTGGTTTTCTTTTCCTTTTGTTTTCGCAATTTTCTCACTGAGAAAAAATGATGAATCAAATCATGGTTTCACTTATATCTTTTTTCATTACCTTCAATTTGAAGATTTTTTTTTTCTTTTCTTAAATTCCAATGCTAGTTAATTTGAACTTTGAATGGTTTGCTGTTTTAATAGTAAACTTTAGCCACTGGTTTATAGTGAGGTGTGAAAATGGTAGTTGGGAAGAGGAAGCGAGTTCTTAAGGGAAAATACATTCATTAGACAGTGAAAAGAAAGCTGGGAACTGATTGATTATTAGAAAAGCAAAAAGAAAAGAACAAACATTGCTTTTGTAAGCAAGCACCCAAAATAAAAATGATGAAGATCTAATAGTGGATCAGCCTGTTATGTAAAAATCTACTGAGGCACGATTAGCCCTTCTTTATCGTCCTGTTATGTAAATTTCTTGAACTATTTTACTAGAATGAATGGCAATATCATATTGTTTACTTATTCTTTTGCAGCTAACGAGGGCCTATTTCTCCTTCTTAGAGGTTCTATTCAACAGCCACATTAGTTTTATATTGAATTTGGATGCTGCAACATTTATGCATATTGTTGGTTCGCTTGAATCTGGTCTAAAAGGTCTGGATACAAATATCTCATCACAGGTTTGTATCTTGCTGTGAATTCTGTGGATCTTTACCTGCTCTTCTTTTATTGCTGGAACTGTTTATTTTAATATTTCAAGCTGTTTCTTGATTGTAAAAGTAGAATTTAACGGAGATTTTTATCGAAATTTTATCATTTCTGATGTCTTCCCCAGCCTTTATACCACATATATATTTAAAACTCAATCTCAGAGTCTAAACATTTCGTTTCAGTGTGCATCTGCTGTTGATAATTTGGCTGCTTTCTACTTCAACAACATCACTATGGGGGAGGCACCCACTTCACCAGCTGCTGTCAAACTTGCCCAGCATATTGCAGACTGTCCTAGTTTGTTTCCACAAGTAAGTGATGGACTTCCTAATATATTATGTTTCCTTTGTTATTATTTGCAGTTAGTGTTAAGAAAGTACATGTGTTGTGTGTTTTGGTTTGTTTCATTCTCCTCTTTATGGCCTCTATACACTCTAATATATCTTATTGTTTTGGTGCATAATACCACACAACTCACGCATAAAAATCTTCTACACATTCTGTCCCATTTAATTGCTTAGCTTATTTTTTACAGCATGATTTTCCTTCTACTGTTATCTTATATTCATGTGCTCTTTAAGAGCTTGATGTATCATTTAAAGTTGGCTCCAGTACATTATATAGAGTCGTATTGTTTCAGAACTTTTTCAAGTCTATCTTGTGAAATATGGTGTATCGCATTGCATCCTATGAAATATTTATGTATCTACCATAACATACATACATAATATGAGACTGACTTGCAGTAACTCAAATGCTTTGTAAGCCCATAATCATGTGGGCTCAAGTCTATTAATGAAGACTGTATAAATTTGTAAATAAAGTATTATGAACTCTTGAAATTATAATGTATTTAGTCATCAATTTAATAAGTAAATCTTATAAAAATGCTACTTAAGTATGATGAGTCCACTAAATCTTTTTCAGTACTAGGTCGACTGTATGAAGTTCTGTAAATATAATAAAGACTTTCATAAACAAAACCTGTGAACCTAATATCTGTTATTAAGATAATTTTTTTTTAATTCTTACTACGGATAAGTGCTATTTTTATGACAGATTAAACTGTGAATTATTTTTATAATAAAGATTTTGATAAGTATTTGAATTATTCTTTTTTTTTAATTTTTGAGAATGTTATGAAATACATTGTGAGGTTTTCTTCTTTAATTAATATGTGAAGAGATTTAATTTACTTCTGATTTAAGGTAACATTCAGCAAATATCAGTTTGTTCATGAACAAAAAAGGTTGCTTAAAATGCCCTCTCTCTCTCTCTCTCTCTCAGCATTGTTTGATTGCTTTATAGATTTTGTGAGTATTTTCTATGTTGGTATTTATCTTCAATTTCAAATGTATATGAGAAGAAAAGTCTTTTTTGTGAGTTATATATATATTTGCTTATTTATTTATATTTTCTTATAAAAAGCCTATTTTCCCTTTTCCATTCTTTCTACCAAGCAAAATGGTAGTCTTTGACATATGTGAATTTCGGATGATAGTCAAATGGGGATTGGAATCAAATACTTGATTCACCATATGGATGTCATACATACCAAGCTACACATTGTTTTGATGAGAAATGATTTTAGAAAATCAAAATATAGAAATGTGACATATTCTAAACTAGAAGAAGGATGTATTTGAATCAAATATTGACCTTTATTAAATTGAATGAAAGCGAAAGTTCATCATTCTTAGTTGTGTGATTATGCGTCTTACCAAATTGCCTAGAAGAATTATAGAATTATAGTCTTGGCCATATATGGTCAAGAAAAGAAGAAAGAAACAGGGTATGTTGAATACTGGGTGAACAATGTGTTCAGAATTCACCTAAGATGTGTTCAGAATTTACCTAAGATGACTTCGAATTCAGGATACTATGCTTGATGGACTTGAAGTATGATGTTAAAAACCTAATTTTGCTTTGGAATTTGGTGAGTCTTTTATGCACCAAAATATACATGTTCATTTCTGGTTGTCTACAAATAAATAAGTTAAAAGGCCCTCTCTTCATGCACTTAGATTGTGCTATGCATGCTTAATCTAAGTCTTGAAATCAGTAATGTTGGTAACTTGCTAATATAATTAAGAAATAATGGCCTTTCCTTTTCATGTAATATTAAGAGATTAACTCCTACTTTACGTAGCACATAATGTTAGCCATGTTAATATTTGAAAGTTGAACTTTAAGGGCTAACAGCAGTTGCTGTTATAAGGCATCAATCCTGCATTGTGGTTTGAACCATTAATATTTGCGATGGCTTCTTTCCCTATGTTTTGTTTTTTGGACAGTCCAATTACATTCTGTTCTTTCATTACAGATATTAAAGACGCTATTCGAGATAGTTTTATTTGAGGATTGTGGCAACCAGTGGAGTCTTAGCAGGCCTATGTTGAGCTTAATTCTTATCAGTGAGCAGGTGATGATTTGCTGATACTTTTCTTTAACTTTTCTGTTAAATCCTCTTTTAAGTTTAGGTCCAGCAGATGATTGATTTTTTTTCACAATTATTTACTTATGGAACGTTTTTAGAAATTTGTATAGTGAAGATTGGTGAGGAAACGTGAATAAAATGTGTTAGCGTTATCATTCTGTATGACTCAAATCCTTGGTCCTGTCTGTAAAATTATAGGATTATTAATGTGAAAAATAAGGATAGAAAACATTTTCATGTGCAGTGTTTCCATAAGCGGACCAGTAAGAGAATCGGTTTGAATGGTTCAATTTTGCCGTCTAATCTTAAGGATGTCAACATATATTACCTTAAAACTTCTCATGCCTTAGCAGCTGACCTTTAATTACATCAATAACAAATGTGGTGTTAGTGCTTCCAGCTGCCTGCATTTGATCAATTTCTTGTTCATTTCATTTTTTTTCCACGATAATTCAAACCTTTGAAGATTTCAGAGCAGGCTCAACATTGCTACTCCAAACTTTTGTTCCTTTTTCGTTCTATTCTTTTTTCTTTTAGTTATTCCATTTAACTAGTTTCTTTCTTATTTTTTTTGTTTTTCTTTTAATTCATTTTCTTCTCATCACTACCAGCCGTGTTTCTCTCTTCCTCTCCTCAGTTTCTTCCTCCATTTATATCATGGCTCAAGCCAGCAGCTTAGCATAGATTTTGGTATGAAAGTTTTTTATACCAAATCTGCTATGAAAACTTTTGACAGATCTGTTATGAAATTTTATAGATCTGATTTTTTATATCCCATATTCAATTTTATTTTTTTAAATAGTTGGATCATAAAAATATAAGATCTGATTTGAGTTTTGATAGCTTTTACTTCTCTCTAACAACTATTTTTGTGTAGTCAACGAGTTGCCGGCTTCTCTGGTTTTTGACTAATTTGCATTGCATGCCGCTTGATTTATATGTCTGGACTGGAGAGGCTAATGGTCTGCGGTTGAACCAGTTCAACCATATGGCCCGGTTCGTTTATGACAAAACTGGCCATGGGCCATGTAAAGGCAACCATGCTTTTAGTTGTAATTGAGCCTTATCAGGTTTGATATATGGTGTAGTTTACACATCAAGATGTGGTTTTTATTATAACTTTATGTTAGAATTTTGGGATAGAAGAACGTTGTCATTTTAATTTCCATATGACTTAGATCCTTCTTGTTGTCTGTAAAACTCTCATATCATTAAGGTTATCATATGTATTGGGGATGAGAGAGTTGTAGATTGAGACAGGTTCTTATAGAAACTTATGGTAGAATTTATAGTTTGACCTGCTGCTTTCTATCATAAATAAGTATA
>NW_018397269.1:3108334-3117139 GCF_002168275.2 Theobroma umbraticum
AGATATTTACTTTTGTTGATCTCATCTCCTCACAGGTGACTGCTCTTTTTAGCATGTAGTACCTTGGTCCACAAAGCATTTGACTACTATGATAATCTAGATTTTATTCACTATTTTGGTCTTTGCAATCCTCTTCATGTTCCTTCTCTTTCAGTGCTTCTTCTGCCTTTTTTGTTGTTAGTTTATTTCAAAGAAGGAAAAAAGGAGGCCAGCAAGTTCTGTTCCACATCACGGTCCCCTTTTTTCATGGTTCTTTTCCAAGTTTATTTTTGTATGATCCTGTCCCTCCCTCTTCCAGAGTCTTCAACCAAAAAAATTCTGTTTGGCTGCAATATTTTGCTTAATTGTCATTTGAAACTGATGCTCTGCTTGTCTCCCTCTCTCAATACTATTTAATCCATCATTTTTCTTTGTACTTTATTGTGAAGACTGAATCATAATATTGGGCATGAATCAGTTTGATATTTTGTCTTCATCTATAATAGTATGATTTCAAATTAATGAGGTTCTCTTTTCCACACTGTTGTTAATCTATGCCCATCTGTTATTCCTTTTCTTCTGCAGGTACTCTGTAGCCCCAATAATATATTATATGGTTCTGTTATGTGCTTGCTGAGACTTAAAAACCAATCAAAGTCTCAACTGAATTTGGAGTTGATCACTTCTTGTTGAACTTTTAGAATTTTAACACTCATGCAAACTTTCTTAAATATTTAGCTGACAACTACTATTTTTCTGCAGATATTTGCTGATCTGAAAGCCCAGATTTTGGCTTCACAGGTGAGTTTTTTGGACATTATTTTTCTCAATGTTTTTCCGTCTTTCTAGTGTTGTAAGGACTAAATGTGTAAACAGAATCGCAAAGATAGTTTTTTTGCTTACCATTGGATGAGCAACATATTTTCTTAATGCTGTTTCAAGACATTTTCTGCTTACACGTAGTTGTTGCTACAAATTTCATATGTGCTAACGAAATTTTGAAGATAGGTTTGTTTCCTTAGCATTGGATCCGCAACATAGTATTAGCGAAAGTCATACCCTTTTTTCATTAAAGCTGCTACATGGAAGAACATGTTGACATTCTACGGCTGATGCTCAGTGGCTTTGGCTTCCTTGCTACTTGGCAATTAAATATTTCCTCAGCTTAATTGTTTAGTCAATTCGAGGAAATTGTATTTGTATTGAAGATCAGCGTTACCATTAAAACAACATGATTCCCTTTACATAAGACCTGAACAATTTTCTTATAACTTAATAGAAAATGATGGAAAGGTTTTACATTAGGTTACTTCTAAGTTTTTAGGCTTTTTGATTCAAATGAACTGTCTTAGGATCAAAATTGATAGTCTCCAAACATCAGATTATGAAGGATCAATGACAGTGTAAACCAAGCCTAAGATAAAGAGGCCACTAGTCAGCCACATGCAGCAAACTGGAAACAATCCTAGTTGAAGTTGGACTTTGACAACAAATACGTATAAACAAACTTTGACTTTGGGGCGGAGTTAGAGGCAGGGGCCGTGGCTCCCCAAAGTTGCCTTAGCCATATGTGTCTTCTTACCCAAAAAATGGTAAAATCTTATTTGGCCCACCGAGAATTCCCCCTCCCCCTCCCTTTTAGGAAATTTTACAATGAAATGGTAAATTTGGCAAGTTGTTAACATTTTTGCTTTTGGATTCGATCAGTAATTTGATTTGCTTTACTTTTTCAATAGAAAATTTACCCCCTTTTTATATAA
The DNA here is from genome assembly GCF_002168275.2 of Theobroma umbraticum. Lineage (NCBI taxonomy): Eukaryota > Viridiplantae > Streptophyta > Magnoliopsida > Malvales > Malvaceae > Theobroma > Theobroma umbraticum. The sequence goes on from NW_018397269.1 coordinate 3,110,074, forward strand.
TTATTATTCATTAAACTTTTTAAGTTTCTTAGAATGATATTAACTTTTTAATTAATCAAACAAGCGTGTTGACATTAATAATATGTGAAATTATTGCATTTTATTTAGACAAAAAATACAATTAAAAAAGTTAAACTAATTAGTATATAAGTATATAAGTTGTGCATATTAAATCAATTGTACATTATCGCTTGTCATTTTTTAATTTTCTGTCAAGCTTCTCTGTTTTTAAATTCAACCTTTTAAGAGGTTGTGAAACTTCCATTCTTTATTTTTTGAAAAAAGTTAGTAATTAGATTAATTTTATTTAATCTTTTATATATTCAATAATTTCACTTAACCGTGAAAAGAAAATTTTACCTTTTCATGGACATTATTCTTATCATTTTATCATTTGATTCAACTTTAATATTCCTTTTATTAGATATTTTTCATCAACTCATCCTGATTCCCCCTGCCCCTATGCTTCGACGTTGCATAACATTGGAACCATGCTTGGAATGGCTTTTAAGGACCCTTCTGGAGTAGCATCTTTCATGCATGAAACCTGAATGGGTCATAGATACTTTAAACTTTAGAGTTTCCCATATTCTAAATTTTCTAGCTCAATGTCTTAGATTGAGGTCAAAATTAAAATTCAGGAAACAGAAAAGGATGCTAGTAACTTTTCCACTGCTATGAAGCCAAGGCACAGTTACTTTTCAGTGTGTCGACTAAACCTAAAAGTTTATACGGATCTTTCATAATTGTTGTGTATGAAGTGGCGTATCCCTTAAAAAGCAGTGCTATTGCAGAAAGTTGCAGTTGTGGTTGCATCCATTTATAATTTTTCACAATCTCGTGAATTTTGATGGTGATCTATTATTTTAGACGTGAACAATTACTATTAGAAATTCTGGCATACCGAAAATTACTCAAATCCTCTAACAGAGAGGACAGAGGTTGCAACTACCGTTGGTGGCACTGTTATTATGCTGTGTAATTTTTGTGATGTTTGATTATATTGAATTGTGCTGTATGAATCTTTTGTGAAGAGGGAATTGATGCTGTCTGGACTTCGAGTTGTACTTCTTAGAATTTTACTTTTGTCTGGAATACTCTTTAACTGTCGGTTTCATGTTGTGAATGGCCACAATATTTAGTTCTAGTGATGATTTTAGCCTAGGACTAATAAATTTCCTCGGTTCCTCTCTCTCTCTCTCTCTATCTTCACCTTCACTTATCTTACTCCTTTCCTTTAGTGTCCATCATATGACACGTGCATCATTTTGCAGCCCGTGGATCAACATCAGAGGCTATCCATTTGTTTTGACAAGCTTATGACAGATGTTACTCGAAGCTTAGATTCAAAGAACAGGGACAAGTTCACCCAGAATCTAACCATATTCAGACATGAATTTCGTGTGAAGTAGCTCAAATAATGTGCATTCACTACATTTTTGAGCAACTGTTTTCCTGCAAAAGATGTGCATCTGGTGAGACTCTTGGCTTGTCATCATGGATAGTTTGAATGTGGGAGCCAAGCATCTTGTTGCTGCAGTGTGTTGGTTTTTTTTGCCTGAACTAAAAAGAGCAGATTCTTTCTGAAGTCGGTGCAAAAGTTCTGTGTGAAACAGTTATGATGGTATTGTATAGTTTCCTATACCAGAAGCATTTTGGAATGTTACAAAGGATTTGCCAAGGTGCATAAAGGTTGTAGCAAGTCTGACATATGGTTGGGTAATGGCGATTTTCATCTAGTAGATCAATTCTTTTATAGCATATATTGTAAATCATGGGGGTTTATGTTTCAGAGATGGATCATATTTGCGGTACCCTGAAAAAAGAGATGAGGAAAGGAAAATAACTCCAGTACTAGTATGGAGTTTGATGTTTTTTGTACATTAACATCCACATTCTTTTGTACTTGTTGATAGCATAAAGAAGTAAAGCAAAATTGGGTCAAGTTTGGAAGTTTTTTTTTTTTCTGGTTGGGTTGAGGTAGTCCTGAACCATTTTTGCAGCATATCTCAGTTTGTATGCACATTATTCACCTGCAATGTCATATTTTATGCTTGGCTGTTGGAACAAAATGGGAACGGAATTTCCCCTGTCCGCATGGGGCGAATTTTTGTTTTGTAAGGTAATTTTTCATGAATTAATATTTGATGCATTGACAGTGTATAGTTTCTATATACGGTCAAGCCATTAAATTCTAACACCTCATAATTAGGTATTATTTTGAAAGAAATAAAAGGTTGATAAGGACTTAAACCGGTATCGGGTTTTAATATCGACTTTTTATTTCTTTCAATATACTTCATTAATAAGGTGTTAGAATTTGGTGACCTGATAGTGTATAGAAGCTATATAGTGAGTGCATCAAAATTTTCCCATTTTTCATCCATCAGGTGCCTATTTGGTAAGCCTAATCCTGTTATTTTCTTCATCGTTGGAATGTCCAAATGGCAAGTAGCTCCCTCTGTCTCATTCATTATATACAATTGTTGTTTTCGTATTTTTGTTATTATATACTTCTTATTGGGTGGATTCCGATATAGTGTGTACTCTTCTTAGAATAATGTTGCTTTTGGCTATTTCCGTCTGATTGATGATGCATTTGCTATTTATTTTTATTTTTTATTCATTTTATTTGATAAAATAATTTTTTAATTATTTAGAAAATTTTAAATAAATTTATTTTTTATAAAGTTTAATTAGAATTTTTTATGTTAAGTTTGAGTTAAATATGTATTTATTATTAACAACAGTTGATAAATTATCATTAATTAAATTTATTATTTTTATGTCGTAACATGCATGTGACCTGTTGATTTTTTCTAATAAATAATGATGTGGCATGATAATATGGTTATATGTGGTTGTCTTATCTTCTATTATAATTAGTTAGCATATGGCATTAAAGTGGCATTTGATGAATAGTAATTAATCTATTTTTAATTATAAAAACTTATTTGATTTAAAATAAAACTACAGGAATTAGATTAAATGTAATAAAAATATTTATATAAATTTTTTAAAAAAGTTTAAGAATTTTTTAAGATAAAAATTAAATAAAAAAATTAAAATGAAGTTTAAATTTATTTTTTTTATTAATACCAAGTGTCCTTATTGTGCAAGATGATAATTGGCTCAAAGCAGTTTAATTTTCAATAACAGCATGTATGGTATAGGGAATAATTAATCAAAATTACAAATAGAATTTTTGGACTTAGGAAAAACAAGGTTAGGAGACAGAAAAAAATTGAATTTTTGAGTCATATAATCATTAACAGATTATCATATATAATGTCACATTAGTAATAAAATATCATGATTTCATAAATAATAGAAATTTTTTAATAGTATTAACAATTAGGCTAACATTCTCAATTTTAAAAAATATAAAGATTTAATTTTTACAAATTATTATACAAAGATTAAATTTGTCACTTTGTCAAAATATAGTGATTAATTGAATAATTTAAGCTATTTTGAAATATAGTCTTAATAATAATGCTTCCTAACAAAAAGCCAATTTGTATTTTTTTTAATTTTGCAAAAAATGATTTGATTTCAAAATACATGAGGTCTTTGATGCTTTTCTTGTTTTCACTCCTTTCCTATTTATTGTTTTAAATATAAAATTGTGGTATTAACATATTTGATAGCCACATTTGGATTAAAAGAAGCATTTCATCTTTAATGATAAGTTTTCTTTGGTCATTTTTCTTTTTGAAAGACAAAAAGAAAGATTGGCACAGTCATTAAAGCAATATTTGCTTTCATATTCTTTCAATAATTCCCTTGTTTAAATAGAAGCATATGCCATTTTCTTGTTTTCGGTTCAAACGCAAGCAATTATAGAAGTAATTAGCAACCCAAATGGCTCAAAATATGGGTCACTAACCCAATGGATTCTTTGCTCGTTATTATAGAGTTACGTTCACCAATAGGCCTAAATGTATTTTATATAGGTAGGCATGGAGGAGGAGATATTGATTTCAGGACACAAGGATACGTGATCAATCCAAGTTGGCATAGTGGAAGAAATCTCTGTATACGACTTTCATGGATAATATCACAATTAAAGAGGGTTTTGACGAATTCGAGGATGTTCTTGTGTTAGAAAGTGTATCTAAGAGAAGGGATAATTTTGCTTTTGTTAGGTTTAGGGAGGAAAGGGAGCTAAGGCCATCCATTAAGTCTAGGAGACAATTACTGGTTAAAGAGGCATACACAATAAAGAGAAAAATGCCTTGCTCTTTTTTGATAAACTAGCGGTAGATCAAAGCCTACCTGCAACCTTTATGCCTTAGGTGGAACCTCCTGTGAAACATAAAGAAGAGGAAAAGGCCTAGAGTTGTATTCCTAAATCTAACAATGCATAGCTGAAATGCAATTGCAATTGGGTTAGGACCTTTCGAGATGGCTGTTCAATCGATGGCTTGTAGAAAGGCCTCATGATGTAAAGGATTGAGATTACAATTCGCCCATTGGGGGGATTTGAGGTACTGCTTACCTTTTGTGATATTGAGATGAAAGTATTGATTGAAGATTATTAGAATTGCTTTCAACCATGGTTGAGTAATTTAGTGGCCTATGATGAAAACTTAGTGCAATAGGATTCTTTTTTTGTTGGGTGAAAGTAGAAGATGTTCTGTTGCATATTTGACATTACAATTTATTCAAAGCTTTAGGGCATAAATGGGGTGAATTTGTGACATCGGATGCTTGTACAATGACTTTGAGCAAATTTGATTTTGGCTGCATACTTGTTAAAATTGGAAAAGTGAGTTGCATTTTGACTTTCACAACATAATGTGTAGGTGATAACTTATATAAAATCCATACTTCGGTATTGGTAGTGTTAAAGGCACTGGATTCAGGTCATAATTGGCGGTCAGAGCAAAATATTATGATGAAGGGAACATTTCACTCCAATGATAAGGCATGTTTTATTAGTGAGATTTGAAATTCAAATTTGGATTCAAAGCCAAGGGCTGGAATAGGAGGCCAAAGTCTTACAAGGACATAGCGTGGAGGGATTAATGGTGGCAATTAGAATGATATCTTGATGGAAAATATTTTTGCATAATTATTTACAAATTTAGAGGAACATGGAGGTTAAAAATTCAAACTTGATTTAAAAGTGCAATGAGATTTTTAATTTGTTCATTTTTTAGATTGAGGGATAAGATGGATAAAGATTATTGAAATTCAAATAAGGTTGTGTAGATTCAGACACATTTATTGAAAGGTGGTATTGAAAACGGTCATTAGGAAGGACTTTTCAAATAGAGTGAATGAGGGAAAAAATGTTGAAATAGACTCTTGTGAACGGAAGGCGGTAAATGTTGGGGATAAAAGTTTGAATCCAAATAGTTAAGAATGTTTGGAAAATAATGCTATTATAATATGTAATGAGGAGAGAGAATTTAATTCTGTGGAGTGTTATTGTTTGGATAAAAATCATTTAAATATGAGTCCTTTAAATTTAGAATTTTCAAGTGATTGTGAATAGTTAGAAAGGCCAAGGTCTCTTTACAAGGATTCCACATCGAATACCACAAGGTTATCTGATTTACAAGAAGAGGATATGATAACGCCAAAATGGTATCTGGGTGAGAATGGTGCTGGTGAAGAGATTGTGGACTTGTTTGCAACTAAGAAAGAAAGATGGGATTAAGTTATAGATGATAAATCGCAAGATATGATTTACACTGAAGGTAACATTTATGAAAGTGATGCTCAGTTAGAAGATAAGGTGAAGGAGGGAAGTATAATCAAAAGACCCAGAAGTAAGAAAGGTTACAACAAAAACAAGTTGTCAAACGGTAAAAAAGGTATGGTTTTGTGAAACAATAAATGGGCAAAAGAAGTTATTGATGAATCTGTACAAATCTTGGATCTAAGTTCATTATGGATTTTAGTCCTGATTTATGGTTTTCTCTCGATTTTAGGTGGCCAAAATTTCAAGGGTTAACAACTCCGGCGAAGATAACGATTGGGTTTTGAGTTTAGCTACTATTTAGGATTAATTATTGGGGTTAAGGGAATAGACCCCAAAGCCATATGACTAAATAAGCTGCATGCATTTTTTAGCCAATTTTCTAAGTGATTAAAATATTTTTTTTGGTTCAATTTTTTTCATTTAGTCTTCATACTTTATATTTTTTTTTCAATTTAGTTCATGAACTATATACTTTTATTCAATTTAGTTCTTATGATGTTGCCTTTTTTTTTTTTTGAGAATTTTTTTCTTGATCTGCTAGATCAGTATTAAAGCATAGTGGCAGTCATTTTGATCCCAACTCATGGACATGTCCGTAAAATTTGTTACATCAACACTAACATCATCATCTTTAACAGCAAAATTAAACAGTATAAAGGGCACTAAATTGCTCTAATTTCTAAAATTAAGAAACTAAATTAACCAACTTTGAAGTACAAGAACTGAATTGATGAAAATGAATGGGTACAGAGACTATCAGGTACTTTAACCATTTGCTAATAGCATTCAAAATTCTAAAAATTAAAACCCTACAAAATTTATATTTTATTTTATTTCATTCAATTTCACAAATAAGAGGTGCCTTAGCTTTCTAAAAATGGGTTTTTTAAGGAATACAGTGGGAATGGAATGCCTAATAGTCAATAAGATTATAAGATGGCAAAGGGTTATTGTTTTAGTTGATATAACTGTTTTGGGTTTCACTTTCCATGCATATTTAGATAATTGCTTAAACAAAACATAAATTACCTTGAATAAGTTTCATTCTATCTAAATAATGTTGGAAGAATGGGTTGGAACTAGTCCCTTCATTTTGACTATTAAATTTCAAGTACAAGAAAAGAAGTTACATCACAAAAAAAAATGACTAATTGTTAGTTTTTTTTTAAACAACTATTTGTTGTTTTATAATTGGCATTTGAATTATTTAAAAGAAATTCAAATAAATTTTTATTTTTTATTATATTTAATTAAATTTTTATATTTTATTCTTAATCAAATATACACTATCAGTCGATTAACTGTTAATAGTCAAAATTGTTATTATTGTTATGAATATTTTTGTGAATATCT
>NW_018397269.1:3117149-3117354 GCF_002168275.2 Theobroma umbraticum
TCTATATCTAGATTTGATGTAAATCAGATTAAATTAGGATTTAATTTATCTAATCTTTAAGTGTTATCTTCATCTTGTAAATGGGTTATTTGCCTATAAATAGGCCCCCTTAGTTTATTTGTATACATACTTCAATAAGATTTCTTCTCTCCCCCTAAATACTTTCTTTTCCTTTAAATACTTTCTCTTATATTTCTCTTATAGT
>NW_018397269.1:3117364-3118011 GCF_002168275.2 Theobroma umbraticum
GATTTATTTCATAACACGTTATCAGCACGATTCTCTGATCTCTTATGTTTTAGAATTATTATGTTTTCATAATCTTCAAGCTTCAAAAAGATTTCAATCTTTAAGCTTCAAAAAGATTTCAATGATTAGGTTTTTGATTTCTGGTTTTAAAGAAAATTAGGTAAGTGACTTGATATCTCTTTAATATTTTCATTTTCTTAAAATCTACTTTAATATGAATTTTATTATTATATATTATATTTTGTCTCTTAATTGGAAAGTGAATTTGCTATTATATAGGTATTGATGAAAAACCATGAATGTCCATTCCCTGAAGTAAATGTGACAAATGAGCTACTAATAAAAATTATGAATGTTCATTCCTTGTAGTGAATGTGACAAACGAGATACTAATAAAAAAATTATAAATTCATTCATTCACTGAAGTGAATACGAGATCATTTAATAATTATGGTCATAATCATGAATCCATCCATTCCTTAAAGTGAATACAATATCATTTAATTATGATGGCCATATAAATTTACACTATCACTATTTTAATTATTATTCTACCACCAGAAGTGGATGAATATTTTATTATCTGAATTTAAGAATAATTTTACTAATAGAAGTGGATAGATAATTTTACTATAAAAATGGATGGA
>NW_018397269.1:3118021-3118281 GCF_002168275.2 Theobroma umbraticum
CCACCAGAAGTGGATAACCCATCATGTGTGAATCACCCATCAAAGTGGATGTATACTGGTAACCTACCGCAAATAGATGAATAATTTTAACGCACCAAAAGTGGATGGATATCTTAACCCACTAGCTCACCAGAAGTGGATGAATACTTATAACCCACCAGAGGTGGATATTGTTATTGATGTGGCATGAAAGATCATTGGTCACGTACTTATTGTACGTCTTAAATTTTATCAAGCATCACTGAAAATTGAAACATCTT
>NW_018397269.1:3118291-3118857 GCF_002168275.2 Theobroma umbraticum
TAATCATGGCCAAGTTGATATAGCACATCAAGATATTTGTCTATCATGAAAGAGGAATTGATTATAGGATTAGTAATAAATATACTATTATTGATTTTCTTGTCCTGAAAAAGGAATTGATCATTTGATTAGTAATAGAAATATATGATAATGAACTTAATAATAATTGGTATATTTAATATAATTATATTATGGAGATGCTTTAATATGTTTTCATTATATTTAAATGATATGTTTTATTATATGTTTTAATTATATATTTAATATTCTTTTATATTTACTTGCAAGTTTCTTATTGTATATATTTTATTTTATTGAAGAAAATATAGATATTGATTTTGTTGGATCTAAGATCAAGAATGTAAATATATGTCTAGCAGACATTGCTACAACACACACTATATTTAAAGACAATAACTATTTTTCCTACTCGATAAAAAAAATTAATGTCAGTTCAATATTTGGTAGTACAAGATTAATTGGAAGCTCCAAAAGAGCTAATATTTTACTACCTTGAGGAATAAAGCAATAAATGATGTATTATTTTAAGTCTCAAAGAAGTTTAT
>NW_018397269.1:3118867-3119134 GCF_002168275.2 Theobroma umbraticum
AGATATTCGTTTGGATGGATATCATATTGAGATAAGGAAAGAAAGAGACACTTAATACCTCTATATTACATCTATTATCTCAAATAGAAAGTGTGTTGAAAAAAAAAATTTACTTACTCTATTCTCTGAATTAAATTATACAAATATTAGAATAATTAAAACTCATAGTAAACCAGAAGTTTACTAATAATTTTAATGTTTGGCATGACCGATTGCACCATCCCGGATCAATAATGATGCAAAAAAAAATGATTGAAAATTTATATG
>NW_018397269.1:3119144-3119566 GCF_002168275.2 Theobroma umbraticum
GAAAAATCAGAAGATTTTTCAATCTAATGAATTATAAGGCTATCACCGGCTAAAGTTGAGACTGAATTCCTTAAGTTTTTGAATAATATTCAAGGATATATGTGGATTCATACATCTATCATATGAACCATTTAGATATTTTACAGTTTTAATCGATATATCGACTAGATGGTCACATGTGTGCTTATTATCAGTTTGCAATTTGACATTTTCAATCATTCGTTTGCAAGTACATTTTCCTAGTCAAATAATCAAGATTATTTGTCTTGATAATGTTGGTAGATTTACATCTCAAGCCTTTAATATTACATATTAGTTGGAATAACTATTGAACAACCTGTTGCAATAACTATTGAACAACCTGTTGCTTATGTTTATACACAAAATGGTCTAATAAAATTATTTATTAAACACTTCCAACT
>NW_018397269.1:3119576-3119816 GCF_002168275.2 Theobroma umbraticum
CCATTACTTATGAAATTCAAACTCCTAGTGACTACTTGGGGGCAAGCCATTTTGGATGTAGCAACATTTGTATGCATCAGGCCAAACGAATTATTATAAATTCTCCCTATATAATTGGTTTATGGTCAGGAACCAAATATTTTCCATCTAAGAATTTTTAGATGTGCGGTATATGTTTCAATTGCTTCACCACAACACACAAAGATGAGTCCTCAAAAGAGGTTAGGAATATATGTTAGA
>NW_018397269.1:3119826-3120000 GCF_002168275.2 Theobroma umbraticum
CATTTGTAATTAAATATCTAGAAGTACCAATTAGAGATTTATTCATGACAAAGTTTGTCAATTGTTATATTGATGAAATAATTTTTTCAACATTAGGGGGAGAAAAATAAGCAGCTGCAAAAGAAAATTTCTTAGAATGAATATCATTATTTAGTTTTGATCCTCGCAAAAATC
>NW_018397269.1:3120010-3120278 GCF_002168275.2 Theobroma umbraticum
TGAAGTTCAAAAGATTATTATTTTGCAAAATATAATAAATCAATTGCAAACGTATTTACTGACCTAAAAGATAACTAAATCTTATATACCAACTGCAAATGCTCCTATTAGTATTGATGTCCCCATAGGACAAGGCACACCAGAAGCAAGGAGACCAATCGGTTTCAAAGATAAAAATCCTCGAAAAAGAAAAGGAGCAAATATTCAAGATAGTCAAAAAGAGGAAACAAAAACTCCAGAAGAGACCCTTGACATAATTGAGAAAAAT
>NW_018397269.1:3120288-3120966 GCF_002168275.2 Theobroma umbraticum
ATTCAAGTACCTGAAATCATTGAAAGTGAAGAGATCTCAATCAATTATGTCCCGACGGAAAAAAATAAAACCAGTAAATAAACGTTGATGATATTTTATATATAATATAGAGTTTAATATTATGAAAGAAAATGAAGATCTTGAACTTCTATTTATTGAAGAATGTAGACAAAGAAATGATTGGCCAATCTAGAAGGACGCAATTAGAGTGGAATTGAATTTAATTACAAAATGTGAAGTTTTTGGACCTGTAATCCATACATCAAATGAAGTAAAACTAATAAGATACAAATGGATATTTGTGCAAATATGAAATAAGAAAAATGAGATTATGAGATATAAAGCACGGCTTATCGTACAAGGTTTTCTGGAAAGATCTAGTATTGAAGGATGAAGAGATATTTTCTATGGTGGATGCAATTATAATTCTATATTAACTAGTCTGGCAATATATGAGAAGATTAAAATCCGTCTAATGAATATAGCTACAACCTATTTATATGGCTTATTTGATATCGATATCTATATGAAAATCCTTGAAGGATTTAAGTTACCTGAAACATAAAATTTAAATTTTTTAAAAATTTATTCGATCAAATTAAATAATATATGGACTAAAGTAATCTAGATACATATGGTATAATTATCTTAGTGCATATTTGTTGAAAGAAGGCTATA
>NW_018397269.1:3120976-3121040 GCF_002168275.2 Theobroma umbraticum
TATATGCCCATGAATGTTATAAAAGGGTTTATATATAAATTTATTATAATTGTTGTCTATGTTG
>NW_018397269.1:3121050-3121257 GCF_002168275.2 Theobroma umbraticum
TATTATTGAAACTCCTGAAGAGTTATCAAAAGCCGTGGAGTACTTAAAGAAGGAATTTGAGATGAAAGACCTTGGGAAAACAAAGTTTTGTTGAGGTCTTTAGATTGAACATTTGACAAATAGAATTTTTGTCCATCAATCAAATTATATAGCAAATGTGCTAAAACGATTTTATATGAACAAAGCATATCCATTGAGTTCACCAAT
>NW_018397269.1:3121267-3121506 GCF_002168275.2 Theobroma umbraticum
TCATTAGATATGAAAAAAGACCCCTTTTTGACCTTGTGAGGATAATGAAGAATTTCTTGGTCCTGAAGTACCATATCTTAGTGCAATTGGAACACTAATGTATCTTGTCAGCAATGCAAGACCTGATATATGAATTGCTGTGAATTTATTAGCAAGATATAGTTCTTCTCCAACTAGAAGACATTGGAATTGAATTAAACATACACTTTGATATCTCCGAGGAACAATGGATATGGAAT
>NW_018397269.1:3121516-3134497 GCF_002168275.2 Theobroma umbraticum
AAATGCATCAAAATAAATTTTAATTAGTTATACAGATGCAGAATATTCATCTGATCCACACAAAGCTCGATCCTAAACAAGTTACTTGTTCACATATGGAGAAATTTTAGCAATTTGTGAGCAAATTGTGAATGTGTCTAGTTAAGATCTGTAACTCGATATATTCGAGAAATGTGTGGCTTGTCAACCAAAAAAGAAATTCTAACAACGTTATATGAGAATAATATTGCTTGCACAGCACATTTGAAGGAAACATATATTAAAGGCGATCAAACAAAACACATAGTTCGTTAAAATCTTTCTTCACTCATGATTTTCAAGGAAAATAGTGAAATAAGTGTTCAACAAATTCAGCCAAGTGATAATCTAGCAGATTTGTTCACTAAAACCCTTCTTGCTGCAACATTCGAAAAGTTGAAATACAGCATTTAAAAGATCTCTACAATGCAGTCATCAGAGAGAGTAAAATACGCACTATACTCTCTTCCTTTATCAAGGTTTTTTTCATTGGGTTTTTCTTGATAAGGTTTTTAATGAGGCAGTATTTCATAAGCGTATTCTTGAAAAGAATTATGTACTCTTTTTTCTTCACTTGGATTTTTTTTCCATGAGGTTTTTCCTTGTAAGATTTTAATGAAGCATATTCTTAATATAATGGATATTTAAGGGGGAGTGTTATGAATATTTTTGTAAATATCCATTTATTTTATCTATATCTAGATTTGATATAAATCAGATTAGATTAAGATTTAATTCATCGAATCTCTAAGTGTTATCTTCATCTTGTAAAAGGGTTATTTACCTATAAATAGCCCTCATTAGTTCATTTGTATATATACTTCAATAAGATTTCTTTTCTCCCTCTAAATACTTTCTTTTCCTTTAAATACTTTCTCTTATATTTCTCTTATAGTTACCCTTTTAGATTTATTTCATAATAATAATTATTTTATATCATATAAGTTTTTAAAATGTTACACCTTTATAATTTTTATCATTAAAAAATTAAAAAATCAATTGCAAAAAACAAAAACAAAAAAGTATTGAACCTCTTTTTGTAATTACATGTTTTTTAACAAATTATTTGAAAATTTTTATCCAAATTTTATTTCACTTTTATCATTTGAGGTAAGCGCAAGTAAAGAGGCTTATGCTTCTAAATTGTAAGTAAGATATTCCTTGTTATTTTGTTCCATCTTTTTAATGCATAGCCATGTCCGTGTGGGTTTGAATCAAAGACAAAACAATAGTTTTTGAAGATACCCAGACCTAAGGTATTGCTGTCTTTGTCTTTGTCTTATCTTATGCTTGCCTCTCTCCTTCAGGCCTCAGGTATGTCTCTTTAGGTTATGTCTTGCTGATGAACCAAAACCAAGTTTTTAATGAAAGCTTCGTTTTCAGTCTTCAACAAGCTCTTATTCAGGAGAAAAACCCCATTCTGGCATATCCCATCTAAGAATTCGGTATCAGTTTCTACATCTCTTTTAGAATCCCAACATTTTATCACCCAACACTCTCAAGTGTGCGATCCCCTGAGTATGATCAAATCAATACTCTGGAAACGCGGTTGGAATATAAACCCTGAGAACTTATGCCCCATTGATTTCAATGAGTCGAATGTGATGGGGATTTTGACTGATTTGTTTGAGGAAAGTTTGGATGCTGAGCTTGCTTTGTACTTCTTCAAGTTGTCTGAACGTTGCGTTGGATCATTGCACTCGGTTAAGTCAGTATGTAAAATGATACATATCTTAGTTTCCGGGAACATGAATCATAGAGCAGTGGATTTTATTCTACGTCTTGTGAGAATTAGCCGTAGCAAAGATGTTTCTGAGGATTTATTGTTGAAACTCTTTTATGAGACACATAGGGATAGAATGGTTTTAGAAACCGTGTGTAGCATGCTTGTTGATTGTTATATTAAGGAAAACGAGGTTGGTTTGGCTTTAGAATTAGCATGTCAAATGAAGAGTTTGAACATGATTCCGTCAATTCGGGTTTGTAATTCGTTACTTAAGGCGTTGTTAGAGTTAAATGAATTGGACTTAGCTTGGGACTTTCTGGACCAAATGCTGAGGCAAGGGAGTGGTTTAAATGTTGTGATTGTTAGTTTGTTTATTGACAAGTACTGCAGTAAAGGCCAACTTTTAAGTGCCTGGACATTTCTGACGGAAATGAAACACTATGGGATTAAACCAGATGTTGTTGCATATACAATCATAATTGACTCACTCTGCAAGGTGTCTTGTCTAGGAGAAGCAACTTCTTTGCTGTTCAAAATAACTAGATTGGGTATCTCTCCAGATTCAGTTTTGGTTAGTTCTGTTGTTGAGGGTTACTGTAAAGCAGGTAAACCAAAAGAAGCAATTAATGTTATAAATTTCTTTAATCTTAAACCAAATATTTTTGTATACAATAGCTTTATCTCAAAGTTGTGTGCAGATGGTGACATGGTAGAAGCTTCTCTGATCTTTCAAGATATGTTTGAGTTGGGCTTGCTTCCAGATTGCATCAGTTATACTACTATAATTGGAGGCTATTGTAAAGATCAGGACATGAATAGAGCATTTCAATATTTTGGGAAAATGCTAAAATGTGGAATTAAGCCATCTGTGGCTACATACACAGTGCTCATTGATGCTTGCTGCAAGTCTGAGGACTTGGAAATGGCAGAGTGTTTGTTTCAGAAGATGACAACGGCAGGGTTGGTACCTGATATTGTTACATTCAACACTGTAATAGATGGCTACGGAAAGAAGGGCCACTTGCATAAGGCCTTTATGCTTGTAGATATGATGAGATCAGCTGGCATCTCTCCTGATGTTACGACCTATAACATTATTATTCACAGCCTAATTGAAAGAGGATTTACAAATGAGGCAAAAGTTATTCTGGATGAGCTTGTACGAAGGGGTATTTCTCCTGATATGGTAACATTCACTAATATTATAGATGGGCTCTCCAAAAAAGGGGACTTTGAGGAAGCATTTCTCATATGGTTTTACATGAGTGAACGCCATGTGAAACCTGATGTCGTGACTTGCAGTGCTTTACTTAATGGCTACTGCAGGGCACGCCGGATGGAAGAAGCTAAAACTCTGTTCCTTAGGATGCTTGATGTTGGGTTGAATCCAGACCTGGTATTATACAACACTCTCATTCGTGGATTTTGTAAAACTGGAAACATGGATGAGGCATGCAACTTGGTGACAATGATGGTTAGAAATGGCATCCTACCAAATAACGTTACTCATCGAGCATTTGTCCTTGGATTTGAGAAAAAGTGGGTCAATAATCCTGAAGAAAGTGCAGCTTTGAAACTTCAACAACTTCTGCTGAGATAGGATATCCATGTTGATGTTGATTAGTATACAGCTATGCTATAACTTTTCATCTGAGATGCAGCACTGTTTCTGAAGATTCCTCCAGCACTTTGAGCTGTAAGATTGTCTTCTTTTCATGTTCCTTGTATTTGTATGCTTGATTTAGCCAAATTGAGTGAGACTTTTCTTTGGCATTGTGTTTGTTATTATAATTTCAAAACAATGTTCTGAATTTCTGGCTTCTTCTCAGTGATCGTTTCAGGTAGGATTGCTGGTATGACTTCATCTTCCTAACATAAACCTAGTTCTTAAGGGTGGTCTCTTTGCTAAATGTAAAGATCTGCCTTGGATGATTGGTGGTGCTTTCCTGTGGTCATACCTTCAGAAATCATATGAAAGTCTTGTGGGATGAACCTGATTTATGACAGGCTAGACTTTAAGGTATATTTGGCCCTCATCTTTCTGTTAGTTCTGCTGAATCAAATTACTGCACATGCAATATGCTGACCAAATAACCCTTAAATTTTCATGCAAGCACACATGTTTTAACCTACATGAATCTGGGCATATATATTTAGATGAAAATTATTTGGCTTCTTAGATGATAAGAAGAGGCCTTTCTGGTTCTCTATCTCATTCTGTTTACAATGTCTATAACGATGTTGGAGACAAATATTTTTGGAAGGCAATATTTGTTTATGGTAATCTCTTAGATGTCTTGATCAGGTACATTTGATTTTATTTTTTGGTGTTGTGTTCTTAATACTTTATGTGGTTGAATTACCTTAACATCCTCATCTTTAATGAACAACAAGGAATGCATGTCCTTGGATGAACATTGACTGAATTTCTGCAAAGCATGAAGTGGTGGTGCTCCTACCTTGAAATGAAGCTTTTTGCTGTTTTCTGTATGGGGCTAACAAATGTTGGCTGTAAACCCAATGAGTGACATCTTTAATTGCAATCACACCCAGAATCCCCACTTTCTTTTGAGAACTTCCTATTTCTTAATGGGCAATACACTACTGCTAGGTGGTGAAGCCTAGCTTCTCTAGATTAGATTTCTTGTTCTTTCACCCTTTGATCTTCTTAGATTTTTTTTTTCAACGATTATTATCGCAATTGACCATATTTCCATTAGGAATTGTATCTCTCATCAAATCAAGACTCTTTCTATTTAACTTCTACTGTACAGCTCATTCTTCAAGTAAAGCGGAATATGCCTGTGATACATGGATTTGTTTGACAAACTTCTATTATAAATAATTTGTAATATATAAAACTAATATTTTGAGAAAAAAAATGTAATAGTTGCTCGAAATTTAAGATTTTAATATATGTATTTGAAGAATTAGAAATCTAATTATATTTATTTTACAATGCTCAAAATAAAAACTCTGAAAAAGTTTTATCAAATAATCTAAAAAAGAAAGAGAGTTATAAATTACTAATTTTCTTAATTGATTCAATACAATAAGTTTTGACTAAGTCATGGAAGAAGTTTATAAATTTGGATACATTTTATGATGGCCTGTTACAATGTAAATGTTATCTCTCATATTTCTCTTTTTGTTTCCAAAATTACGCTTCATATTACAATGTGTGTGTGTGTGTGTGTGTGGGTGAAAGTGCAGGAGCTGATTTCGGGGCCTATTAACATGTTAACTCTAACATATGTTCAGTTTAAATTTCCTTTTACTGTGTTTTTGTATATAAAATGTCTTTGGACGCAGAGTAAGGGTTGATTGTATTCTTTATTCAAAATTTTATCCACCTTACCTTCTTCAAAATTTGAAAACTTGAGATGATGATGAAGATTTTGTAGTGAGTATTTATGTTGGCTTCAGAAAAAATCATTAACTGGTTGCTACTTTTGGATGAGGAAATGAGTGGAGGAAAAGAGATGGGCTGCAGTTGTTAAAAACACATTTATTTTTTTGGAATGAAAACTTTTTATAGAGTATATTTTGTGCTCATCAAGGCTTAATCAACCTGATGTAATGCAGGGAACTTCAGGGTCTTCATCCTCCAAAATGCAGGTATTCTTTGAAACTTGTTGCAGATTTATGAAAGCAATTACCTCCAAGTGTAGATGGTCCTGGGAATTTCATTTGTTTCCGGTTCAAAATATGTGCTCAAAACGGGGGCACCACAAATTCAAGCTTGTAAGTTCTTTTTCCTCGACTCTCTTTGGGAATCTATTCAACCTTTTTAGTAATCATGGTGGAATTCTAATCAGTACTCATTTTATCTTTTTAGGAAACATGTAGCACATGTATACGTCAGTTAGGATAAAAGATATTGCTAGGAGATCCAACTCTATCTTCAATGCCAGTGGTGCTGAATCCATTATAAACGGGTGGAGGCATGAGACTTGTTTCTAACTCTACCATGTTGTGAGACGTGGCTTAAAATTTTTAATTTCATTTGTTGTAGGTGAAAGTGTTGGCCCTTTCCATTTAAAAGTGCCAACACTTGTAAAACAAAAGCTTGGTTTCCAAGAGATGTACTGAAGTGTTGACGCCTTCCATTAACAGTACAAAAGTGTTGCTCTAGTGATTAATGTTCACTTTTAAGCTGGTTTAGACTAGAAAAATAGAAATAGGTCTTGTAAGGTTTGTATGAAGTGCCTCCATCAAAAAGTTAGGAAGCCATAGAAATCCTTAGCAAATGGCTTGCAATGGCAGATTTATCGTAAATGAGGATTTGGGGAGAACTAAAGTACTCTTTTAGATCTTCGATAATGAATTTCTTCTTTGTTGTACATGTAATGTACAAGGAATAGGTTTCACAAATCATGCATATCATTTGTATTTTCTGTCATATTTTATTCTTTTGTTGTTTCATATTTCTTGATTAGTTATTGTCTTGGTTAATCAATCTAATGTCTAAGCCGGTTGTTTTGATTGTTTCCTACTACCATTTAGTGTTTGTGACGGTGCAGTAGTTCCAGTGCAGGGTAATGCTGATGAGGGCGATTTTCGGTATAGAGTAGAGAGTAAAAAGCAAGTTCTCCTAAGGGGAAACAAAGAGATATGGATGACCAAACTTGCAGCAGCACTCTAGTAAATGTTGGCACTTTGGCCTTGACTGAAAGTGAAGAAAGAAAGGGATTGTACAGAATAGGTGGAAGTGAAAAAAGGTTGCTTGACATGGTTATGATGTGGTATGATCATTCCTACATGGCATGAGCTTAGTGGCTGTGGGCATTTTAACAACTTTTCCAGGGAAAGAGAAGAGCCCATGGCCATGGTCCATGGATGGATTAAAAGGGCAGCAGAGATTGGAATTCTGGATCTTTCACCTGGAGAGCGGTTGTTAATAAGTGGAAGATCAAGTCAAGCGAATTGAATGTATTTACTTAGAACTTGTTTGGTTTGGGTTGTTTTGGGTTATTTTTAGCTTAAAAGCTATTATGAAGTATTTTTAAAAAATAATAATTTTTAAAATTAAACTAAAGTTATTTGATAAATTTACTTTTATAAATTTTGTTGGTAGATAAATTTTTTGGCAAAACAATATATATAAGTTTAATTTTGATTATAAATACCATAAAAGATATTTAATAAATTTTTTTTAATCGTAAATTTCTTTATTCATCATGAAAAGAAATTAACTATTTTTTTATTTATTTCAAACAAAATTTTAAAAATATAAAAAATATTTTTGTATAATATAAAGTTTATAATTAATAATAAATTATAAAAAAAGAGTTTCACAAATAATTAATAAGTAATACATAATTCATAAATAACTTATAAATCAATAATTTTTATTTTGTATTAATGCAGTAATTATTTTGTTACGAACTTTACTTATGTAATTATCATTCTATATTCTATTATAAGCGTATATATTCATTTCTTTATCATTATTTCTTTCTTCTTGACTTTTAAGGATATAATTGAAATTACGATCACATCTATCAAACTTAGTATCTATAACATCACACTATCTAATGTAGTTATAAAGCACCGTTGTTATAACAATAATATTTTCTTGTTTTATCATTAGAAATAGTTTCATATCACATAAAACATGTCACCTGTTTTTTCGAACTTCAATTATTCATTCAATAACATTTCTTAATAAAGAATGTTACATAGTTGAATATTTCTTCTACACTTTCTGGCTGACTGTAACATCTAAAATTAATAATGTGATATCTTTCACTTTTATAAAGTGCTAGTTCCCTTTCATATTAGGATAACTAACATTCACTACATAGTATTTACTTTAAAAAATTAAAAGTGTTAGTATTAGTACATTAAAAAAATTCAAGAGGAATAGCAGGAACATGTGATCCATTTATGGCACCAATGCACTCTTGAAAATAAGGCTAATATCTATGATTAATTTTAATTTTGGATGGAACTTTTGCAAATTGAAAATCTAGAGCTCGACAATTTCATTGGCCTATAAATATAAACTATCTAACACTTCATTAAACTTCCTACTTACAGTTTATTTTGATTTTTCAAATTTATTTTGAGTATTACAATTTGTTTTGCTGTGTACACAAATATAAAGAAACATAACGACCGCCTCCAATGTTGTCGTGTCTTTAAATAAATGTAATCATCCCTTATTCATTAATGTATTTGTAAGTTGCAAATTAGCTTGTGATTCCATTCTAAACATTCTATAACTTTCACCATAATTTGTAAAGTTTCACATAGCCAATTTCATCCATCAGAATAATTGAATTTGTTTCTTTGTTTCATTAAATATTTCATGTGATATATAATTGCACTGTCAGCTCCTCCATATTTGTTTTGATAAAACCTTGTATATTTTCTTCTTTTTACAACTTGTACTGATGACATTGAAATTTCAACACTTTCAACCGCGTTATGACTTTCTATTGCCTCACACAATTGTTCTAATGTTCTTAGTAAGCTTGTTGCAGTCCCAATTTTTGCCTTACCCTTTAGTACTTTTTTTCCCATTTCTTCTGGCATCATTATTTTCCTTTTGATTTAGCAGTTTACCATAAGACTGTCATCTTCCTGACAATTGATTTCTTCAGCATTAGATTCAACAATTTCTTGTAATGCAGTTAGATATGGAGATTCGACAGTATCTTTAAATGGTACACTATCGCTAATGTCCATGCATTTTGACTAGTAGCTACTACATCCCTAAATATAAATTCTAATTCATCAACATGTTTTAGCCTGTGATATCGAAATCTAGCATATTTTGGATTGGCCTACAAAAACATCAAAGAGAAAGAAACTTTTAAACAACTTGCATATGTAAAATAATTTATAATAGTTAAAACACACTTTTATTTTGGCTTCCCACCATGTGGCATCAACTTTGATGGTTCCCGTCTCATGGTTTCAACCCAAACCTGTTTCTTTGCTCTTCAATTGTTTTCATAAAATCTATTAATTCCTTAGACTATCCAGTGTACTTTTCAATTGCTTTTGGGTATAGTTTTTATTAGTACAAGTATTAAATTCCTCTACTACAATTTCCCATCTTTTAGTTTTGAATGAAATTTCTGGTTTTCTATACTTACGAATCTCATATGTATAAACTGGATGTAAGATTTTGATAGTGACCAAATCCCACTTTGCATTATGTTTTAATTTTTTTGAAATTTTAAAAACAAGAGAAGGCATTTCTTGGACAGCCATAAACTGCAACAAGATATATAAAGCAATAAATCTTGTGTAATTACTACTCTATGAAAAACTAATCATTCTTAATTCTCAACTTTTTCAAATGGAAGAAATTAATAGACACTTTTAACTATAAATGCATTGCTTACACAACACTAAAATCCAAAATTTTATATATATCATATCGGCCAAGTTGTTTCACATTGGAATATCTGAATGCCTGAACGCCTAAAATATCCAACACGTGATCTTACTTGCTTGAAAAACTTTACCTTGTTAGGCCGTCAATAAAACTCTTATGTTGCTTTTTAACTGTTTTCAAAGGTTGTCATAGTTAAATGTTGAACTTCTCCAACCTAATAGTCTAAAGTTTGAACAGGTTACTTTTAAAGTTTGGAAGGTTCTAACTTTGAAATTTACCTTGTTACTGTAGCAATGTACCAAAGGTTGTTTACATGCAACATTTAAAATCTCTAGTAAAAAAGGAAATAATCTTACTTGGATAGTTTATCTTTCTAATAGGTGTACATGTTTACAAATCAATGTAAAACTTTCATTTTTGTATTGCAAAAAAAAATCCTAAATCTGAAACCTTTTACAAAATCCCACCTTATAAAAGACTGAAAAGTTATTCCCATGGCTAACCATCCTTCCACAAGTACGCTTAATGATGACTTCAGCATGGGTACACCACCTAGCAATACTCTTATCACACCCAAACCTATAGGCTAAGCTCACAACCACTTGCACCACCATTAACTTCACCATATAGTCTCATATGAATGCAACATCAAGCAACAATATGGCAAACCCAATTGCAAAAGCATGAGTAGATGCACCTAACAAAATCATGCTTTGTATATTTTTTTTATTAATTCCTTGACAAAACCCTTTACAAAATCTCACTCAAACTTTAACTCTTCTGGTTTTCTACTTAAATAGAAGATTCAACAAGGAAATAAACATATAAAACTTCACACAAACCAAAACTAATAATTAAGAACATATATAAAACCCTAATTGAAAAGATGTACTAAAGTACATGAATATATATATATATATATAAAAACTATAAAAATTTGGATATTAAGATTAAAAAAAAGAGTATTTCAAGTGTTTAACATGGACCAAGAGCATCATTTATTGACATACATATTGAAATCTAGATAAACCATAAAAAAATTATTTAAGAGTTTTTAATATTCAAGAGATATACTTGAATGCAGCTTTGAATTTTAGATTTTCTTTTCTTTTAATCTTTGTAAAAACAAAAAAAAAAACTTAAGTTTCATTGTTGCTAGAACTTCTACTTCTACTTTTAAGAGGTAAATAGGTTGAAAAAAAGTTGAGCTAAACAAACACAAAGTGTTTCAATTTTTCGGATGATTTTGTAACTATCCTTTTTCTTAATGTTATTCCCTTTTATTTTAATTGAAATGTCTCTTTTACTATTTTAAGATGTTTCAAAATAAAATATATATATATATATGTTGTAAAAGAAATAATAGAAACAAGAAAAAAAGATAGATATTGAGAGAATGTTGTTTATGTATTTCTGAAACAATGCTTGGAATGAAAAATAACTGTGATACCAATAAAGGTGGGATGACCCCTTACTTATAGTTGAAGCCCCTTACGGATTAATGGTTATCACAATCTCCTACTAAGATATATTTCTAAATTACATTATCTTCTTGATAAATCTCATATTCTCACTTAGATAATATCCATATGTAGATAAATCTTGAACATCTAGAAAGTGGATAATATATTTATCATTTATCAATTTTACTCTAATTTGAATTGGTCTATTGTGGTGTGACATGTCCATGTTCTATAACACTCCCCCTTGGACGGAGCACTATTGTGGTGGCCTAATTGGTGGAGTGAATCTGTTTAATGTCAACTTATCGACTTTCCTGAAGTTCGTGAGTATAGAAAAATTTCAACGAGATATGCTTGGTCTATCACCTTTAATATATCCTCCCCTAACTTGTGCAACACAAACACCATTATCTTCATAAATTATGATGGGAGAATTTGTAATCGATGTTAAACAATAAGAATTATGAACATGTGTTATAACGGATTAAGGGCGATAATCTCAAAGTGATTAAAGGATGTAGCTACTAGTGTTTGCTTAATAGAGTGCCAAGAAATGGCAGTGCCATTTTAGCAAAATAAATAGTCGATTTGAAAGCGAGCCTCGTGCAGATCAAATTTATATCTCACATCAATACATCCAACTAAACCAAAGTTAGTGGAATACTTGGAATTATATAATCTCAAATCTATGATTCCTCAAAGATAATGACAGATATGTTTTATCCCATTCCAGTATCTCCAAGTTGGCTCAAAACTAAAACATGCCAACAAATTTATTGCAAAAGCGATATTTGATCTCGTACATTGTGCCAAGTATATCAAAGCCCTAATTGCATTAAGATATGGTACTTTAAGACCAAGTATCTCCTCATTAGATTATCTAAGATGAAATAGGTCTTTTGGGGGATCAAGAAACCTCATTACCATAAGGTGTTCAATAGGTGAGCCTTGTCCATGTTAAAACGTCTAAGTAATCTCTCAATCTATGTTGATTGATAGACAAGTATTCTATTTGCTTTATACTAAAGCTTTAGACCAAGACAAAGTTTGGATTTACCCAAATCTTTAACTTCAAACTCTTTTTTTAAATATTCAGTAGTTTTAGATGACTTTTATAGAGTTCCAATCAAATTCACATCATCGACAAAAATTGCTACCATAGCAAATCAGGTTTTTGATTTCTTAATAAACACGCATGGGCAGATAGGTTCATTCTTGTACCCTTTCTTAATTAGGTAGTTGCTTAAGCGTTAATACCACATGTGACCGGATTACTTTAATTTGTATAAAGATTTTTGTAATTTTATTAAGAATAAGTTGCAAGGAGTGTATGCTTTAGGCATTTTGAACCCCTCAAGAATTTTTATATAAATATTAGAGTCTACTGAACCATATAAATATACCGTCACGATGCCCATAAAACACATTTCTAGTTTTTCAGAAACAACTAGGCTAATAAAGAAACAAAAAGTAATCGTATCCATCACAAGTAAATAAATCTCATTATAACTAATCCTAGGTCTCTAAAAGAAGCCTTGGTTACAAGTCAAACCTTATACCTCACGACCTCATTTTTTTTATCTTATTTTTGGACAAAAACCCACTTGCAACCAACAAGCTTTACATTGTCAAGAGTTCAAGCTACATGTTTGAAAACCTCTTGTTTAGGTAAGCAAACCAATTCAGCCTAGATTGCTTCTTCCCATTTGGGCTAATCTTGCTTTTCTTGACATTCGATAATAGATCGCAGTTCATAATCATCGTTCATAATATCATGAGCAACTACAACTGCAAAAGCATGATTGATGATTATCTCATTTTGATCCCAAATCAAATTATAATATGTAAAGGAAATATCAGTATTCCTGAAGTTGGGGAAGTCGTAGGTATCCTAATTGATGGAAATACTATATCGTTGACATGACAATCCGTGAATCTAGTGATAAAAAGATCACGTGTCATTAGTTCCAAGAACCTAATAATGGACGGTGGATCAAACCCAACGTAAATACACAAACTGTTAGCAATTTTGAAAATATAGTGCCTTGGAAAGCAAGTATATTCTCATGCTTAATTTTATTAAATTTATTTATAATGAAAACACATTTTGATAATAAGACAAAGAGTTTGTTTTAGTAAGCATTCATTGTCTAGTTATTAAGATACTGTGATTCTATTGAGATATTAAAATGCATTTGTATAAAGAGTTATACATAGGAGACATGTATTCTAATTGAATCTAAAAATTATTCACAGCCATATAATAAAGTTGGTCACTTTATTGTGTCAAGGTTGTAGTGTATAGATTACTTTCAATGAAATGAATGTAATTCATTTCAAGGGAATGATGAGTCTCAACTCATCAAAATGGTTGACTTCGAGTAATGACATTATAACATGAACTGGAATCATGTGAGAATCAA
>NW_018397269.1:3134507-3135194 GCF_002168275.2 Theobroma umbraticum
TACCATTACTTAAATCTTGATCTCACACTTATACATTTGCTTATAGTAGAATCAAAATCCTGATGGATAGTGGACTTATGTTTAATCTTTGTATTATCTTTGATTTACCATGAGCATGATCATCATAGTGCGTTGATCTAGACTTCGTATATTGAGATTATAATCGACATGAACATCTGAGAACATATATCCAAATAATGGAGTTCATAGCATTAACATCACTTCTACTAATTTTAGAAAGATTGACGATTAATATGGGCTCAGTGAATTAATGAATTAGCTATTTATCACATTTAGATACTCAAAAGATTATATCTAAAGTATTGAATCACTAATTGGATGAAATTTGATACTAGAGGATAAAATTGACATAAAGGGTAAAATGGTAACTTCACTTTTTATCATTGGATGGTTTTGATGGTTCACAATATAAGGTTTGCAATTGGATAACTGATAATTAATATCAAATATTGAATTGTTTGTTGTAAGTATAGTTAATCCAATAGCGCAACTATGAATCTATGGCGAAGTGATTTCATGGTTAATAAACTTGAATTATTTTTAACGAAATTAAGAATAATTCTAAGTTTATTGGAGCTTGAAATATCTATGTCCAAACAGATTCTCTACTTAGCTTTGTAGAATTCAACTTGTTTAAGTTGGAATGCATGTTTTAATTTGATTAAT
>NW_018397269.1:3135207-3135399 GCF_002168275.2 Theobroma umbraticum
AAAATGACAATTTTAATATGTTTGTCTTAATTTAGACAAGAAAACATGTTTGGTTTTAATTTAGACAAGAAAATATGTTTGTTTTAAATTAAAAATAAAAAAAATTGTGTCTTATTCTTGATAAGAAAACATATTTGCCTCAATTTAGACAAGATAAAATATTTTTGTTTTAATTAAAGACAAAAGTTGTCT
>NW_018397269.1:3135409-3135594 GCF_002168275.2 Theobroma umbraticum
TAATGTTAGGAGGATTCTTGCAAATGAATCTAACCATCTATGTTGATAAAACAATACTCCATGTTTAATTATCACTCTTTTATTTATTATTAATTCTTTTTAAATAAAAACGGATAATAATAAAATAAGAGTTATTATTCAATAAGAAATTTTATTTTATCAAGAACTCTAAATAATAATTAAAA
>NW_018397269.1:3135604-3149535 GCF_002168275.2 Theobroma umbraticum
TTTATTCTTTAATTTTAATTTTGATAATTATGAAGCCAGTTTGATGCTTCCATAACTCTAAATGGATGGTCAAGATTGATTCAAAGATGTTTCATGTCGATTAAACTTTTGAGGTAAGAGTTTTAATAAAAAGAGAACAAATTGGAAGAAAATAAAAGAACGTACTTTTTCTTCAAAAAGTTTGAGCTGTCATTTTTCTTCTTCTCCTCCAAGCTTTTCTAAAGAAAAGAGAGACAAAATTAGTTGCCATCTTATAGTCTTGCATTCCACACCTTGTCCACTTAAGGTTCAAATTGAAAGTATTCTTAAAGAATAAGTCCTTTTTAGTAGTGCTACAAGCACCTGTACAACGTAATTAAAGGAACATAAATGTAAAATGTTTGGTTCATAGTCTAAAACCAACTACAAGGGAGATAGCATGTGGCTAATGGTAGGGTGCATACTAATTAGTGCTAGCGCGTGCAAAACAACCTAACCTCACGCTGAATAGTTAGGCTTTGTCCTTAATAAAAAAGTATAAGTGATAATTTGAATGTATTTAATTAGGGATTTTGCCAATCCATTTTAAGTATGAATATGTGGAACCGGGTGCTCAACCTTGATTCTTAGTAAAGCACAATATGGATCAAAACGCTTTGATGTAAATTCACTAGTATTATCCATTTTTATGCTCTTAATTGCATAATCAAGGAAGTGTGCCCAAAGCTTTATAATCTATGCAAGTAAACATTCAAAGGTGACATTGCATACAGACAATAGGCAAACATGAGACCATCTACAAGATGCATCTATTAATATCATAAAATATCAAAATGACTCACTTGCCGATTGTATTGGTCCGCAAATATAACCTTGAACACTTTGCAAGAATGAAAAAGATTTAGAATCAACCTTTGTCGTAGAAGGTTTAGTAGTGAGCTTTCTTTGTGAACAAGTTTCACAAGTATAATCTTTGAACAACAAAATCTTTTTAATCCTTTAAAGGGTGTTTTTAGTATTGTGGGCTATCCTACGTATTATCATCGCTCCCGAGTGACCTAAATGATCATACCAAAGTTCAAACTCATGGGGATTTATCAATCTTTAGGACATGGTAGCGTAAGATTCAACAACTCTAATAGTAAAGCTTCCAACTCCTCATGGATGGTGTTCTGGCCCATCTTATAAAAGGTGATGTAGATACATTCCTTATTTTACCCATAAGTTGTCTTAAGACAATACGTATTACAGCGTACATCTTTGAAGTTAAGTAGATTTCTTTTCGATCTATTGTTTAGTAATGTATCGTCAATATGCAAGGTGGGCACTTGGTCTAATGGTAATATTCTCACTTAGGGTGTGATCATAAAGATTTAGGCAAAAGTAATACTAAAATGGGTGACCTCTTGGGAAGTCCTCGTGTTGATAACAAGTTGTAAAAGAAATAATAGAAATAGGAAGACAAAACTCGTGCTGATAACATGTTGTAAAAGAAATAATAAAAATAAGAAGAAAAAAGAGATATTGAGAGAATGCTTGTATGTATTACTGAAGCAATGCTTGAAATGAAAAATAATTATGATACAAATGAGGGTGGGGTGATCCTTTATTTATGGTTGAAGCCCTTTACAGATCAATAGTTATCACAATTTCCTATTAAGATATATTTTTAAATTATATTATCTTCTTGATAAATCTCATATTATCTCTTAGATAATATCCACATATAGATAAATCTTGAAATATTTAAAATGTGGATAATACATTTATTTTTTATCAAATTTACTCTAATTTGAATTGATCTAATGTGGTGTGATATGTTCATATTCCATAATAATATTTTAATATTTGTCTTTTATTAAAATGTTAATTTTGGATGTGATTCTTAGCTTTTATATCACTTTAAAATAAAATTTGCAAAGTTAAAAAATAGAATATCACAATTCTAAAATTGTGTGCCATTTAAAAAGTGAACATATAGTTAAATGTAATTGATTGATGAAACTAATATGAAAATGGTAAGTATATATATATATATATATGTGTGTGTGTGTGTGTGTGTGTGTGTGTATGTGTGTGTGTGGGTTTTTATTTTAAATTTTAATTTAAATATAAATTAATAACAAATAAATTAATATTTAAATTAAAAGACAATCTAAATATGAAATCAAAATATCTCAAATAATGAATTTTTTTAATTCGTTCAACCAATTAATTTACTAATCTTTTATTGAAGAAATAATAAATGAGTGATACATTTACTTTAAACAACTCAATTTTGATATAATCTAAAATTTAAACTCTAAAAATTTTTTAAAAGAAATATCATTATCTTGTCCCCAAGTGGGCGTAAAAATTACTTCATGGGGTTTTCTAGAAATAAGAGAAAATGTAGGGGTTTCATATTAAAGGAAACTATAAATTATATAACAACAGATCGTTTCTGTTCCCAAGAGGATGAGCCGTTGAAGTGAATACGCGTTGCAGAAGACAACGGGAGCCATAGAAACAAAGCAAGGATCGAAACGACGTCATTTTCGTCTCCAATCCAAATATATTTAGCCTTCGAAACTCCTTCCTCCTCTGCTTCCAATCTTTCTTCTTATAGAGAGAGGATGACCACCCCTGTTTGCCCATTCGTCAAAGCGGCTCGACCGGACGACGCTGGTTCTGCCAAAAAAGCCGCCACCGGCGGCAGCGAAGCGGCAAGGAAAGACTCCGGCGACACCGCTACCGTGTCTCCCAAATGTCCCTTTGGTTACGATTCCAACAACTTCAAGCTTGGTCCTCTCAGTTGTATGATCTGCCAAGCTCTTCTCTTTGACTCCACCAAATGCATCCCTTGTTCTCATCTCTTTTGCAAGTAATAATCAATTTTCCCCTTGTTGCTTTCGCTAAAAATTTTGGGTATTTATTACTTCACGGTTTTTTTTTTCTGTTTTCGATGATAATTCTTTAATGGGGTTTTCTTAATCGACTGTTTTATGCTGCGTCTTTATCCTTGATGGGTTTTCTTAGTTGATGGCCTTTTTTGCTGCTTTTTTTTTCTCATTTTAATTCATCGATGCATTTTTCTTGTTTGACTGTGTTTTGTTTCTTTTTTTGTGACAATCTTTTTTTTGTGGGTTTTTTTTTCTTATTTGACCTTTTTTTTATGGTAATAAATCGTTTTATGTGCTTGGCGTAATTGACCCTTTTTTGCTTATTTGTGATAAATTTTTTATTCTTTTTAGAGTGTGTATATCACGGTTTAAGGATTGCCCATTATGTGGAGCTGACATAGAGAAATTGGAACCTGACACCAATCTTCAAAGCATAGTGGATCGATTTATCGAAGGGCATGCTAGGATCAAGAGGGCTCATGTTGACACCAATGGAGAAGGAGAGCAAGTTCTGAATGAGGATAAAAAGGTAATTTATGAGGATGTCTCATTGGACAGAGGTGCTTTCTTGGTGCAACAGGCCATGAGGGTAAGTTACCTGCTCCTTGCTTTATTTCCTTATTTCTAGTAGCTATTTGGGTTTTGTGAAATAAGTTTCTGCGTGCTTTGTATAGGCATTTCGTGCTCAAAATATAGAAAGTGCTAAATCTAGACTCAGTATGTGTGCGGAAGACATTCGAGATCAATTAGATAAAGTGGGCAACACATCAGAGTTGTGCTCACAGCTTGGGGCAGTTCTTGGTATGCTTGGTGATAGCTGGTATGTTTCCACACGCACTCCTCTCTTCTATTGATTAAATATATTTATTTGCACTCTCCTGTATGTACACACATGTCGTTTTCAATTTAGCTGATGTTGTCTGCAGAGACTGTTGGTTTTTAATTTTGATAGACAACAAGAGCACAATCAGGTTTTATTAAGTGTTTAATGGTTAGCCAAATTATTTTGGAGTCTTTGAGGTTATATTAGCATCAGTGTTTGTTTTTAACTTTTTGCATCTAGAATTGCAAGATTGAAAATTTCTGTTACTAAATGTGCATTTAAGGTTTTAAGATGTTTAAACTGTGCCAATGTGATTTAAAAGATAATACCCTATTGTTAAGGGAAAAGGGTAGATCATAGACTTTTATAAAGGTTGTCAGGGTGTAAGGTGGTAGACAATGCACGTCAGCTATGAGTTTGCAATTTGTGACTGAAAATGTTAAGGGGCAAGAATGCACTGCCAAGTTTTGAATAAACATGGGCTAGAGGATTGTGGTTTGGGTCAAGGCCCTAGGTTAGGTATGCATTTTCATTTTAAGTGATAAGCTTGGATTGGTAGAACACTTCTGTTCTTCTTCTTCTTCTTCTTCTTCTTTGAAACCTAGTTGTTTTAAAATTTTGTTGGGTTTGTGAGAGCTTTAAGGTTGAGCTGGAGTGAGCTTGGCTTTGGTTTGGGGACTAAGTTAGACCTTTGAGATTGGTTTTCAAGAGGTCTTTTAGTTATAGCCTATTCTGTTCTAGCAGGTGTATTAGTTGTTGTAATGCTGTTCAGACCACTCTAGGGTACTGTTTGCAGCACTGCAGAGAAGCATTAATGTTTTGAATCAAGAACCGTGCGCGCATGGTAGATTTCTTTTGAGTCTTACTTTTTTTTTGAATTCTTATGGCGTCTCTATGCTATGTTGATAGTTTATATTCATTGGTGCATCAGTTTATGTCTGAGGGTCAAGAAAAATTGTTAATCAGGATTGGTCACTGAGAATTGTCTAAGTTTATCCAATTATGCTGTATCTGTTTATCCAATCATTTAATATGGGCTTTTATTACTGCTATATCTGTTTATCCAATTATGCTAAGGAACCTGGTTTAGGACTTTTGGCCATATTCTTTTTATTTGACATTAGGAAGTGGTGTCAGGGGATTTTAGACAGTGGTTAAATCTGCATGTGATGTGTTACTGATGGTTGTTTTAGAGAGAACATAAGAATATAGATGTTTTTCGTCAAATCTGGCTAACCATTTGGATGTTGATTGTTGGACTTCAATATTGCACCGCAGTCCAGTTGATCAACGGATTAAATGTTCTACATGGGCTCAATTGGCAACAGTGATATATGGGCCATGATTCAATGATTTAACTGTTATTTGCTGCAAAGCCCATGGCTACTCCCTGTCTATTGGACTCAGTAGTGAGTGTGAGTGTTGGAAACGGTATGTGTCCAACATGGATATATTCAATTATTTCTAAGTTCTTCCTTATATTTGGAGGGTTGGACGTTCATACCCACGTCCAATGGATGTGTCAGACTCAAGTACTGCTTGGAAAATGAATAGTCAGAGCAACATAACTCCTGGTATAGATGTTAGAAATGAGTATTGTTTGAGATAGGATCATGTGTGCTGTTGCTATACTGCTGTTAATTGAAGCTAAAGCTTCTGCAGTCTTAAACGCATAAGATAATGTTGGTTGTGCCTGATTTGGTCTGGGTTTCTTTATTTCCTATTTCTGTTTTTATGTTTTTGAGCTTTGCCTCATTTTAGAAACATAACCAATGAACTAATTAAAGAACTAGTAATAAAAGATTAATAACACAAAAATTTCCTTGGTCTAGACTGCAGACAGGGATATTGTTCTTGTCCTGAGAATTGCATTCAGCTCTAAAAAATAATAATTTTGTGGACAAGTTGGTTGAAGTGTTTGAGCTTTGGTAAGAGTTTGGAGTTTCCATCTGTGTTATAGTTTTATTTATACTGGATTAGTTATCTGGTAGGATTTTTGGTTTGTGTAAGTTTTAAGTTGTTATCATTTTCTTGAAATAAGTAATTGAAGTTATATTAGTTTGCTATGCTTATTATAATCTTGTTTATGAAGAGAAAAAACAAACGGATCTTTAATGTGAAGATTGGTCTCATTTAAAACATGATGTGGAAAACTTAGAGGAGAAGAATCAGTGAAATAACCTTATTGGGAACAAGAACTCTTTGTACTTGTGATGCAAATGTTTGAGTAAATCTAAGCATTTAAGGTTCTAGCAGTCGAGCAATGGGAGATGCTGGTGCTGCAATCAATTATTTTGAGGAGAGTGTTGAGTTCCTTACAAAATTGCCAACAGATGATTTGGAGGTTATTGCCCTGTAAACTTTGCTTTGTCATATTGCCTTTATATTCTTCACTAATGAGTCACCATGATCATTTCGAACCTACTTTCTACAGATCACACATACACTATCTGTTTCACTTAATAAAATTGGAGATCTTAAGTATTATGATGGAGATCTGCAAGCTGCAAGGTCTTACTACTTTCGCTCTTTGGGTGTCCGCCGTGATGTTATCAAGCATAATCCTGGTATTTCTTCTCAGGTAGCAATTTGGTTTTTCTTTTCCTCGTCATTTTTTTGCTTCTTTTTAGCTTAGCCTGATATTATCATCACAGTCTCTGTTATGAATGTGTTTATGCATGAATCATATTATGTCTTCTAATGACATGTATCTTTTATCATTAATATTTGAATTTCAGTTTTCACTATATTCAAAACCGACTAAAACTTAACCCCTTTGTTGATCTGAAATATTGCGTTTGGATATGTACAACTTAATTGAATCAAAGACATTGATAGCAAAAAGTGTACTTTCCTGGTCTCTTATGGATTCTCTCAAGTTTATCTAGTGAGGTCTACAATTGTATCTTGGCATTGTAGTGCTATCAAAATGGTATTCAATGAGATGCTTGTGACATGCAGTATTTGTATAGATCTAAATTGCGCTGTCAAGTGACAGTTAATCAGGTGGATCAATTGAACTGGTCCACTAATTTCTTGAAGGTTTTAGCATACATTCTATAATTTTTGGTAGGAATTCTTAGAGATGTTTCCTGAGTAGTAGGGACATTATATTGCAGCCATGGTGGATTAAGTATTCTTTTTCTCTTTTTGTACCGCAATTGTGTACAAAAAGGAAAATTGCATACATAGTTTTGTGATTAGTAACTATAAAAGTTCCATTTGGAGGGATGGCTTTGTAATTTCTTGCTACTTTTACCAATCAGCCTATCTACACTTTAAAATTTGAATGTTCACCCAATCTACATTTCAATTGAAAATAAATAGCCTATCTGCACTTTAAAAAATGTGTGCTAAAACTTTTACCCCTTGATATGCAAATGGGTTGGGCCTCCTGTCTGTTGAGCTAGTTGGATAGCCTGCTTGGGCTGCTGACCTGCCTGATTGTTAACCAATACCTATTTACCTGTGACACAATACCTATTTATTAGCTTCATTGTTACTTACATCAAACTTTCACTTTGTAAGAAATAAATCTTGGACCCTCCATAGTTTCTGTCAGTTCCTGTCAATCAAATCCTCCACCTTCATTTTTTTTTTTGGTGCCACACAGGAATTTCTCACATTATACAGTTTCAGCCAATGTTCTGCTAATAGATTCCTATCAGATTAAACTGTAATGCAACAATTAACACTAAGCCCCTCTTCATAATCATAAACTCTAAAAAACCCTAATTAGCAGGTCCTGAGGTGTAGGGATTGGTAAAAGAGAGCAGGTTATGCCTCCACAGGACCTGTGAGAAATATGCAGTTTCTTTTTTACATTTTTTTTAATGTTTCCTGAAAGACAACGTATTAACAAAATATTGCCAAGAGTCGTGGTATAAGTGCCTTCCTGGTGCGTATACCTGATACATGGCTGGTGTGTTGGCTTGCCGTTAAGGTGGCTTTAGCTGTGTCTGCTGACCTGTTGCCAGTTGCTTTTAGGGCAGAGGATGCATACTAATAATTAATTTTTAAATGTTGGGCCTAAGGATTCAAAATGAATTAACAGAGGCTTCGCTCAGGGTTGTCCCCTCGCCCTTTTCTTTCTGGCTGGTCTAAATGTAACCTGAGAAAGGAAAACAAATCCGAATGATTTAAACTTTGTTAAAGTTTTTGTGACAACCAATGCTTGTGAAACAAAATAGAGTAGGTAGTTCTTATTAAATATGAAACTAGATCAGAATGGTATGTGTTTGCAATTGAAATCCATTCTAGTGCTGGAGAAGCTTCGTTGTTCTTCCGATATAGATGCTTTTGTTGGTATTGAAGCGTGTAGCATTGTTTTTGTCCTGTTGATTTTGTATTTCAGATTCTGGATGTAGCTGTTTCCCTCGCTAAAGTTGCGGATGTGGACATAACTCTCGGAAAAGAGGATGTGGCTGTTGATGGATTTCAAGAAGCCATAACATTGTTAGAATCTTTGACTTTGAAATCTGAGGAAGCTGGTCTCGAGCCTCGGGTAAGTTTTCCTTAGATACAGCTATGAGGCTAGTTTTATCTCTTGGAAAATGATTTCTCATTTTCTTTTCACTTGCAGCGTCTTTCGGTGCTGGAATTCCTAAAAACTCAACTCGCTGAGAAACAATCAGAGGCAACTGTGAGTTCGGTGCCCCCTCGATGAAAAAAAATGTGAACTGAAATAAAGGAGCCTATTTCTGTACATACACTAGCTTCGGGTTGCCAGGTAATGAATTCAATTTAGGAAGAGATGATCCATGGAGGATTAAGATGTGCCAGAGTTGTGAATATTTTGGTTAGTCCTTGGAACATGAGTGATAGACAATCATGCTTTACGTTTATCTGCAAAATCTTCAGCCAACAGCTATATGTAATCTTAAAATAAGAGGCAGACAGCACCACCTTTTAGCACAAGTCAAGGTCTCACTTTTTCTTTGTGTTTTTCCCAGTTCCTTTTAAATGTGTTAATGAGGATGTGACCATGATGGGATAATGTCATACCAATTACCTACTAGATTTTAGCAACAATGCGGTCATGTTAACATCTTCTACATAAATGCAAGCTGTTTTCTTTCCTTTTTAATTTATTTTTTATGGTAATTGCTCATAAAATAAAAAATATATATCATAATGTTTTAAAAAGCTATTGAATTATTTAATAAAATTCAAATAAAATTTTATTTTACTATTGCATTCACTTTTATTTTAAATCAAGTAAAAAAAATTTAAAGTATAATATTTAAAAAAGTTTTTAAATTATCTTAAAAAATTTAGATGAGTTTTTATATTTTTATTATATTTATTGAAGTTTTTGTATTTTTATTTTAAATTAAATAAATCTTTATTCTTAATTATCGATTTAATTAAAATGTCATTTGATTAAGTGTGATGTTAACTTGGCATGTTATCATATCATAATTGATAATAATATAGTATGTTGATATATCATAATTATTAATGATATAATATATTAATTTGATATGATTACATGATATTTTTTCACCCTCTACATCAATACTACGTGGATATAAAATGATAAGGAAAATTTTGATTAATGTTAATTAGTTAATTATTAATCATAAGAGTTTATTTAATTTAAAATAAAAATATAGGGATTTGATTGAATACAATAAGAGAAAAAAACTTTATTTGAGTTTGCTAGAATAATTTAAAGATTTTTTTTAACACTATATCTTTATTTTTAAGATAAAATACTTTCATTTCTCTAAATTTTAATCAAAATTTTAAGTAGATCCATTAATTTAGGAAATGGACGCTACTATCATTAACAGAGATTATGAAAAAATTAAAATGTTTTTTTTTATAAAATTAAAAAATTATTATTATATATTGTTTTAAAAAATTACAAAAAATCGAGAGTATTAATCAATGCTCCTCAGCCTCCCAAAAAAGGGGAGCATCAAATCGGGCTACCCAAAGGAGCTTTGGTGCTCTCCAAATGGGGAGTTTTTTTTTTAATTAATAAAATTATATAATAGTAAATTTAAAAATTAATCAATAGTAAAATTATTTTTGTACTTTTGTCATGTCATCAAATTGATAGAAATAGTTGATTAACAACTAAATTTATATTTATAATAAAAAATATTTTTTGAGATAGAGTATCTATTTTGAAAACTAATGAATCTGTATTTTTTATCAAAACTTAAAAAAGGATGGTTATTTTACATTTATTTTTATATTGATACTTGTGATATCGGTTATTTTATTTTGTCATCTTAATTAATTAGCTTGGTTTATTATCTTGTGATTATTTGAGCGTTATGTCTAAATTTTATATAAAGTATAAGTTTTGATCCTTGTCTGATAAACAAAATTATCACAATGATATGAGAATTTAGAAAATTTATTTTTTGTACATAAAGAATCTAATAGGTTCATTTTAGATAGAATTAACTCTTAATTAACAAAAAAAAAAACTCAGATGGCTATGGATATCGTATTATTGATTTGAATATAATACAAGTTTCTTCAAAACTGTTGATTTATTTTCAGATAGGGTAATTTGTAGAAATTAATTTCTTATTTGTTATTTATAAACCTTTCAAAATTTTATTTTTTTAATAATTTATTATTCTAATATTATCATTGTCATTTTTTTTATCATTTTATAATTCAATCATTTTATTGTTTATTACCTGAATGACTCATTGTTTATTTTTTTTATTATTATGATTTCAAATAATGATTCATTGAATTGAGAGAAAATTTATGACACTCCCAACACTTTGGTGGGATCTTAATTTATACATAAAGAATCTAGTCAATCCATATTGAGAAAAACTAACTCTCAAGCTGAGAAAAGAAAAAAAAAAACTCAAATGGCTAACGACGTCGTATTGCTGGTTTGAATATGGTAAAAGTTTCTATCAAAACTTTTGCCTAATTTTCAGATAGGGTGATTTGTAAAAATTGATTTCTTCTTTATTATTTATCCTTTCATTATATTACATTTTAAAAACCTTTCAAAACTTTATTATCATTTTTTAATAATTTATTATTCTATTATTATCATTATCATCACTTATTTTTTTTATCCTTTATAACTCAATCATTTTATAGCTTATTATCTGATTGATTCATTATTTATTTTTATTCCTTTTTTACTTCCTTTTTATTTCTTTATTTTTTATTATTATCATTTTAAATAATGATTAATTTTATTAGTATCATTTTAAATAATACTTCTTTATTATCATTTTTATTATTATCATTATCTGTTGATTTTGTATTGCAGATTCTAGGTGTAGCTGTTTAGTTGCAGATGCGCACAGAATTCTTGGAAAAGAGGATGTCGCTGTTGATGGATTTTAAGAAGCCATGAAGTTTTAGAATCTTTGACTTTGAAATCTGAAGAAGCTGGTCTCGAGCTTTCTTTGACATAGCTATGGGGCTAGTTTTTCTCTTGGAAAGTGGTTCCTCATCTGCATTGCACTTGCAGCGTCTTCCAGTGCTGGAATTCCTCAAAACTCAACCCGCCGAGAACCAATTAGAGGCAACTGTGAGTTCAGTGCCCTCCCAATGAAAACCTGTGAACTTCATAAAGGAGCCGGTTTCTGTACATAGACAAGCTTAAGGTTGCCAAGTAATGAATTCAGTTTAGGAAGAGATGATCCATGGAAGATTATGTTGTGCCAGAGTTGTGAAATTTGTAGGTAGTCCTTGGAACACGAGTGATAGCCAACCATGCTTTACATTTTATCTGCTAAATCTTACTTTCTGCTTGAGTTGCTTGAGTGATAAGACTTCATGTTGAGTTGGTTGCAAAGAGTATCAGTAGCAGGTCTATATGATGCGGTTTCAATTTGTTTGTTGTTGTTTCCTTGCATTGTAATAAAAAAGAGAGTTGTAATATAATTAAAAAATCAATATATATAGCACAATTCAAGAAAGACATCTTAAGATAAAGAATTTCATACTTGGAGAAAGCCTATGATCCGCTTGAAGTACTGGAAGAAATTGGTCTCCCATCTGCTTGGGTGAAACTTATAATGTTCATTGTTAAAACACCTACTTTCTCTTTTATTTGGAACAGTACTCCAACAAGAGGAATCCAACAGGGTGATCCACTGGTTCGCTACTTGGAGAATGCTGTAAATATGGGGAGATGGAAACTGCTCCAATTAACTAGAAGAGGCCTTACTCTCTCTCATGTTTGTTTCTTAGATGATCTAATGTTATTTGGAGCTGCCTCAATAAAACAAGTGAATGTTTTTTTGCAAGGCTTAGGGACAAAAGGTTAGCCTCGCTAAATCAAGAATACTGTTTTCTTCTAATGTGTGTAGTGCAAGAGTGAATTTTACTAAGTAATACTACCAAGATCCCTTTGACAATGGATTTTGGGAAGAGTTCTCGGCACACCTATGATCCATGGAGGAATCACAAGGGAAACTTATTCAGAACCGGTTCTCAAAGTTAGACAAAAGCTGGAAAAATAGAATAATAAGAAGAATCTCTTTAGTACAGTCAGTGACTAGCACCAGGACATCCTATCTAATGTAGGCATTCTTTTTCCTTGAAAAGCTATTCACTGAACTGAAATTTCATATGGGGTCATGCTGGAAGCTCTAGAAAAATACATGCATTAAATTGGAACAAGCTTTGTGCATCAAAAGAAGATGGGGTTTGCAAATTCGGGATTCCAAGAAATTTATACTAAGATTCGACCTCATGCTCAAACATAAAAATAATCAATAAATTAATACGTACCTTTCAAATTAATGATAAATACTCATAAGTTTAAAAATTACACACCTTGTTTTAGATTTTGTAATCAAGAACCAATTAAATCTAAAATGCTTGTGATGAAGTAAGAAACTTGAAAAGAAAATAAAACGATCTAAAATCCTGTAACTGAAATATTTGTTTCTTCACCTTTAAGATTAGTCAAATCTTCAGCCATCTAAGTGTTTGACCTCTAACAATAATCTACACAGTGACCAAATAAGACTTTCTTAAAGGTAAGATTTTTTACTTGTGTTAGCAAGTTTTGTTTCTAAAACAAAAAGACCAAAAAATTCTTATCTAATTTTATTTTTGTCAGATAAAGAAAATTATTTTTTTTCTTATTTTATAAAATAGCTGAGAAGTGGTTGGAGGCTTAGAGCTTTTAGTTTGCTAATATAATATATTTATAAATAGCCAAACTAAGTTGTAAGCCTAAATACAACAATTGTATTTTAATTTAATTAAGTCTCTGTGAACTTAATTAATTTTTTACTTTATTTTGGTCTCTTTTAATTAAGTCCAACTTAATTAATTATTCTTATTTAATCCTAATCATGTCATTTAATGTGTGTGACCCATTAGGCTTAACATGTTGGCAATAAATATAAATCTTAATCAAATATCGATTTGATAATTGATTTATATTTATAGATCATAAACGACATCTAGCAAGAAATCATGACCATCCAAATGTTAGAAAGTCAATTATAAAATTTGCCAAAGCTCTTCAGTGATACGCTTCTTAGTGTAATATGGTTTTTTCACCAAAATCTCAGATATGTCGTAAAGCATGGCTCTATGTATACTTATAACATACCATATTAGTTCTCATAATTCATTACTAACCTTATAAATTTAGAAAACTAACTTTCCTTAAATTCATCATGCTTTGGCTAGAGACTTTATACAAGTTAACAAGAATTGAGAACAAGTGAGATACATCCCTTTATAGCACTTGGGGTGATGAATTTTTTCTTAACCATTTATTCACCTTTGCATGCTTCATGGTATACCCAAAAATATCCTGTTCAGACATCTGGTCATTTCTAAACCCATAAGAGTGAAATCAAAATATGTCATTCCCTATACAAGATAACTTGGTGTCTCAAGTTTGAGAACTAGTTACACGACTATTACATGAGAACACTAGTCATAAACACTTAAGTGAAATATCAAATGAAGTTCTCATAATGGGTCATGTTCAGTGAACTTGTTCTTTAACAAGCACCTACACATTATCCTCAAGTATCCCATATACTTCAATATAAATTGTTATACATTATTCAATTATATGGCAATTGGCATATGTCTTCTCGAATTGTGAATCACATCACCTAAATGATATGAATATACATTATTCAAATTTTAGTCCAATCTAAAATCTCTTGGTCTAGTCTTAATTAGATTCACAAATTAGTTAATTATTGGTCAAGCAATCAAAAGCATTAAGAACAAATCTGGATAAGTAAAACTACACCCATTCATGATAAATAAAA
>NW_018397269.1:3149545-3149660 GCF_002168275.2 Theobroma umbraticum
TATTCAAACTACATGTTGAAATCCATTACAATCCTAGAAAAATAGTTTAGCTCATAATGTCTAGTAAAAACAATATCTAAAAAAATTTAGGCATGAATCCAAGTCAAAGAAAATA
>NW_018397269.1:3149670-3150443 GCF_002168275.2 Theobroma umbraticum
AAAAGTAGAGAAAGAAACTAATTATTAAAGCTTTGCAATCTCAATTCTTTTTCAAATTCTCTTGTTTTCTTCTTTTGTTCTTGGCTCCAATGCTCCAAAATAATTGCTTGCTGCCTCCCCCTTAAACCTCTGAAAAAATTCTTTTAAATAGTCTCCAAGTAACTTAATTTCTAAAATTCTGTCAAATTTTTATTTTTGGAAACTCGGGGTTGCTTGTTGTCATGATTTCTTGACGTCATGGCGCCAAGATAGACTTTGGTAGCCCCACGTCGCAGCACCATGCTCTCGAGTTTTTGTAAGATGCACCCATCTAGCCTAGCACCACAGCCACAAATTTTCAATGCTGTGGCAGTGGTTCCTTAAGCGCCATGGCCTCAGTCGCCTTGCTGCATCTATCAAGCATTGTCCAATGCAATTTTCACCTTGATATGATTCGAACTAGGCAAAGTGGTAAACTTGAAAGTTTTAGCGTTATCTCTTAATTTTCTAATGGCTTAAGAATAACATCAATTGAACTTCTAGAGTGAAAGATATGCTCCAAATATTGCATCATGTTCAGCCCATCTATACTACTACAGTGCTTTAATTTAGACAAATATTTTAACCATGATCTGATCAGAACTGGGTGAGGTTGTAAACATAAAAGTTGTAGCTCTCCCTCTAAGAGTTCTAATGGTTTAAGAATCATTTCATTTGCAGTTCTATATAGAGAGATATGATTAAAATACCACAATATATATGAATGAAGTCATCACCATACTTGCACGAATTTT
>NW_018397269.1:3150453-3150531 GCF_002168275.2 Theobroma umbraticum
GTCTTTTTCATTAAATTTCCTACAAAAACAATAAAAGAAACCATCAATAACTACGCTTAAAGTAATTTAAAATAAAAT
>NW_018397269.1:3150541-3158081 GCF_002168275.2 Theobroma umbraticum
TTAACTAAAATAACTTAAATAACTACTCAATAAGTAATCAAACTTAAACTAGAAAAATACCTAAAATGTTATGATCTAAACCTACAATATCAAAAGTTTAGTTACTTAAGCCCTCAAAATGTATCGAAATAACTCTATATAATATAGTTATCTTCAATGAGCAAATTTAACTCTTAATTTTATTATATCAAAAAAGGGGATATTATTGGCTTAATTCTTGTTTTGAAATGACAAAATTAATTGAACTCAATGAACTTTGAAAATAAAAGAAAAATGTTTTTGAATATGAAGAAAATTCTTAAAGGAGTTTTAAAGCTAAACTTAAAAGAAAGATATATTGAAATGCTTTGAATGTTTTTTTTTTTTAAATGCTTTGAATGTTTGAACATGTTTTAAATATGAATGATCTTACTCTTGAACTTAAAGAAATATTCCTTAATTTTCTCAAAGATCTCTTGTTTACAAAATTCAAAGTGACAGCCTAAGAATCAAGTAGTCAAAAGAATGACTTGACTTTTAAATGAAAAAAAAGCAAAATATATTTCTTTGATTAGAGAAAAAATCAATTTTATAGAAGTAGAAGTCAGTTCTTAAGTAGAGATCAATATTGATAAATCGATTCTTAAAAAGAAAGAAGTTGATTTTTGAAAGATAAAAGCTTCAAGATTTGTGAAGAACTAAAACCTCAAAGACAAAGAACTTATTTTAAAAAAATAGAATGCAGAAGGAAGAAAAAAAAAAGAATAGACTTTATATAGAGAATATATTGGTTTTTGAAGCATTAAAAGTACAATTCAGAAACTTGGTGACCAAGAAAGAGATGGTACAACTGGACAAAAGTGGACTAGCAAAAATAAAACTTAAATTCAAATTTTGGCTCTTGACCATTGTGAAAAATGGACACGTTAAGGCAAAAGAATCAATTCTCTAAGATTGTAAAGGTGTCACTTTTAAACTCAGTTGTTGAAGAGCTGACATCGCAAAATAGATGAATTGCTTCTCCAAATATGGAAAATTACAGACTTTGCAAAAAATTGACAATTCAATAGCAAAGAATCAATTTTGCGTATGCTATGGAATTGTGTAAGGTGGCTAAAACATACAAAAAATGATTCAAAATTCACTCCTATGGGCAAGAAATCTCAAAGGCTATAAATACCTACCTTGAGAATGTTAAAGAAAGGGATTTTGGAGGAATTTGAAAGAATTTGAATCATCTTTGAAGAAGAAAAGAATGGAGCAACAAGAAAAAAAGCTGTGAGTAGACAGTTTCCATCTTTGAGAAAGAGTAGAGCCTAATGATCACATTTTTATCCTTCAATTGATCTTTCTTGAGCTTGAAACCTTCTTTAATCATCCATATCTTTAAAAAAGCTCTCACCTTTCTAATCCTAAATTCTTTATCAACTTTCTAAAGGTTTTGAGTTAGAGATTATTTAGAATTTACTATTGTATTAATTATACCTCCAAGCAAAAGGTAGTGGGGTTTTATCTTATGCATTAAAAGGCTACATCTTATGTACAGGTTGTGCTTGAACTTGACAAAGGCAGTGCCTTGATAAAGGTTATGTATGATCTTGCAAAAGGTATGTTGTAGAAGTTATACTTAATCTTGCTAAAAGTATGTTGTAAAGGTTACGCTTGAACTTGTTGAAAGGTGAAAAGCCACATTCGTGAGAAAATTCATCAAACGATTAGATTCGAGATATATATGAATGATATTGACTTATCATATTTTCTTTAAGAGATTTTTAATAGTCAAAATCAAATTTGAATTAGCATTTATTTCATCTTTTTCTATTTGAATCACCTATGCAGTGGTTTTGTTGACCATAACCAAGATCACCTTACAATATCTCTTATCCTATACCATCGACAAATCTTAATAAACACACTCATAATTTTGCTCGATATGCAAAATAGGTTACGAGTTTGACCAAAATATCGCATTTCCAATTCTTAAAGTGATCACAAACAACCTTTCTTGTAGTGGATTGAGGAATGAAGTTCAATGAGCTCCATCAGTGTTAAGTAGCAATAAATTCTTTATTATTATAATTCTAAATAATGATTAATTTAATTAATTAATTATTGGAGATTAAATTTTATAACCATGCAAACCCTTTTGTGCGATCCTCATTTATCTTTCACTCTAAGAAATTACTTTGGAATTATGTCTCTACACATTCCAAGCAATTTCCTATAATTAAGATTAATTCTAATTAATCATAATTAATTATCTTATTCAATGTAAAATACATTAATAAAAACATAAAGAAAATAACATGTGCTTAAAAATATAAAAAGGGTAAAAAGGCTCACTCCAATCATTTGGTTAGTAGCTCAACAAACCTTGAACTTTCCTATATGGTAAGGATGAACAAAATTAGATTGAACTAATTATTCAATTGAATAGAACGTGATTTATAAAAAATAATTCAATCCTATTAATCCATTGGATCTATTAATCAAAAAAATTTGATTTAATTAATTTATTTGATTGGTTCTTTGTTTTAAAATTTTTGAAATGAATCAAGCAAAGAATCAAACTAATAAATATATATATATTTATATAATATTATGTATATTATTTTTAAATTTATATAAAAATATATTTTTATTATTAATTTTAATTTATATTTTATAAATATAAATAAAGATTATAAATTTTAATATTATAATTTATAAAAAATAAAATTTTAATTTTTATATTTCAAAATCAAATCAATCAAATTAAACAAATAAATATACATATAATATTATGTATACTATTTTTAAATTTATATAAACTATATATTTTTTATTATTGATTTTAATTTTATACTTTAAAAAAATAAAATTTTAATTTTTATGTTTCAAAATCAAATCAATAAAATTAATTTAACGTGTGATCAATTTTAATTAAATTTTTAAAAAATATTTAATCTATTTAAACGTATCAAATAGTCCAATTGCTCATACCACAGCCAGATGGTAGTAAGGCTCGTCCTCTTCTCCTTTGGTCATTCTTTCTACTAAACGGGGTCGTTTGGTGCCGCCCTCCTTCTATTTATCAACCCCTCTTCCCTATCTCCTAAATCTCCGAATAAACCGATCCTCCTGATCCGTCGTCCTTATCAGCCGGCGGACTTCCTACGCTATCCACTCATCTGTCACCTTACTTTCCCTTTTGAACCGAACAAAAGCAAGCCCTAAAAGATCCCATAACCTGAAAACCAATAACTCCCCAAAGAAAGCTCGAAGTTGAGCCGCCTCGGCTGTGAACCCTCCTTTTGTTTTTGTATATATATTTTTTGCTTCTTCCCTTTTGGCTGTGTTTGGCTGATTGTGATTTGGGCTGCTTAGTTTTCTAGGGTTTTTGATTTTGCGTCTTCTTTTTTTTTTTCGCAGGGAATTTCTCTGCCTTCGATTTGGAAGTCAGTTGTGCAAGAGAGACACGATCCGTGAGTAAATCTCCGTGAGTTTCTGTTTCTTTTCTGCTTCTGTTTTTTTTCTTCAGTTTTCTGTTTTTAATTTCGTTTGAAATAACCATGCTAACCATAAAAGCGATTGCAGAAATAGAGGAGTTAAGGTTTTGAAAATTTCCTAAATGTACAACG
The DNA here is from genome assembly GCF_002168275.2 of Theobroma umbraticum. Taxonomy (NCBI): domain Eukaryota; kingdom Viridiplantae; phylum Streptophyta; class Magnoliopsida; order Malvales; family Malvaceae; genus Theobroma; species Theobroma umbraticum. The sequence goes on from NW_018397269.1 coordinate 3,154,141, forward strand.
GAATCGGACTGACCACCCCTCGGGGGTCGGGCACCAACGGCTATATCCAGAGCAACAAGTTCTTTGTAAAGCCGAAGACGAATCGGGTAACCGACGCTACCAGGCCTTTCGAGGCTGGTCAAGGCACCGCTGGCCTCACCACTAAGAAGCCCAATAAGGAGATCCTCGAGCACGACCGCAAACGTCAGATTGAGCTCAAGCTTGTGATTTTAGAAGATAAACTCACTGAGCAAGGCTACACTGAGTCTGAGATCGCTGATAAGCTCATCGAGGCTAGGAAGTCTCTTGAAGCTCAGCAAGAGAAAGATGAAGAAGAAGGAGAAGTTATACCCACCCCTACTCATCAGAAAAAGTAAATCATCATCTTAACTTTTTTTTGGTATTTTTAGATTATTAATTAATTATTTATGAATTAATATTTATTTATTTATTCTTTTTTTTTTTGGTGATGGGTCAGGGTTTCGGATACACAAACTCACCAAGTTGCTGCGAGGAAGGAGAAGCAGATGGAGACCCTGAGAGCTGCTCTCGGGATAGGGATCGGACTTTCTGAATCAGCTGCTCCTTCTTTGATGAATACTGATAAGCGTGAGCATGCCTTTCTGGATAGAGAGCGTCCTATTGCTACTGCTCTGGATGTGGATGATGTTAAGGTGAAGACGGACAAGAGAAAACGCCAAACAGGTGGAGATGAAATTGAGGAGTCAAGACACCAGAAAAAGAAAAAGGAGAAGAGTTCTAGGCATCATGACAGTGATGCTGAAACAGATAGTAGTATAGAGTATTTGAAGAAAGCTGCTCACAGGAAGAAGAGTCGTAAGGGTTATGATAGTGAAAATAACTCTGATGACTTTGCCAGTGGCCGGAAGAAGAAAAAATTGGCTAAGAAGCATGATAGACGCAGACCCCGTGATAGTGATGGTAACAGTGATGATTCTGATTCTGATTCAGATACGAAAGATGATGAAACTGACAAAAGAAATGTGGACAAGTACAGAACATCTCGTAGGAGACATGACTCTAGTGAGGATGACTCTGATACCAATGGTGTGAAAGAAAAGAAGAGAGGTGAAGAACAAGGACAAAAGATTGAGTTGAGTGGTAGCCACAGGAGAAGAAGGGACAAAAGCATGGATAGTGAATCTGATTCTGATTCTAATGGAACAAGAGATCGTAAAAAGGAAACCATTAAGAAAGGTCGTCATAGCTATGATGCAGAAGAGGAGAGTGATTCTGATACTGCAAGTGATGAAAAAGTAGAAAAAAGTAGGCTAAGAGGTAGAAGACATGATTCAGATGATGATGAAGATTCTCGTTCCTCTTATGATAGGAAAATTGGCAAGGTTAGAGCATCAAAACTAAGAGTTGGTAAGAGGAGATCAGTCTCTTTGACAGATGATAGTGATTCAAGTTCTAGTGATAAGGATTCTGACAGCAGTGATCAAAAGTATAAAATAATTGGCAAGAGGAATGTTGACAAAGACAGAAGAGGTCTTGGGGTTACTGCAGACAATCGTGGTGGTAGAGGTAGTCAAGAAGATAGGGAGTTTGCATCTGGTGCAGCCAAGAATCAGGAGAGAAGGGGAAGGACTTTTAATAAGGATGATAGCTTGCGAAAATCAGAGAATAGTAGGGAACTGATGAAGGGTAAGAGGAAGCTTGACGACGAATACACTGATGAGCAACCGGAATCAAAGTCAAGAAGTCGAAACTTAGGAAAAGAGGTGGAGTATGAAAGATATGACCCAAAGGTTGATTCTAGGTTAGTTAGGTCTGGAGGAGAGTTTGATGGTGACAATCGTAAACAGGATGACAGAATTCAGAGTAAGATCAGTGAACCACATCATGGAAGTAGGAGGAATGATTGGGATTATGAAGACCGGAGAGGTGGTAGAAGGCAGGGCATGGATGAAGAAGAACCTCGAGGGAGAAAACATGCAAGAGATGAGATGGACGACCATAAATATAGAAGTCGTGGAAGGGATGAGGAGCAGCAGTATGGAAGCCGCAGGCAGAGAAAAGGGGAGGAAGACGAACGAGGAAATAAAGGTCATGTGAGAGATAGACAGTTGGATCATTCTGTGAAGGTGGGATATGATGATGCTCGGTCTAGTGAGAGAAGATCACGGAGAAATGACCGGCGGTGATGGTAGTCAGGGAATAATTGGTGAGTAATACGATTCCTTATATTTGGTTATCTGTTACTTTTGAATTGCAACTGCAATGAAGGCCTTGGGCAAGTTTTGTTACTGTTTTAGATTCAATTGCTCTGTTTCTAAACTATACTCACATAGACAGTGGTCTCAAGTATGTCATAGTTTACTTTTGTGCCAATCCATATTTTTCATTTTTATGCATATTCGTCGGTTGCTTCATTCACGAAGAAAACAAGGGATTTTCAATTCTGACATGTTACGTATAAAAACCTTAATTTTTGTGTCGATTCTTTGTTTTTGCCTGGCTGATTATATATATATATATTGAGAGCTGACTTTGTTTTAACTTTTTTTCCGTTTCTTTTGCTTGCTTTGTGAAGGTTGAAAGTATGAATTGCAACTACTTTGAAGGCTTTATGGAGGCAGGGCAGACCTTTTTCTGAATGTGATGGAAATGGAATGATATTTGGTGTGTTTTTTTTTTCTTTTTTTAACCTAATTTCCCTTTTGTCGGTTTACTTGGTTGTTTTGTACAAGAACAAGGGAATTTATCATATGCTGAGTGATGGATTGTTCTGTATATTTGGGGAAGTAGTGTTGTTTTGTATGGAATACTAGCTGCATGTCCCATATTTTCTTGTTTAATATTTAGTTATTGCTAGCTGCTATGAAATTAAGCAAGGAGTGAGAAGTATCCCCACCATGCCCTCAGTTTTGTTTTTCCAGGAGGATAAAAATATTAGAGTTTGAAAATTTGGCATCATAGTTGATCCATCCTATGGACAGGAAGTATAACAGACTCTGTCAAAATCTCATGATCACTATTGAGAACATTTGGGAGCTAAAACAATTCTGTCATGAACTTGGGTATAGTAGGCAATGTATTTTGATTTTGTTAAAATATTAAATAAAAATTAGTTTCTAATATTTTGATTATATAATTAATTAAAATGGTTGTCTTTATATATAATTTATATTACATATAAAAGGAAGCTCCAAGTGGCTTCCACACTTAAAAGCTGCTGGCATATGTTTTACAATTGCATTCGATATAGAATAACAGTGATTTCATTCATCGGGCTTTGCCCATGATTGTCTTCCACCAAACACAGAACCTGGAAAGTTAGACCAAATATTTGAGCTGATGGATGGATGGATATTCAAAGCTGGCATGCAAAGTGACAGTTCCCTCCAGGACGTTGTCCACTCTTCTCTTCGTCAGCAGTAGTATGTGACGTGACATACTTGCTTGTCCTCTAAAGGTTATTTTAGTATTTGACGAGGATTATGAATGGAATAACAATATACTGATACCAACCCTCCTATAGCTCCACTCTCCATCGAGGACATACCAAGGGATTGTACATCACATTGTAACACTGCTGCATTTTTTCTTTTTAAGAATTATATTCTCAAGTAAGATTGCTAGAGAACCTAAAGAACGGCAGCATGTTATTTCCTTGTTTAGCCAATCGACCGGCTGTGATCATAACAGCTCTCAGACAAACTATCAGAAGACTAAACAACCGCCAGCCCCTCCTCATCATAACATAACATTACAAGCATTACTATCAACTGAAAAATGGTATATTGGGTTGCTGCCAACTACTACTAGTGGGGCTGCTCAACGGTTTTTGAGTTCAAGTCACAGCCTATACTTGCATTGATGCTCGGTTACAAGATAAAAGCAGTGGAAAACAGAATGATTCATTCACCCTGACGATTGGTCATCATTAAATTGAATAATTTATTTAATTATTTATTCTCTTTATATACATATATATA
>NW_018397269.1:3158091-3232804 GCF_002168275.2 Theobroma umbraticum
TATAGAGAGAGAGAGAGAGAGAGAGAGAGAGAGAGAGATGAATACCATTTGTTGATCAATTTCTTTAAAGTTATATACTTAATCATTTGTATCTCAAAGATAAAAACTAATTGATACTTACTTGATTATGGGATATAGATGCTCACTTCAGAACAAATTACCCATTTTTTTAAAGAAACAAATTACAAAATTTTAAAATTAAGTATCTTCATTCATTATAAACTTTGTAGCATGTATTATTTGTGTTTTTTTAAAGGGAAACTTTGTATACTTTAATTTGGTAAATATAAAATATAAACATGCATGTGTCTGCTACAAGATAGTACTACTAGGCCTTGATATTGATTGAGGGTCCTTAAACCTTGTATTTCCCCCCATGAAATAGCCTTATCAAACTCTTGTGCTGTATCTATGTAAACAGCATATATATATATATATATATAATCATTAGGATGCTTCCTTGAATTATCATTCCTGTTTTCCTCACTATTCATGCCACAAATATCTTGCACTACATCAAAGAGCCATTTGTTAAGCCTGGACAGGAGGCAACAATCTTCTTCTTGTATGCCCAGTGAATGTGTAATAACATGGTAAGAAACATCTAGTGCTGCTGTGTGATTTGGATGCAGCCCATGGACTGATGTTCAACTGTTACATATTGCTTACATAAAAATCATCTTGTCATCCTTTCTGTAATCCTTGCTGGCCTCATGCTCTAACATAAGCTATTCTAAGAGGAATGTATATCCATTATCTGGTATTTGCTTAACTTATTCATTCACTGTAACAATCATAACAATTCATCATCATTAAATTGTAATCTCAACATATTTACAATTTGAAACATTAACTGGAGAAGAAAAAAATAAAATAATATTGATAAGAAAAAAGCCTTTGGCTGTTCTACAATTTGGAATCTTGTATTCATGAAAATCTTCAACTCATTATCTAATGAATTTCAGAGACCGTCTTCCCTTCTTTAACCTTGATAATAGCAAAACCAAGCTGTGATTCAGGTCCCACTCGAAATGACCAAATTTGTACGACCGCGTCTGGCTTGAGAGTATCAGCATTGTTCTTGACAATTGATTCCACTGAGTCTTGAAAACATATGCAAAGCTCCCTCCAATGAGCCACTTGGTCAAGTGTACGTTAGACACTTCAAGACATGGTTCTATCAATATAACATCCATCCCCCAATTATTCTTGAATTTTTCCTCCTCTGCTTCACTAAAAACTTATTCCTAACTTGTTTCAAGTCATTGACAAACGGTTGTGTCCTCGGTTCAAATCAGTGGGTTTATGAACTTCTGTATAACCAGCTTAATGTCATCGCCCCACCCAAGCTTTCGATGCGATTCTTGAATACTTGAGGCATATCGGGAGGTGGTTCTAAACCTAAAGCACTAAGCTCTGCGACTGGGTTGAAACCTTTTCTCTGGTTTTGCTTCTTGGCATCACTTATCTTGTGCTTCTTGATCAAGTAGTCTTCTTTTTCTCCTTCAACAGAACCAGTTCCAAAGCGACGCTTGGTACCCTTTTTCTCAATGATCGTCATCTTCTTCTTATTCATTACAAAGCCATTTGTAAACCCTTCCAAAGCCAAGACAGTTAGTTTGCTTAACCGTTGGCTTTCATTATCAGTCCCTACTTCACTCCCCTTCTTCAGTTTCTCCCACGAACCACCATCATCAACATTGTCTAAATATTTTAACATCTTTGATCTTCTGAACCTCTCCAAGAACCCAAGATCAATGGTAGATTTGTTGATAAAAAAACCAACGAAAGAAAGAGTTGCTGTTAATATGAATATATACAAGTTTTAATTCCTTATTCTAATAGGAATCAAAAGAAGGTTTTGATTCCTAATTCCAACTGGAATCAGTAGCTTCCTAACCAAGCATCATAGTCCAAACTGTTTAACGGTACAGATTTTTTGAAGTTAAGTGCGTTGAAGACATGAAGTACAAGTACACCAATGCACTGCTCTTCGTTAAGTACACTTACTCAGTGCTTACTTCTGTTTCACTTCCTGGGATTTTTTTCCATGAAATACAAACCGTGAGATAGATAAGAATTAATGACAGCCGTCGATCAATAGGCAAATGTCTTGGAAGCTTAACTGGCTTTCTTTCTTTCCAGATTTTCCTGCCTTGGTTTTTTTTTTGGTTTATTTAATTACTTATTTATATTTATATAAATACTATTTTCTTAAAGTTATATACTTAATTATTTACTCTCTCTTTCTCCACCGTAACTCCTCGCCTTCTCTTCCTTTCCCCCCTCGGCGGCGCAAGCGGTGTCAGAATTCCGGACAGAACGCCCCCTCCATCCCCCGTTTTGCGTCCTCTGTTCCTTCCGCCCCGTTTTCTTTAAGTTTTAAATTACTCTGTTCACAGATTCCTCGTTTTTTCTTTCATTTTCGGGTTACGACTTACTACCGGAGTCCTCAAATTTGAGCGAGCATTAAATCCCAAACTGCCGATGCCCTGATTGATTCCCATGGCGGCCGTTGACAAATACAACGTCGAGTCGGCTGAAATTCTCGCCAACAGTGCCTTGGTTCGCAATTTCTTTTTTCGATTTTTTTGTTGAATTTTTTTCCTGTTTAGCTGACTTTTTTTGTGTTTTTTTGTTCTAGCATTTGCCGATTACACAGGCTGCCCCAATTTATGAGCAACTCTTGTCAATTTTTCCCACTGCAGTAAATTTCTTCTTCTTCTTCTTCTTATTAATTTTAATGTCAAGTTTAATGTAATTAAATTATTATTTAAATATGATGTTAAACAAAATGAAAAAAAAAATTATATTTTCAGGCAAAATATTGGAGGCAATATGTGGAGGCTCAGATGGTAGTGAACAACGATGATGCTACCAAACAAATATTTAGTCGCTGTTTATTGAATTGTCTTCAAATTCCTCTTTGGTAAATACTTTCTCACTCAATTTTCCTTCTTTATTTCTTCAGAAAAAGAGAATAATGTAAGGCTTTGTGTTTTTTTTTTTTGCTATTTTTTACTTTTAGAATTGTAGAAATAACTAAAATGTAACACAAACTCAGATGTAATTGCTCCATTTAGAAGTAAAGTCATGCCTTTTGTTATTCATAAAAATTTAGATTGTTGATTTTTTATTATTCTGGAATATTATTTGCGTTTTTATTTTTTAAATTCAGATGCAGGTTTTGCATTGCTGCCGGAACTAAAAAGCAAGTAGTAAAAAATTAACAAACGTTTGAATTGAGCTAAGATAAGTAGTTTTGGTAAAAAATATTCTATATACCTTTTGCTTGTGCAAGTAGTTCCTTGTACCCTAATGTTTGTCTCTGTTTTGCGGAAATGGGCTTCTGGAAAATGAGTTGTCCTGAAAAGAATTTTGGGATATCATTCTGTGTGTGTGTGCCCATTTTTTTTTTTTTAACCTTAGAAGACTATGACTTCTGGGAAATAAAAGAATTTTGGGCCATAACATGGAATGAAAAATAACTGAACCGAAACAGTATTACTTTGTTAAGCTTAACAAAGCTTTTTGGTGAACAAGCAAATATCACACTTGCTGCATTTTGCTTTGAATGTTCTTTAATTTTAATCTACTTTTTTCTGGTTAGTTTCTTTTTATGACACTATCATAAGCAAACAGTTACTTTCGTAGGCCGCTGGCTTCTCTCTCTCTCATTGTTTTGACCTCCACATGGCAAATCTTGAATCACAATTAGCAAAATGAGTGGAATGAATGAGGGCATCGTTGTATGATTTGTTAGAGGATGTTCCATATCTAATTCAAATAAAAAGATTTCAATTGTTTATGTTGTGTTTGAACATTAATGTGCCTTCTTTGGTGTTTGGTGCAGTGGAGTTGTTTAGAAAGAATGGCAACTTGACTTGATAACTTACGACATCATGCTTCTATTTGTTTTATAGGCGCTGCTATATTCGATTTATCCGGAAGGTCAATGACAAGAAAGGTTTAGAGGGTCAGGAAGAGACTAGAAAGGCATTTGATTTTATGCTTGGCTATGTTGGTTTGTTTTCTCTTGAACCCTAAGGCTCTGTGGTCTTTTGGAGTACTTCTTACTTGTCTTATTAGTTTAGAAATTTTAAGTAGTTAAAAAATGACATATAGTGCAAACACTCAATCATATTTGAAAACAAAAGTTGAGGATTATAGGATTGTTAAGTAATCTTAGCAACAGAGCTACAATGCATGTTAGGTTTTCATGGTCATTATTTTGTGATTGGTACATCATGGTCACTTGAATAGACTTACTAGAAATTATATTTAATGAAATATGAAGAACTAAAGAAGTTTTGTTTGTTTTAATAGAGACTGTGACTTGAAATGACTGTTTTAAAGACTTAATGTTCCTCTTGCCCCTTGTTGACTGCTCTGAAAGACTTAATGTTCCTCTTACAATGTAACTAATTGTAAGCAACACCTCAAACTCTTTGCCTCATATTCCATCTCTTCCCTATATTTCCCTTTTCACTTGTAAGTCTCCTGCATGGATCAGAGCCACTTGAGGTCAAATCAAACAGCCAATTGATCCTTCCATTTACAGTGATAGTCACTCTCTCTTCTCTTGTAATTAAATGTTTGTGGTAAATGATAGTACTATTTGTCTCTTCATTTGCTGTATTTGCTTGTGTTTGTCTCATCCATCCCATGTATGAATTAATGAAATCATTTTTTTTTGTTGAATCTGTTGGTATTCAAGATGTTTCAGATCTTGTTTAATGCCTATACAATCTGTGCCAGATGTCTATCAGTATCTGATGCAGATACCCATTGGATATGCGAAGGGCAGAGTGGTATTACTTCATGATTAAAAAATGTCATAGACTAGGGTCTAGTTTGGCATTGTGATAGGATTGGAAATATGTTGTTAGAAAACTATGATCACTCAAACACTAGTTTGGGTTGAAAACTTTGAACCTATTAGGCAATAATTTGTGAGCCAAAACAATCTTTTGGGAGTCAAACATAATGGCAAACTAAACTGAGAACAAACAACCGAACTTTCAACAAAATTTGAATTATCTTGACCACCCTTGACTCAAGAAACTTTTAAGTTTAGAACTAAGTCAGCTGCATGATAAATGGAGTGAGATTTAACTCTCAATTTCGTTTAAAGCAGCTGCACAAGTTTCCATGTAACCGAAATCATCATGCCCAAGCCACCCCTGGTGTGTAAAACCAGCTTCACCTTGCTTCTAGTAGAACATAGAAGGGCGCTGGATGTGACATGTCCTTTATTTCCTGATGGCCTGTAGTGACAAAATCGTTTTGTCTTGTAGAGATCCTTGTTTAGATGTTTGAACTTTTTTCTGAAATCCGAGTAGTATCTACAGAGGCTGATTCTACAAAGTTTTAGTTTCTACCACCATGTTTAGATACCTTTTGATCATCAAGTACGTGTTCAATTTCTTATATCAATCTGCTAAACTAAAAATCCAGTATTAATCAGAGCAATAGATTGAAATCAGAGCAATAGATCGAATGGTAAAGAAGGATACTATAATTATTCATGGATTGGTTTGAAATTTAATGGAAGGCAACTACGATGGCATGAATATTATTTACTTTATATCATTAATAAACATGTAAACTATTAGAATGCATTAATCTAGCTAATTGTTTAACATGCATTTGTAAAAAAACATATATTGCTGGAAATAGGACTTTCTGTTCAATAGACTAGACGGGATTACCTATTTAGAAAATTAATTTTCCAAATTTCTGATGCTCATGTTATCAGGTGCTGACATAGCATCTGGACCTGTATGGATGGAGTACATTGCATTTTTGAAGTCATTGCCGGTTGGTTAAATTCTTCTAGATTTTCCATTATCATTAAATTGCTATGCGCCTTTTATACACACACGTGTGTATATGTTTGTGTGTGTGTGTGTGTGTTACTATTCTGCTTAGCACAAGATGGTTTTGCAGGCTGCAAACACTCAGGAAGAGTCACAACGGATGACTGCAGTGCGGAAAGCTTACCAGAAAGCTATTGTTACTCCAACTCATCACATTGAACAGCTATGGAAAGATTACGAAAATTTTGAAAATTCTGTCAGCCGCCAACTGGTAAAGTTTTGCATGATCTGAATATTTTTATTTTAGTTTGATATTTGCTAGTTTGGTGCAGTTGTATGCATTCTGTGTAAATTTATACAATTGCTGAACTAATGATCTTATTGAGCAGGCTAAAGGACTTCTCTCTGAATATCAACCAAAATATAACGGTGCAAGGGCTGTATATAGGGAACGGAAGAAATATGTGGATGAAATTGATTGGAATATGCTTGCTGTACCACCAACTGACTCTTGCAAGGTAATTTCCTGTGAATTTTTTTTGTTTTGTGCTTTATTGGCTCATGAAGTTCATTCTTTTGTATACACACACATATTTGGGTTGAATATATAGGGGCAATACTTAGCACTATAGAACTGCTGTAAAACAAGTGTTTGTGATGCCAACATCAAGAGTTGGAAAAGGATAGAGATGGCTTGAGAAGTGATATTGTTCTGGGTTAAGATAAAGTAAACCGGGATTTGTTGGAAGTATGATGCTTAAGTGGAATTTTGATTATTAGTCTGTGTGATTTAGGTTAGAGTTTACAAGAAGTCTCGTAATAAGGAGTTTAGGATCGAGCACTAATTTTAACTACAAAACAATACTCTCTCAGTCTCTCTTATATGGATCTTAAAAGGCAACCAATGTCAATAAAAGCTTAATTATTTCTAGAGTTCTTGAGTAGTAACTAAAGCTGGTTGTTGATCTAAATTTATGTTTTTACAGTACTGACTGAAATCGAAGAAGAGATGAGAAAAAAGATAAATTCTAGGCTGAATAGATAACACCTGGGGTTGATTTCTTCATGCAATCTTTAGCATAACTTGATATGAAGTCTCCGATTTGTAGACTCTTAGTCTGATAATGGACTCTATGTAAGGGATGAAACGATCAAGTATATGACACCTCTTGGAATAAATTAAGTCCAGACAACATCAAATATAAAAAAATAAAGCCTTAACGCTAGTGCTCTATGCTCCAGCTAACACTCAGCAAACTTCTAAATTGAACTAAATCTTTGTAGAATGAGATCTTTTACTTTCTATCATAAACAAACATAAGATTGATACTCAAAATTAAGATAATAGAAAGTATGCAAGCTCCAAAAAATTTCTCATCTGTGTCCATCTGCAAAATTAAGGCTCGGGCATTATAGCTGGCCTTTGCACCTCTTTTTAAGACTTTGGGAGGCTGTTTCCTGCATGAAACCAGACACCTAACAACTGAAGCCGTTGTTCACATGGGTAGACAAAACAAGCACTAAACTAGGCTTTGAAAAGGTCTAAATTATAACGCAAATATGAGCAAATATAACAACATATAGCTGAACGTTAAAGTTTGCATTGCAATGTCCATATTGCTTGCTTTGTGGTGTGCTGTATGATAGATTGGAGGCCCATATAACTTACAAAGCTGTTTATGTCAAAATGTCTGAATAGCTCTCTTTCATTGAAACCATTACATTCTTAGTTTCTGCATTTCTAACATGTCATTGTGATCTTACAGGAAGAAATGCAATGGATGGCATGGAAGAGGCTTTTAGTCTTTGAGAAGTAAGAAGCAAAGCATTCCTGCGACCTTCTTTTCATGCTTTTCTATGGTTGAATTTAGCTGTGGTAAAGATATATTGACTTGAGCATTCCCACTATAGATATTTTTTTCCTAAAAAGAAAATTGTCTTTACGATTTATGATATGAGATATGCATTGTTATTTTAATCCATTGATTTTGGGGATTGACTTTATTTAGTTCTAGTGAGCATAAATATCATGTAAACTGGAAACAAGTCAGCAGTTACATGGACTGCCATCAATTTCCATGTTTTGAATTTGGAACACCTATAAGAGCAAAGCAAATATTGTGCTGACTATAGCTAGAACACCCATAGCTGTATCATTGTCGTGTTACAAATTGTCTTATTCTGAAGGTTTAGTTTCCCCTATTCTCCGATGCCTGAATAATTGAATAAATTTAGAGAGGGTGAATTCTGAATCAGATTAATCATCCTTAACCTTTGATTTAACTGTGTTTCAGAGGAAATCCTCAAAGGATAGATAGTGCCTCCTCCAACAAGCGAATTATATTCACTTATGAACAGGTAGCTGAATATGCAGTACTTCATTAAATAATTGATATATTTTCTTTCTGCTTTGACTTATGTGGTACTCATTTCCATGCACTTTTGTCTAAACTCGCCAACTTTTTCTGGATAGTGTCTTCTGCATTAATCGGTTTCAGCCTTATTTGGGAATTTAATGGAGCTCAACTCAGACGTCTAGTATCCGTTTGCTCTAGTTTTGGTACTTAATTTTTGCTAATTGCGTTTTGCTTTCATGAAAGTTACTTTAAAGCAAAAGCAACTAGTAAAGAGCAAAATCATGTCAGATTCAAAAAAAAAAAAAGGCAAATGACTAAAATATTAAACCACATTAAGTGTAATTGATTTATGTAGAGTTAAAAATTTGCCTCACCTTAAGAGGTGCTAGGTGATCTTGTTGAATATCATTGTGCCTTTGTTTCTAGGCACATGCTTTCACTGCCTTAAATGGTAAGTTAAAAGAGTGGGCCATCAACCAAACCAGCAGAGTGGTAATTGGGGGTTATAATTATAAGCTTTACCATTTTTTACGAAGTCTTCCTGATGTATTCTACGCTGAAAGTTGACAAAGTAGTGTTTTTGACAAGACATTTGTTGTCATTTCATGGTTTGCTCCCTTGAGATAGTGTTACTGAAAATATTCTCTTTAAAAGCAATTCTGCTACTGTAATGAGTAAGGGGTGCCAATTACATGAAGCAATCGTTAGAGGTGTGGAAATATTTTCTAAAGTTTCTAACTTTTAATCTATATCGTAATAAAAAAGTTTCTTAAGTTTCCCTTTCTTAATTTTGTTAGTACTTATATCCCCCAGGGAACCATTGAATTTGGTTAGTATGTTCCAATATCTATAGATGCATGGATTTATTAGTCCTCTTTTGTCTAAATTCATTTCTTGCTAAATGTTTTGCATTTATTAATGTTCTGTGGTTTGCTGTATTCTTTGTGTCCCCAGTGTCTAATGTATTTATACCATTATCCTGATATATGGTATGATTATGCTACATGGCATGCAAAAAGTGGCTCCATGGATGCTGCAATCAAGGTGTTTCAGCGAGCCTTGAAGGCTCTTCCTGGTAATTGGTTCTTCTTCTTTCTTTAACTGGAGAAACTTGTTTAGAATATTTCTGTTAACTTATTCCCATCTTGCCGTTTTTATCTTTGTATGTTGCTTTGCCTGGAGTAACCCTCGTGCCCCTTTTCTTCTGTCACCTTTCTAACTTTCCATCTGCTTTCTGGTGACTTGATCTTCAGATTCAGAAATGCTAAAGTATGCATATGCAGAGCTAGAGGAATCCCGTGGAGCAATCCAAGTATGAAAACTGTTAAATATTTCCGCTTAAAGTTTTGAATTTTTGACTCTTTGCCTTCTGATTTTGCTTACCTGTTGATGCAGTCTGCGAAGAAATTATATGAAAGCCTTTTGGGGAATGGTGCTGACACTACAGCACTAGCACATATACAAGTAAGGAAGTTGTCGGTTGTTAAATATAATGCTTTTATCAATATCGTAATGCTTGGAATAATATTCGACATTCAGTGCAAGCATTAAAACAAATAGTGCTTAATTGCCTCCTTGTGGTTAAGCATGCATGTGGTATATTACATGGTTAAAACTAGCGGACCGAGCCTTCCCGATAGCAAACTTCCTAAAGATCATGTACTTGGGTTATTCTCTCTAAACTAAGTTTACATTTTTCCCAAATTGTATGGCTGAAGTGTTTGTCTGTAACGGCCTGTAAAAGTGAGTTGTGAAAATTATGTTACCCAGAATTCTAATTATTTTTAAGTTTAATGATTGATTCCGTATGTTTTCTTGCTACAGTTTATCCGCTTTCTAAGAAGGACTGAAGGTGTTGAAGCAGCTCGCAAGTATTTCTTAGATGCTCGTAAAACCCCTAATTGCACGTACCATGTTTATGTTGCTTATGCATTGATGGCCTTTTGTCTTGACAAGGACCCAAAGGTGCTATTCCTTTCATTTTCTGTAAAATAAAACTAGCTTCACTTTTGATGTGGCAGCTTGTGTGTGTTGGAAGTGAATGGGATAAAGGAACACTGCTAGTTAAGATGATGATTATTAGAACCATTCATTTTCTTGTACCTTATGTCTCCTCTCCCTCCATAACCATTGTGGAGGTTTAATGTTATTAACAATAATTCAACATGGGATTGGCTATTGCCAACCAAAAAATGCCATGTTACTAATTTTATTTATGAAAATACTCTCTGATTAACTTTTACTGTTGCCATTCTTCATGCAGGTTGCTCACAATGTTTTTGAAGCAGGATTGAAACATTTTATGCATGAGCCTACATACATCCTAGAGTAAGTTTATTGTTTTTTTAACCATACTCATGTAATAGTGCTTGGATATTATTGTAGGTATTTGTTTCTCTTTGATGTTTTCTTCTTGAAAATTCCCATTGTTACTTGGTAGTAGGCATACTATACATTAGGTTTCAGATGAAATCAGAAGTTGAAGATTTCATGGCAGTAAATTTTAAGCTGAGTCAAGTATTAACTCCTTTCCCTTGATCATAATTACCCTTGTTGCTTCAATGGCTAACCAAAGAAGAATTTTTACTTTCAATCTAGATCATTTCAAATTCACGGTTAGTCTAACACTGTTTAGTTTCTGTTAATTGGGGTTGGTTGGAGAGAACTTGCCATGTTCAGTCATCAAACATTTTTGAAAAGGTTTAGACAATAGTTGGTCATTGAATCTTATGAAGATATGACAATACCACGCAAATTGTCTAAATTGAAAGACTAAAATACATGGCCCTGTCTTCTAGAAATTCTCAATTTTAAGTTTTTAGTCCTTGAGATAGTGAAATGAAGTTTTTTGTTTTACAAGAGAAGATTGTTAAGAGGAGCAAGAGTTCTATCATAAATTCTGTTCTCTAGCTTATGGTATAATTTTTAAATTAAAATATATGTCTTCTGTTAAAGAAAGTCATCTGCAGCATCACTAATTTTTCAGCATTCCTCTTTACGTTAATGCATTTTGTAGGTCATGCTGATTGGTGTGCCTAAGTTGGTTGAGGTGTTGTTATGTCCCAAGTATTCTTTGATGTGCCAACTGCTGTTCCTAAGTGTGCTAAATGCCTTAATATTTTTGGATAATGAATTAAATCTGCTATATGATTCGTTGTTTTCATTGCAATTAATGCTGTACTATGTGGATAAAGACTGTTATATTCTGATATATGCAGATATGCAGATTTTTTGTCTTGTTTGAATGATGACAGAAACATCCGGGCATTATTTGAGCGAGCATTAAGCTCACTACCACAAGAAGAATCTATTGAGGTACTATATTTAACTTAATATTGAAGGTAAAGCTGATGAAGAGTTAAAATTTTCCCTCCTACATAGAAATTATGGTGTAATTATAATGGAAAGTGATTGAAATCTTTGCTTTTGTTTTTTTTTTTTTTAGTTTTGAATGATTAGGAGCATCCAAGTACAAGGAAACTCTCTTTTTTGTTGGACAAGTTGAATTAAGTTTGTATATAGCTAGTCTTTCTGAAAATCTTCTCTTTAAAAGCAACTTTGCTAATTGTTTGTTAACAATGTAGTAAATGCATGTGACACTGCCCTACTTTGCAGGTCTGGAAACGATTCACCCAGTTTGAGCAAACTTATGGTGATCTAGCTAGCATGTTGAAGGTAGCAATTTTCTAGTGGATCATACTTGGTACTTTTTGTTTTCCAGCTTAATTTTGAAGCTACTCTAGATTTCTTAGAACCCTTGTTTCTGTTATAAATGGAAGTGTTCTGGATATTATTTTGAAGCTGCTGTAGATTTCCAGTTTGATTTTGAAACTGGAACTATGGTGGCTCTTAAATTCACAGGAAAACATAGAGTCCGAGCATTTTATTCTAAATGCTACTGACATTGTTTGGCAAAGACTTGGTAGACCAGCTTTATTGAACATTATCTTGAATTTGTGATTTAAACATTAACCCTGAAATCTTTATCTTTGGAAATTGTGTTTCTCTGCCTGTTATAAGTGCTACTATATTTGTCTCCATATAGGTTGAGCAAAGACGGAAAGAAGCTCTTTCTGGCAAAAGTGAAGAGGCTGCTTCTGTGTTGGAGAGTTCTCTACAAGATGTTGTAGCACGCTACAGTTTCAAGGATCTCTGGCCCTGTTCTTCCAAGGATCTTGACCATTTGTCCCGACAAGAGGTTACTATCTGAATATACCATTTTGTGTCTCAGACGGTTTATTCTATATTGCATCCTTCATTTGTTTGTTTGATCTGTGTGTAAATAATCATATCTTGTCAAAATAATAAATTACTGATGTTCTCAGTGATGCCTTGACTTCTTGCGCTTTTGGCTTTTGCATTTAGCTTTTGTATTTAGAGTTGGTAGTTTCTGATAAGTCATGGCTGTAAATTGTTGGATGGAAATGACACTCCATAAACAAACTTTTCAATCAGAAAATTAGGAACAAAGAAATAGTTGCAAGAGAAAGACAGTTATAAAGGTTATTCATTTGTATACTTGGTTAATGCTACAAATCTTGAGAGAGAAAAAGTGATGGTGTGATGCATTACTGTTAGAACAGAAATTATGTGTGGTGAGACATAAAAAAAAGTGGTTTCTGGTAATTATAATAGAAAGGATGGTTAAGCAGAAGGACAAGTTATGAGAATGAATGCGGGAGCTGTGACTAGGATGTTTAGTGAACAGTGGCTTAGGGGCTACTATCTATTGTTACTTGTATATGAGAAGGTCGAGAAATTTGTGAGATTAAGTCTTCAAAAGAGTTAGGATATAGGATTAATAGTGGTAACAAAACTTTGGTTGTTGGATTTATAGTGCTGCCTTGATTTGTGAATAGTAACTTACTCTTTAGGTAGAAATTTGATGATTACCTGGTTCTTGTTTAGGTTAGTGTTTTGCAAGCAGAGGGGTTTTGGCATCTAAATGGAACTAGCCAAAATAAGGGAAGATTTTATGCTTGGTTGCATTTCTGCTAGTGTTGATGGCCTAGAAGGGAAAAGGATAAAATACACACAGATTGCTCGGATGTCACGCCTAAGAAGATTCACATTGCACTTATATGTAAGGCCTGGATCACACACTTTTAAAAATTTACCTGTCGCTGGATGTTGTCATATACTTGTCCTTCCACAGTAATTCTAGAAGAACAGATGCATATACATAGGGTTACTTAACTTTGAAGTGTTGCACTAGCAAATACTACTTCTAGTCACTCTTTAACCACAGATAAAGGCCCAGTAACACTAGAAGACACAAAAACGACTTAAGCAGTTCTCCTATCCCTTCCCCAGCAACTGAAAAATGCTCATAAACACTGTCAAAGCATATGCATTAAAATTTTGAGGGTGGGCGGAGTGTTTAAACAGTGATGAGTGTTTGGATTGTTGTGAAGGATTTGAGAAGTAGGTCAGAAATATGCCTAAATGTAAAATCAGAGATATATGCTAATGAATGATGGGCAAGTTGGAAGATCATTGATGTAATGAGAGTGGAAATTTCCATATCAAAAAAATGTGTATTTGATAATAGAAATGGAGGTATGCAAGTTCATAGATGTTTTTCATATTGTAAGTAGCATTATCTTTATTTTAATCATAACCTTTGTCCTTTATATGGTTAACGTAATGGCATTGTAAAGGTAGAACCATACTTTGGCTCCCTTTAAACTTCTCACTAAACCAAATGCAATCCAACCATTGGACACCTCTAGTCAAATGCAACTACTCTGATTTGTTGTTGCCCCAGATTATTGAAGTCTGTCTCTATAACATCTTCCTGCTAGGTGCTTGGAGCTTGAACAGCATTTATCTAGTATGGTTTAGGTGTTGAGACAGTGGAAGTGTAGACGTACACTGAATTACTGATTTTTCATTTTTTATTTTATAAGTATCACATAAAGATGCTGCCATTCTTAAATTGATAAAAAATCAAACAATCTTCAGGTAGGTGTTGAAGTCTAACTCTTGGGCTTTCTTGTGTAGAAGCTCAAACTTGGTGCCCATGTCTCTGCAATAAATATGATGAAATTTGGAACTTCTTTATGTGTGATTTCCTTTTTGTTTGACAATTGTATTTGTGATGGTATCTGTAAGTAGTAGGAACTTATAGAAACAATGTACTAAAAGAGAGAGGAAAAGGCAGCACTGATGACCTTTTTTGGTGTCATTATGATGAAATTATTGACTTCTTATTGCTAATTTTTTAACTCCATTCATATTCTCTTCAGTTGTTCGCTAAAAACATTGGTAAGAAAGTGGAAAAGTCAGCTCTCTCTAATGGATCAGCAACAATAGGTAAAATCTTTTCTATTTGTTCTTGTTACAGGTAAATCTTCTTTAGCTACCATTAGTACCCATTGGGCTAATTTTGGTTTTCATTTGCTCAGATAAGAATCCATCCGCACCAACAAGCAATTCAACTGCTTCTGTTAAAGTCCTTTATCCAGATACATCTCAGATGGTGGTTTATGATCCAAGGCAACATCCGGGTATTAATTCTGGAATCATTATTTTTCAGTAACATGCTTCAATTTTGGTAAAAAAATATAGGCCTCAATAATCATGTGATTGTTTTCAACTTTATGGATTGTGGAAGGATGGAGGATCTTTCTTGTTGTCTTTAGGTTTATGTTATAGTGTTGACATATGTTATGCGTTGGTCTTTAGTGGGATTGAAATAGAAACTTATAAGAAGTCCTTTATAGAGACTTACGTAGTCATCCATGCATGAATATTTATTGTTTAATGTAATAAAATTTTTTTTTTGGATAATTATGATAAACAATTTTATGTATAGACCTCAACAATCTTGTGATTCTTTCCTGTGGGATTCTGTTTCCCTTGGCAACTTTGAGGGAACTGCCATAAACAATTTTTATTGATTCAAGTGACATGGAAAATGAGAGCAATTGAAATTAGTAGTAGGTTTTATTTATTTATATATTTTTGGCCTGGAAATTAGTGTAGCTAGGAACACCAATATTTTGTATGTTTTCCATAGTATAAACTTAATTATGAAAATCTTGACAGCAAATAATAAACTAATTTGGGCCATTATAAAATAGTTACAATAGAATAACCTCCAAAATCTGCCCAGGACTGAAAAGAAATTGGTTGTACATATCAGTTTAACTCAAAAGGAAAGTGAGAAGAAAGCTATAAACAAAATATAGTTAATGCTACCACTGAGCTATATAATTCTCTTTTGGTTCTTTTTTATAGAAGAGCTATGTAATCCTTTAGTAATAAGGGTTTTATGTCTCTTAGGGAAATTTTTATTTTTTAAAATTTTGGATTGCTTGGAGTGAATTTGTTTTAAGCTTTAGGTTTAATTTTCATTTAGGGTTAATATGGATGCATGCTTATGATAAGAGAAGCAATTTGCCATTTATTGATACGTACATAAGTTGAGAATAAAAGTTGTCCCCCCATACTTATGACTTACAACTATAAAACTTTGGATGCTTGAGTTGATTGCTAACTGATCATTACTGTTATAATCAGTGCAAATGATTTCTAGAAGACATGATGATAACCTTGGTCCATGTCTTGATATGTGGCACACTGGTCTGTCACAGATTGCACTTCAAATAGAGAAGCACATGCTCGACCCTCATAATTAACAAGTCTTGAATTATTTCACCATTAAATATAAGAGTAAAGTGCAGTTTCTCAATGTTCAACACAGATCTCCACAACAACAGTTATAGATGTGCCATTTAACGTAATGTATATATAGTCGGCTGTCAGGTGGTCAAGGAATATAAAACTTTTGCAACTCTAAGGAGTCTATCACCTGTAGTGGTAATAATCAAATGCTATAAACCAGGACACAAACAAAGAAAAGAATATTGGCTTGCAACAGAAGAATAAATATGCAAAAGGAAAAATACATTAAATAAAGGGAATGCTGAAGGACAAGAGTTTACAACTTTCAATGTTTGGTTTATTACTTTAGTCTAAATTCCTTCTCTGCAGATCATTGCAAATTTCTTTCTGGAGTTTACATTTTTATTATTGACACTGCACTCTCTCTTATTTACTCTCTCTCTCTCTCTTTTGGTTGGGATGAGAGGAAGGGGATACCTCTCTGTGCAGTAGTACGTTAGGGTTAGGGTTGTTTCTAAGTTGATATAGAGTTCCTTCAAAGAGAACTAGAATCTGAGTCAGTGTTTACTCATTTTTCCTTTGCCTTAGTGTCAAGTTCTGTTCAGACTAGAATCTGAACACAAAGTGCTCATTGCCACTACTTGCTGGTTGAGGTGAGGTTTGTCACAATCGTTCAGGTATGGCCATAAAATTATTGTCAATCTCTTGAGAACATAAAGCAAGTGTAGATCACTAAATTGCTGTAGTTGAGAGTAAGAAGCTGCTTGTATCGTTTGCAAGATTATGCCATAGTTTTGTCCCTGGTGTAGTTTCTTCTCTGTGTAAATCATCAAGTTCAGTTTTTGTTATGATTTTGGTTTGGTAATCTCTAGATGGGAAGATAGAAGTTCTATGATTTGTGTGGTTGAGTTGCTGAAGAATGAGGTTATAGAAGGCACATTTATAGGCTAAAGAGGCATCATTAATGCAGTTAATAAAGTGATGACAACTCACTCACTCTATAATAAAGAGGGGTAAGGACTGTCATGTGGTGACAAAACGATTTCATTTGACCTTGTCACTGATGCTGCTGGATTATGCCATGTGCCAATAATGACCTATGGAATTATTTATGGCTATCTCAATATCGTAGCTAACCAAGCTAGAACTATTCTACAAACTTCTCAGTTTTGTGAGTTTAATCTAAGATCCTATTACCAAATCTGGTAAGTATGCTGTCACATGATCAATCTTTGACATACTCTGATGATTTGAACAATCAATGATGTAAAACTGGCAAGTAACAGTTACAAGACATGCATGGGTAACTAATAAATCAAGCCAAAATCATTCATCTATAGATAGCAAAACAGTTTATTAAAAGTGTCCTAGTTCTCTTAGAATTTGGAAAGTTATACCTAGGATTATGGCTATCAATCTTTCTATAAATACTATGACATCAATCCTGGCAAAGCAAATCTGAGTATAAAAGAGAAAAAAATAAAAAAGATTTGAGAATGCTAAATGATAAGAGAACAATTAAATACAGCCAAAGGGCCTAGTGTTCTGGTGTTTT
This sequence comes from Theobroma umbraticum, assembly GCF_002168275.2. Lineage (NCBI taxonomy): Eukaryota > Viridiplantae > Streptophyta > Magnoliopsida > Malvales > Malvaceae > Theobroma > Theobroma umbraticum. Next base: position 3,175,452 of record NW_018397269.1, read on the forward strand.
AGTCACAGGAAAAGAAAGTATAGAAAAAGTTCTTTTTTCAGTAATTGTTAAAAGATGTCAGAGTCAAGTTTGGCTCCAGGTATTGATGCTTCTTGATTATTATAAAATCGTAAATAATTCAGTAACAACTGAGCCCTGATTTGGTAATTGTTAGAAGATGTATTAATCAAGTTTGGCTCCAGGTATTGGAATCCTTTTGATGCTCCTCGAACTCTAAACATAATAGAAAGCCATGATAGCTGTTTCCTTAAGTTCAATTTTGGCCTACTGAATAAGCAGAAGGAAAATAATCAAGGAAGATTTGAGATTCTCAATTTTTGAAGTTACTGGAATAATGGCTTAAAATAGTTTAAATAAAATCGTGTAACCTTTTACTATTATTATTCTTTTTGAAGTCTTTCCCTCTAAACAGGTATAACTCTGTGCTCTTTTCAATTGTTGAAAACAGTTTTTAGAGTAACTGCAATTGTAATGAAGCTGGTTGATCATGTGATGAAGTTATACTCCTAGGTGTAATTCGTAGGAATTATAGTCATTAAGATTTTGGGTGTTTCCATTTTCATTCCCCTTTTTATGTCATCACCCCTTTTGAGCAATAGAAGAGGGAAGGTTTTGAGAGAGGGTGGGGGTTGGATGTTTAAAATCTAACAAGATTAAGATGTGTACAGCACATGATATTTATTTTCCAATCATTCTTGAGGCTTGAAAAGGTTAACAGCTTTTTTTATTTTTTTAGTATTTCTGCTTATTTACCTCAGGCAACTGACATGAACAGAATGTTAATATCGTGTTTTTTACTTTGACATTATTGAATTATATGCTTGTTGAATCATATTGAATTAGTGCATACTTATTAAACTGAACTTGTTCATATGCAGGAACTGCAGCTACTCCAAACGCAACAGCTCCTGCAATTCTTGCTGCTTCCAACCCCTTGTCAAATCCCACAGTTTCTGCGGTAGACAGTGGATCAGCCAATGCATTTGATGAAGTACTGAAAGCAACACCACCTGCTTTGGTGGCATTTCTGACAAGCTTGCCTGCTCTTGAAGGTAACTTTTCAAACTTTTACTGCAGTTCTGCATCCTATAATACCAATTGTCTATCACATAGAGTTATAATATGAATGCAACATATTGAGGATGAAATAGGAGCAATGCATCTGCTTGAATTTGTCCATTTGATTTAGTGTTTTTCATTGTCCTTGCAAATAGAATGATATCTTTAGAAAGTTGCTTTAGTTTGACCGATATTCTCATTTTCTTGTTTGGTCAAATGAGACTTCAGGCTCAGTAGAAAGCAACAGAAACTGTACTTCACAACTCAAACTGAAATTAGTACTAGAAAAACAAGAGTTTAGATTTAGGAAACCCGTTATATCTGAATGATATCAACCTATGATTTAAATGGTGTTTCTAAGACATGCCTCATCACATGCTTCAAAGCATAGAATCCCTTGGTGGCTTTGATGCGTTAAATTTATCAGTACAGAGCAAGAGAATAGCTTGCAGTTCATGCTTTTTGTGCTTTTCCACCATAAATGTATGCCAAAACGAATCAACAATTGCATTTAAAAATAAAGAAAGAAAGTAAAGTAAAAAAGGCAACAAAATCACAATAAAGCAAGGCCTGTTGTTAGGATTTAGCTGTTCAGATTTTCAAGAGAAAAAGGAGATGATGGAAAGATGGCAAATTATTTTGCCAAAAGATAGTTGTTGAAGCAGATGTTTAGTTGGTTTGATAGATCTTTAGAACAAAAACTACAGTTGATACAAAGCTTTGCAAATTGGATAAATCTTTTGAAATCATTGGATGTGGCACTTGAGTTGTTGTCAGAAGGCATATGGAGACACCAGATACAATAGATGGCAAAGTGGATTTAAGACTTCAGAGCAAGAAACAGGTAAATAGATGGGAAAGAGAGGGAGAGATAAAGCTCCTATTCTGCGTTTCAGTAATATCAATTTGATTTAGATTTTATCACTGTCATTTGTGCTCTGCTAAATCAAGATCACAAGTTTCTTTTGTTCATTTTAAATTCAAGGGGCCAAAACACTTCATTTTGGCCCTTCAACTCCCTGGTAATCTGGTATCCTTGTAAAAAATTATTTGTTTTGCCCTCCTTTGTCGTTTTTAATTGTCCTCAGAAAAGGACTAGTGTATGGTTTTTTTTTTTTGGGAAAGGTACAATTCATTGACCGAAGGAAAATCAGTCCTTCATCTGATTCAAAAAGAGTTTTGAGATCATTATACAATCACCAAAAGTATATTGATCTCAAAACTCCATCCCCTGTACAAATGTCCAAGCCAAAAGCCCCTGGATCCCATGATCAAACCCTGTACACCTATTCCCCAGGCAAAAAATAACTCAGCTTTGTATAAGCTCAACCTGACATCAAAACCAAATCCCAACCCCAGCCTCATGTCCCTTCACCACAGGCCGTAAGTAACAATCCTCTTACCAGCACATACCTCCTTTCATTCCTCAATCCAACCATACTATTGCATAAAACCCCAATTTCCAAACTTTTTGGTCCCCCTGATTCATTAAAGTGTTATTCCCTAATCTCAAAAACATTCCCGCATCATTAGGAGTGATCCATTTAACTCCCCATATATCACACTATCTTATCGACACTCTCCATGTTGGAAAAATAAGGGTCTTAACTGTTTAAATCTCATCATGACATAAAATGCATCCAGCAAGATCCTCCGTAATCATACCTCTTTTGACCAGCTCATGCTTAACCGCAACCCTTTCATGCATCAACTGCCAAGTGAAGACCTCAACTCTAAATGGAGCAAGGCCAGCTCAAATTTCTTTCCACGCTCCCTTGTTGGGGCTGTTGACCTGTATCGCATCTTTGCAGAAAGATTTAATAGAGAACTGCCCCGCTGCTGAGCTTTTCCATACCAAGGTGTCCTCAAGGTCTTTACATAAATGATACTCCACTATGGTTTTGCATTGTTCCCATTGGTTTTCCTCCCATCCAAAAGGTTGTCGTCTTAGATTGATATGCCACTCCCAATTTTCATTGTTTTATTTGCCATACTTATTGACCAGCCCACCTTTGTTGGTTGCTAGTGCAAAAATCTTGGGGTAGCTTTCCTGGAGAATGCCCTTGGTCCACCTGTCTGTCCAAAACTGGATATGCCTTTCATTACCTATAATCATGTGAAAAATAAAACCTGCATGAAAAATTTGTTAATATGTGAAAAAGGCTTAATAATGTTTTTCCAAGTAGAGGAACACTCCCTGTTTCTGTTTGTTTTGAGCAGAAAATTGGTGGGATCCCCTCTGGTCTTCTCCACTATCACCTCCCTGCATAAGCTATACTTTTCTCTCCCATACCTCCATATCCATTTATCAAGAAGCGTTTTATTTTTACTTTCCAGATCAATGATACTCAACCCACCATCCTCGTATCTACACACCTTATCCCATCCTATGTCGTGAATTTTCCGTTTTTCCTCAACTCCACTCCATTGAAACCTTCTTTTTATTTTTTTCAGCTCATTTTTCACTCCTCTTAGAATTGGGAACAAAGACATGAAGAAGATTGGGAGGCTCGCAAGCACCTATTGAAGGAGGGTAACTCTACCCTTATTGAGAGAACCATTGTTTTCCATCCGGCACTGCGTGTCTCAAACTATTCTACGATAGGTTTCCAAATTTTTTTAGAGTTCAGCCTTGCCCCAAGTGGTAGCCCCAAGTACACCGATGGAAGTTCCCCTATCCTACATGCAATCCTTCTTGCTCTCCTTCTAACGAGTTGATCATCCACACCAATACCTATTAGGCTGCTCTTGAGGAAATTGACCTTAAGGCTGCACACAAGTTGAAAGCATCTCAAAACTCTCTTAGCATTGATAAGATTTTCGCACTGAGGTCTGTAGAAAATCATAGTGTCGTCGACAAACTGTAAATGTGAGATCACAAGCCCATTCCAACCAATGGGAATTCCTTGGTACAATTGTAAAACTTCAGCCTTACTCATCATCTAGCTAAAAGCCTCTCGCGCAATATTAAACAAGAATGGTGAAAGCAGACAACCCTATCATAAGCCTCTTTCCATCCTAAGGTTGGGACGCCATTAACAAGAACAAAAATATTACCAGTCATTAGGCAACCCATTATCCATTTCCTCCACTTCCCCACAAAACCTATCTTCCCCGTTATAAATTGAAGGAAACCCCAGTCCACACTATCATTGGCATTCTCAAAGTCAACTTTGAATAGGAATCCCCTTTTCGCCCTTTCTTTAAAATATCAATTACCTTGTTGGCTATTAAAGCACAATCCATCAATTGTCTCCTTGTCACAAAAGCAAACTATTTGCCTCCAACAACCTTCCCAATAACCATTTGGAGTCTATTCGCTTGGAGCTTTGTCAAATTTTTATATAAACTCCTCACAAGGCTAATGGCCTATTCTCGAAAATATTGGAAGTTTGGACTTTGGGAATCAAAGTGATAAATGAATTGTTAGCTCCATGTTCCAATTGTCCTGTTTCAAAGAATACCTCCAAGCTCCTCATTACTTCATCCTTCATGACATCCCACAGATTCTTAAAGAAGCTGAAATTAAACCCATTGGGTCCCAAGGCCTTGTTCCCATCACAATTGCATAGCATATATCATACCTCTTTTTCCGAGAAGTGTATTTCCAAAAAATCAGCCGCTTTTGTACTCAACACCTTAAAGGGACAATGAAACTCCCTCAACATGAACACCCTCTTGCTTTTGTAGAATTCAGCAAATTATTGAGCCCTTGCATTTTTATTTCTTCCGGTTGACTGTACCTTACATCAATATTCAGCTGCGGAATCAAGTTACTTCATCTTACTAAGGCCATGATATGGAAGAAACGAGTGTTGTGATCCCCCTTCAATTATCCACTTTACTCTAGATTTTTGTTGCCATTCCCTTTCCTCAATTCTAGACAAATACCACAACTTAGCTCTTTTAGCCATTACCACCTATTTAATATCCAGACCAGCTGTCCCTTCCTGCCATGTCTCATTAAGACTCTGAAGCTCGGCCTCCAACTTGGTAATTTTTTCTTGGATGTTCTCAGAGATTTGCTTGTTCCATTCCTTCAATACTGGTTCAAGGCCTTTAAATTTTCTCCCAAGGCTGTTGCCTCCTCCATTTCCGTCATCCATGCTGTCTCAACAATCCTTAAGAATGGTTTTGAAGCTTTTCTCATCCATCCAGTAGTTGAGAAACTTGTAAGGCTTGGGTATCCAATCCACCACTCCCAATCCTAGTACAATTGGGTTGTGGTCCGAGATTGAGATTGGCAAGCATTTTTGGACCAAGCTTTCCTCTCTCTCCAATAAATCAGCCGCCACCAGGAAACAATCAAGTCTACTAAATGCTAGCTCCTCTCTGTTGTTACACCATGTGAATTTACTCCCAATTAGAGATAGATCCACTAAGTTCACTTCATTTATAAACTCATCAAACCTCATTGCTGAGCACCCCACTTCACCTCTTCCAATTCTCTCCTCTTCTCTTCTTACCACATTAAAGTCTCCCCTAAGAACCCGCATAAGTCCTGACCTTTCCACAACCAATTTCAACTCATTCCACACCCCATTTCGCTTTTGTTCATCATTTGGTGCATAATAGTTACTAAATCAGCATCTGTATTCAATGTGCTTACCATTCTAATCAACAACAAGTAGTTCTTGTGCTCAAATGACCTCCAATTTGAAGAAGTTATCCTGCTACATGCTAATAAGGCCACCCACTCCACCTTCTAACTTCATTGGCCTCCCTATCACTCGGTCTCTTTGCGATAACTTTTTAAAAATCCCATCATATGGCCTCTGCATATTTGTTTCTTGCACAAACACCATCTTCGGCTTTCATTTGGTAATCTCTCGTCGTAGTGCTCGCCTCTTTTCACCCCTGCACCTCTCAACTTCCAAGATAGTATAATCATTAATAAAAAACATGCACAGTTGTACCTGAACACTGTCTCGGGCTAAGTTCAAAAGCCAATTGCCTCCCATTCTGTCACTTCTCGGAGTACATCCTTTTCCGCTTGAAACTTCAAACCTACACTACTACATATGTCCGTCATTGCTAATGCCTCCTCCCAAATCATTATATTTCTAAACTCCTTATCTGATTTGGGCACTAGCAACTTTTTCACTGTCTTCCCTTTTCCCATTTCTCGCACCTTGCGTCCCTTTCCCCCAATTCATTGTTCTCCATCCCCAAATTCCCATCACTACATATGTCCATCATTGCTAATGTCTCCTCCCAGATCGTCATATTTCTAAGCTCTTTATCTGATTTGGGCACTAGCAATTTTTCACTGTCTTCCTTTTTCCCTTTTTTCGCACCTTGCATCCCTTTCCCCCAATTCATTGCTCTCCATCCCCAAATACCCATCACTTAATTGCAAACTATCCTTCCACTGGCACTTTACTGAGGAAAAATTAGAATCCTCGGCCTCCTCTCATTCATTTGCTTGTCGGTCCACTGCTTGTACCCAACTCTTCAATCACCTCTTAGCCAAGTTTCTACTTGCCCTATCATCCTTGCTCTTTGGGGCTTTTCTCCCTTTTTCCTTGATCTTTGCTCTTTCCTTTGTTCATCCTACCCATCAATCTCATCCACTCAATTAACACAATATCGTCAAAATGTGATAATCCTGGATCTCTATGTTTTCGCTCAAGCTCTCCTATAACTGACCAATTGTTGGCTCGTCTCCCTTGATATCTCATTCACCGCCAAATCCTCTAATCAAACTTCATCCTAAGTCATCCCATTTTCATTATACTCCACCTACTCTCATTTGGAATTGAGCCATTGTCTTCCAATCGCTTGCCCCCAAACTCATTGTTTTTTATCTCATGGTCTTGACATGGGCATTTTCCACTCCCTTGATTGGACATAATAATTCATCGATTTTTTAGACTACTAGGACTGGCCCCATTATCCACATAAAGCCTTTTAAGGCCCCAAAGGCTAGACTTAGCATGAAGGACCGGATCCTCTTCTGAATTTTCAGATCCATCATTCCTTCTCGACCCAATATCCTCACAAGGCTCATATAAACATCTCTCCTTACCTTTTTTTCTTTCTTTGTGCGCATTCTCTTTTGTCACCTAGCCCACTGCACTTGGCGTTCTCGATGGAAGGGCAATCCACAGTACTCAAGCCCATAATTACTTGGCCTTCAGCCCCATGTGGCTAATTCCCCATTCGGGTTTCCCTCCAATCCAGCAGATTTGAAGCGCCTTCTTTTGTCAACCATGCCAGCTTTACCCATCAGCTTTCCCGATAATTGAGGACTCCCAACACCCATCTGTATTGGCTTTTCTGATTGCTCGCCCCCAGTCATCATCTCCACCTCATCTACATCAACGGTTGAGGTTTTATGTTCTTTCTTCTCCCTAGATCCAACCTTACTGTTTGATTGGTGATAACCTGACCTGATTGTCCTAGCCCCTCCAGGCACCAAACAGTCCAAATCGCACGATTCCACTCCAACCACTGTTGCTCTCATTGTGTATAGCTTGCCATTGACGATGATCTGGGGGCATGCGGGAATACTCCTACTCACCACTTCAACCTTGATAGTCACCGCATCCAACCTGGTCCTGCCTATGGTTGTTAAGTCTGTGTGAATGAACTGTCCCCAAACATTTCCCATTGTTTCAAAAATTCTTGCATGCCAGAGATGCAAGGTAGTTCTTCAATTCAGACCCAAACCATATATCTCCTTTCATCGTTCTCTAAGCAATATGGTTTGTTCTCATTGAACCAGACATTAAAAATTTCAATAAATTTCAATATACTGATCAAGAAGAATTTCTATATCATTAACTTAATAAGGACATTCAAACCCCCAGTAGAGACTTCTTCCCTGAATACTGCACTCTGAGCCGCCTTGCAGTTTGTTGTGGTCCTAAGTTTCCCCATTGCACTCAGCCTGAGCCATCCAACCTCTTCCTCATTGATGTCCACTTTGACACTATCCACCTTTAGCCCCTGTTTGGTTTTGGTTCGTGTCGCACGAACCCCACTCCTATTGCCTTCACTACCTCCTCAGGTTACCACATCTCTATATGAGCTTTTCTGATCTCCACCATAGAGCTCCTTGTTGTTTTGGTGTATCACAGGTCCTTCCTCATCATTCCTTTCCTTAGGCTTATCAGCCTCTTCGATGACTAGAAACCTTCCATCTAACCAGATATGCTGCCCGTCATATGGCTCTGTTAAATTCCTCAGCTGTTCAGTATCGGATGAATGCAAATCTGGTAGCCCTTCTCATCGATTGTTTGGGCATGAAGCAGTCAATCACTACCCCAATTTGATCAAAGAACATCTTAAGTTCTTTCCATCCTATTTTTCTGCTCACATTATCTACAAAAGCTGTGAACACTCCTCTTCTCCAGCTGCTGGATGTCAGACTTTCCAAATCTTCCCTTCCCTTCGATAGCCCTTCTGTGAAATTCCGCATTCCCACCACTCACCTTCGACCCTTGGGAGTCCCACCAATCTACTGCTCTCACTCTCCTAGATCCTATCCTATGGTTTCTCGCAAGGTTTCTCTCATGGTTCCTCTCTTGGTTTTCCTCTCAGTTTCTCTCTAGGACACCCTCTCGATCTCTCATTTTTGACTGCATCTTGGTACTTTTTGACAAGTGTATTTAACTTTGGGATAATGTTTTATTATCATTTTACCCATTTAAATATTATTTATTTAATATATTAATTTCTTGGGGCTCATCCCTTGGGGTAGAAGCTAGAATAAGAATAATAATGAGAACCTTTTTGACAAATAATATGTACAAAACTGAATTCAAATGAAATGGTAACGTAATTTAGTAATTGTAAAAAATAGTATATTTTGATAAGTATAAAATATACAAATTCCAAGCATTGAAGTTCATATTGCTTACGTAAAGAATTGAATAAAAATTAAATAGAAGTTATAAAACTTTAAAAATTACAAGGATGATTGGAAATAGAAGAAGAAAATAAAGTTATATGAACAATTCATTTTGTGTGCAAACTATAACAACAACCGAGTATAAAAGGAGATTGCTTGACACAACCATTAGTGTCAAATGATTGTTGATTAACTGAAAAGGTAAATCCTTAATTTAAGGTGTTAAAAGTCAACTAGTACCATTAAGAGAATCTTAGAAAATCAAATGAGTAGTTGGTTCTAGAACTAAAAGTATTAGCAAATTAGAGAATTTACCATATTAATACAAAGTTTTGTGAAGGTGGGGCCGAAGACAGACAAACTTATCCTTTTTTGTTCTAGAAAGGGTATATATATAGAAAGAGTTGAAAAGGTCAGGGCCCCTGCTAGCAATGCCTTCCCCGACCCCAAGACTTTGCCCCTGCTTGTGGCTTACGCTATAATGTATGAAATGCCTTGCTGTAAAGTTTAGTCTTTTAAACATGGTGTGTTAAATCACTTACATAGAACCTTAGAAACTAATAGAGTGATGGCGGCCCTAAAGTCCCAATTCTTTAGCTTGTCGCTCCTGCATCAGTTCATGTTTAACAATTTGTTTGTTCATGCATGATCCTGTGCAAGATGCTAAATTTAGTCTTCTATGACACATTTGCGTTCTGTTAGTCACTTGTAGCGAGGTTCTGTAAATACTCCATAAGTTCTAATTTCTTGTTTTGTCATTAAGTGCAATTATGTCTATCCTAGTTTATGACTTTCTTATGGGTTTTTTCTTTTTTTTTTCGTTTCACAGGTCCGATACCAAATGTAGACATTGTATTGTCCATATGTTTGCAGAGTGACTTACCAACTGGTCAAACTAAGAAGTCAACTGCGCTCCCATCTCAAAGGACTACAGGTCCTGCTCCTAGCACAAGTGATCTTTCTGGTTCAAGCAAGTCCCATCCCATCCCTAGTAGCTCATCTTTCAGACCAAGGGACAGACATCTTGGAAAAAGAAAGGATCTAGACAGTAAGTTTCCTGCCTTATTCATGGGTATGAATTTTGATAATCCATATCTTGTGTGTTGAGGGTTAACTGCATATTTTTATTATTTCTTCTTGGGATAAGGGACCAGCCATGGTGGGTTGAAATTAATACAAGTGGGATGTGCTATCGCACTTATAGATGTAATTTTCTGTTATTCTGTTGTTGGCCAGAGGTACATACTTTGTGTTAGTGTTGAAGATTCACAGATAGCCTGTGTGTTACTTTTATGAGAGTTCATTGCATCTAGCACTTTTGGCAAAGCATTTGATTCCTGATTTCAACTGGTTGTAGCTCTACAGTTAATTGGGGAGTTAAACTGCCTTACTTTTTTTTTTTTATAATTGGGCAAAGGGGATTCGAACCCTACTCTTTAGACAGGGAAATAATGCACCAACCAATGGGCCAACTGCCTTACTTAGTACAGCGTCATTCAGAAAAAGTAATTACTTTTCTTTCAAGTGAGATTCACAAGTTTACTCAAAGAGATATGATTCTATGAAATAATGCTCTTTTAGTATAATCTACAACCACAATCACTTTCAAATTGGCCCAACTTTGGAAATAGTTGCGAGCTAAAATACATCTCTAAGCTTATCTGTCTTCAGGGAGAGATTTGGCTTATCTTTGTTTTCTTATTTTACCAGGGCAAGAGGAGGATGAAACTACAACAGTTCAAAGCCAACCACTGCCAAGAGACGTTTTCAAGATACGGCAAATTCAGAAGGCTCGAGGAGGTTCTGCTTCACAGACTGGATCAGTATCTTATGGAAGTGCTCTTTCTGGGGATCTCTCCGGCAGTACTTACTAATGTGTTCTTGGCTCTTTTGAGAAATGTCTGGTTAGTTCAATAAAAGCATCTTCTCCCTACAATTCTGGTTTTCTTATCTTTCCCCAGCTCCCTTTTTGTGGTCCATATTCTTTTCTTTATATTAATTCTAAAGTTGCCCCAGAAGTAAGAAAGAATTTGATTAAAATACTTCTGTATGGTAATAATAACTTGATAAACTTGATTGGTCAGTTTATGATGCCTAGTTCTAACAATTAGAAGATAGTTATACTGTAGAATTTGGAAAATAAATCAATTAGATGCTGTCAAGTGTCAATTGAGGTGGCAAAAACTTTCCAAACTTAAGTGAGTTGAGTTGAACTTAGGTTTCAAACCTGACGCAACCATGGTAGAGGGAGGGCACAACCTGATGCAGATCCCAAAGATTACAGCACAGCAGTTGTCATTGCAGATTGCTAACAAGATTGATCTTGATGAAGCTAAGTTAGGCAGCAACCATCGAACACAAACAGGAGCTCAGATAGCAATGGCAGCAGATCTCATTAAAGAATATTTTATGTTCAGCTAAATTCAGAAGCTTGTCCTAGCTGTACCAACTTGTATTTTAAATTTGTAAGCTTGTATTATCATAATTGTTCTTGTATCATAAATACATTACAAAGGGCAATGCAATACTTAGGGCATTTTTCAGCCTTGTTTAAAGGTTTTTATGGTATAGATAGAGCAGTAAAGGTCTCTTGAGCAAAGCAGCGTTATCCCTATGGCATCCTTCAATTCTGATGTTATTACCAGTTCCCCAACGTTCCCATCCAATCCTACCTTTCTCTACTTAGTCAAATGCACCCCCCAACCTCAACTCACGAGTTATTCCAAATTAAGTACCTTAATGTTTCAACTTACTCAAAATTAGCATCTTATTGCTAAAATGATCTTTTCATATGTTCACAAGGTAGGTTTATGCATGCCATAATGTAAAATAAATAAATAAATAAATATTTAAAAATATTCAAATAAGTCATTGTTTTATTATGTTTAATTAAGTTTTTTTATTTTTTATTTTGAATCATATAAAGTTTTATGATTAATAGTAGAGTAGTTAAAATATTATTTGTTATTTTACATGTGAAAAGTAAAAATGTTACATCAATATATCACATCATTATTTATTATAGTGTGTTAACATGTCACGTAGAATAAAATAATATAGTATTTTAACTAATTCAATCATTAGTAATAAAAGTTTATTTGGATCAAAATAAAAATATAAAAATTTATTTGACTCAAAATTAAAATTTAAGAATTTAATTGAACGCAATCAAAGAATAAATGATTATATGATATACCATCAACTTGGATGTATCTAAATCTATCAAACTATCATATAGAGATTACTAATTGGCCTTAGATCCATATATCATATACATTAGATGGATACAAAACTCCCTTCAATGGATCAGACGGGTTAAATTTTCATTAATCAAATTCAAAGGGCACATCAAATATAGGTTTCATTGATGTTTCAAAAAATTCAGAAGTCATATTTTCATATCTGCTTATATACAATAATGGATTATATTTAAAATATTCAAAAGTAAAACATATATGATTATTAGTTTTTATTTTTGATTCGGATGTCAAATTTTATCAAAATATCAAATTCTCTCATATGACATATTAACATATCATAATAATAATGATGATTTAGTATATTAATGTGATATGATGATATGATAATTATCATTATTTTACCTCCGCACGTAATCGTCATGTGAGTATAAAATAATAATTAATCGATTTTTAATTATAAAAATTTAGTGAACTGAAAATAATATAAAAATTTATTTAAAATGTTTTAAATAATTTAAAAGAATTTTCAACCATTACGTTGAATAAATTTTAAATAAATTTATAAATTCGTTTATAAAATTAAAACATAGGAGTTGTTAACTTCTTGGGCAGTTCAAATTAAATTAATTTAGGTTTGGGACAAAAGAAATTAATAAAAGGGCTAAATTGAATAACAAAGGAAACATGCAGGCGCCATTTGGCATTTTGGCCACTCAAAGATTTAAACACTCTTCCACTCTTTGTAAGACAACATTTCCTTGTTCCTGCTATTTTCCATTCTTAAAACTTTTTTTTTGTTAAATTTTCTTTTATTATGAAAACTACGAGTTTAATCAATTCAAACCCAGAAGCTTCTCAAAGTTTGATCAACAAAATCTATGGGGTCTTCTCTGACAATGACGTACAATTTTCGTCCCCGATTTCCTCTGCCAGGACTACGGAATTGGAGTTGGTTCGAGGAGTTGTTCGGATGTTGCAAGGCTTTTCGGGTTCGTTGTTTTCCTGGGACCGAAAGGGGCGGCGATTTTGTGTGAGAAGTGGGATTTACGTGACGCATTTGTCGCAGTCGAGCCTCGGCGTGATGCTCAACCAATTCATGTATGCCGCTACGTGTTTGGAACTTGTACAAATTGCGGTTTCTAAAGTGGAGACGCAGCTTGGATCTCCTCCTCCCACTTTGAGAGCTTTTGCTTCCTCCGTTTCTTCTTGGCTCAAGGTCATAAAATCATTTCTTTTCTTTCATTTAAATGGTGTTTTTTTTTTCGGCTTTTTACTGTTCAAAGTAAAGGGCGAGTAGTAAAAGTAAATAAAATGGTACATGAGCGTTAGTTGGTAAAGATGTTTTTCTTTTTCCATTGTATGGGAAGGTTAGTTGTCTTGTGTTTGGTATGAAGGCTTTGAAAACTTAGTCAAATTGTTGTGTCTAGTGCAGAGGTTGCGTGATATTGCTTTAAAGGAAGAAACTAAGATCAGCAATTCAAATGGGGGAACCTTGCTGACCCTGTTGGGATTGACAAGTTCTTTATCCAGGTTGGTATATGTTGTCTTACAGACTTTCACCTTAAAAAAGTTACAGGCGTTTAGTTTTGTTTTTAGTGCCATCGTGGTTTTAGTTTCTGAAATTTCAAAGGTGTATAATTTGTTATTGTTAACTTTTGAGTTGGTTTTGGCTTTTGAATTGGTGTCATTGTTTAATTTGTACCAGAGGGAACCTGTAATGCATCATACTTTCAGTGTTAGATATACGTGTGCATGTAGTTGGATTTCAGCTTCAGCACTTACATGCTTCTTTTCTTTGATTTTGTTCTAAGTCATGACATTAGCTTTCTTATTCTAGCGAATTTTTCTAATCCATTTTCATTAATATTAGCCTTTGCTCAGGTGCTGAATATCTATTGCAAATAGTTCATGGAGCCATTCCCCAAGCATGCTTTGAGCCTACTTCGTGTATACCATCTGCTGAAATTGCTGTTCATATCCTTGACCATCTCTATCTAAAGCTTGGTGAAGTATGTCTTGTGCAAGGTGGTGAGGTTGTATCTACTTTCTCATTAGTGATCAGTGTTCATGTGTTGCTTCATATTTGTGTGACTTTCTTGGTGTATGCAATTCAAACATGGAGCTTGTGCTATTTTCAGGGGGATGTATACCAGATGCTAGTTCATATATTTGTTGGAACCTTACTGCCATACATTGAGGGTCTTGACTCCTGGCTTTTTGAAGGGACACTAGATGATCCTTTTGAGGAGGTAATTTTGATTCAAGCTGAATTTATTCTAAAGCCTGAAACAATTTGTTCACTTCAATATATCCAGAAATTCCATCTTGGCGGAATGGTAAAGCACCATCATTAACTATCTTTGCCAAAATCTCTCTTGATGCAATTATGAAGACTGGGGTTGGGCATATCAATTCATTAATATTCTGGGAATGCTTATGATAGTTTGCAATTAGGATTCCATTCTTCATATATTTGCTGAATTGTAGGCATGCTTTTTGTCTCTGATTTTTGTACCTTTGACGCAATTATCCCAATTTGCAGTATCTTTACACAGTGGAGATGAGGTGCTGTTCTGTTATAGGTTCTATTTTCAGGGTTTAATGCATTGTTATAGATTCCTTCTTAAATTCCCAATCATTGTCTTTGGTCTCTTTGGCAGATGTTCTTTTATGCTAACAGAGCAATCTCAGTTGATGAGGCTGAGTTCTGGGAAAAGAGCTATTTACTAAGGGTTGTCCAAAATTGCAAGTTAAAAGTTGACCCCTCTGCCCCAATTGATACCAATGATTATGTACCTTGGACTAGTAACAAGAAGGAAACAACTGAAAAGGAGTTTGTTTCTACATCTAGTTCTATGAAAGGAAAAGAGCAAAACAATAGAGACCTTCTAGTGTGTCCTTTATTTATTAAGGACATAGCAAAGTCAATTGTTTCTGCTGGGAAATCATTGCAGCTGATCCGCCATGTTCCTATGACATCAACATTGCCTACTAGCAAAAAAAATGATAAATACAATGATGGTTTTGGGAGTTATCTTGATGACTGCGATATAAACAAGATGAATCATTGGCAAGGCATGACAGGGTTAGCGTTGGCTGAAATATTTTGTATTTCATTAGCAGGTCTTTTAGGCCATGGTGATCATATCTCTCGATATTTTTGCCAAGGTGACCAGAGCAAAGCTGAGATTATATCTTCCTTGTTCTCATATATGAAAGAACAGATCATGGAGTATGGGACTGCTGAACCCTTGCCACCTTCAGCATACTCAGAGAAGATCTGGTATAACTTCTTGGTCGATTCATTGTTAAAGAAAAAGTTTATAGATGTAGAGCCTGCAGATAAGGATTCATGTTGTTTTCCAGATACAAAAGCAGAAAATATGGTTATACATGTTGAAAATAAATTTTCGCTCCAAGGAGCTTTCTGTCCAGAAAATCTAGTCCTTACTGTGTGTCAAACTATGCTTGATAAGAACAGGAATTCCTGGAAGGCACTAAACTTATCAGAAAAGTTTTGCTTACCTCCTTTAAATGATGAATACTTAAGAAAAGCTGTTTTCGGAGAGAAAAGTGAGCTAGTTTCTGGACCTCATGGAACAAACTATACTCTTGGTTTCCAGTTTGTTGAATCTGAACATCTTCGTGCTCAGCATGACACTAAGTTGTTGGAAGTGTTGTTTCCCTTTCCTACTCTTATTCCTGCTTTACAGGTATTGCTAGATCGATATTTTTTAAACTCGATTTCTTCTGCAAACCCTGCAAGCATTTTTGATACATAAGTGAATCTGGAAACAGGATGACATCCACATGTCAGAGCTCTTGCCTTTCCAGAAGAATAGCACCCTTTCATCAAGAGTACTTAGCTGGATTCAAACTTTTCAACCAAGGACTACTGCACTTCCTATCGTTATTATGCAGGAATGTCTCACTGTCTACATCAAGAAGCAGGTAAATTGCTGAATTCATTAAACCTTTGGTTTTTGCTTATTTGTTTAGTTGTGACAAGCGTTTTTATATCTATAATGTTTGGGTTTAATGTCCTAGGTGGATTATATTGGCAGCCTTATCCTGTCAAAGTTAATGAATGGTTGGAGATTGATGGATGAGCTTGCTGTGTTGCGTGCCATATACTTGTTAGGTTCAGGTGCTATACCTGTTGATTCTGATGTATGTCAGTTGGTTATTAGATCTTAGTTCTCTGACATTTTTTTTATACATTCCTATCTTCAGGTGATTTGTTGCAACACTTTTTGACAGTGATATTCAATAAGCTGGATAGAGGAGAAACCTCAGATGATGATTTTGAGTTGAACACTATATTGCAGGTGAATAGTTGAGCAAAGATTTAATTGGTCTAGCATTCTTTGTATTTAATGGGATGATGATTTGTTGCTTTTGCCCGCATTGCAAAGTTGAAAGTTGCCAATCTCTCAGTTTGACGCAATGTACAATCATCTGATTTGCACTTTTTTAATTCTTATTGGGATAATGTTTTAAGCTTATGCACTACAGGAATCCATTAGAAACTCAGCTGATGGCTTGCTACTCAGTGCACCAGATTCTTTGGTGGTATCCATTTCCAAGACTCATGGTTTTGATGGCGATGAGCAAACTAATACAACTACTGTTGCTTCGGCTCTGTGCAAAAGTCATCCACACAGCTATGGAATTGATGGCCTTGACTCTCTGCAATTCATGTACAAGGTTAATTCCATAGTCAATCTTAGTTATTTTTTCTCCCACTTATGAGTCATGTCCTTAAAATTCATGCACTGAACATGGCAGGTCTCTTGGCCCCTTGAACTGATAGCTAATTCAGAGGCCATTAAGAAGTATAATCAGGTACTACTCTCACTTTGGTTGTAAGGTGCTGTCATCTAAAAATATGCATGTTCCTCAATTGTTTTATGTTCAATGTAGGTCATGGCATTCTTGCTGAAGGTCAAGCGGGCTAAGTTTGCACTTGATAAAGCTCGGAGATGGATGTGGAAGGTTATTTGTTTTCATTTTTTTGTCACAGTGCTCTTCTATCAAATAATCATTGATTTCTCCAAAATACTGCACGGTCACCAAGAAGACATGAGTGGTCAATTGTGAGACCCAATCATGCTGATGTCAGTATTTCTTTGATGCATGAGTTTATTCTTTGAGTATTTACTTTCCAGGATAAAGGCACTGTAAGAAACGATCGCAAGCGCCACTGGTTAGTGGAGCAAAAACTCCTTCATTTTGTGGATGCTTTTCACCAATACGTAATGGATAGAGTAAGATTTTTCTTGATGCTAATATTACCTTATTTTTAGAAGTTATGTTTCTGTTATTTCTTTTTCAACTTTACATTAACCATCTTCTAAAACTTATGTCTGCAGCTTTTTTTTTTATAATTTCATTGTCCTTTTAACAATACACTTGTTACTTCTTTTTTTTTCTTCCTATTTGTCTCTAATGACCTCTTGTACTGTTGGATTGTCTGAGAAACATTAAGGCCGGATGTGAAATGGAAGCCGAATCAACTTATTGGCTTTATTATACAAACTTTTTGAGTCATTTACTTGTAAATAAGAATGCTTTATCTCATAATTCTCTGAACATACTAACTTTTTGTGACCTTTCTTCTAACATCACTTTTGTTTTTAATTATATATACATATATGTATAGAGATCCTTTAAAGTATTATTAAGATTGCTTATGTTGCTGCTGTTAACTAGCTTTCAATAAGGGGCTTATGGTTCCAAAAACATGTATTGGTGGTTTTCTGACAATTAACATTATTAGGCCTTCGGGCCATTTAATTAAAATGCATTTATGTATATTTAATACATTTTAGTTTTAAGGCAGACTTTGATAGCTGCTTCTGCATATAAAAGTAAACTCTAAGCCTTGAAATCTCTGACTAGCTTTTGGTGATCAGGTGTATCATAGTGCATGGCGTGAACTTTGTGAAGGAATGGCTGCTGCTGGGTCTCTGGATGAAGTTATAGAAGTACATGAGGCCTACTTATTATCAATTCATCGACAATGCTTCGTGGCTCCAGATAAGCTGGTAGAATTTCCAGATATTTTGATTTTTAATCTTGCGTACTCTTTGTAAGTTGAAAGTTTTCAGGAATTATCGTTTGATTATTGCTTGATGATCTCATTGATTCTCAGTGGGCTCTGATTGCAAGCCGAATCAACAGCATTCTTGGACTAGCTCTGGACTTCTATTCCATACAGCAGACTTTAAGCAGTGGTGGAGCAGTTTCTGCAATTAAGGCCAGATGTGAAATGGAAGTGGACCGGATTGAGAAGCAGTTTGATGATTGCATTGCTTTCCTCCTTAGAGTACTGTCCAACCCTTCCTGATTGCATTAGCCTTTTATTTGGATTTGGGTTGCTATCAGTTTGCATCTCATTCAGTGTTTGCTGAGAATGTGAAATATGCATGCATAAAGAGAAATATCCATCCTTACATACGTATAATATGTTTGTTGTTTTTTTGGGGGTGGGAGCAACAACAATTTTTATTTAAAGGGGCAGATATATAATGTGCTAAGTTGGATTCTCTAATTGAAAGGCTTTTGTCTTGACAATGAAGGTCCTGTCTTTCAAGCTCAATGTGGGGCATTTTCCTCATTTGGCTGATCTGGTTGCCAGAATTAATTACAACAATTTCTACATGTCTGATGGTGGAAACTTGATGACCACCCCTAGCTCTGAAAGTGCTACTGCGAGACTGGGGAAGGCCTTTGCGAATTGAACAGAATTAATACAGTTGCTTTCTGTTACTTATGATGCCTTATCGCCATACAAGGTGTGATCAGGCGAGTTTGAATGATAGTCTCCAAAAATGCTTATGTCTATAATCTGCGAGTTTGTGACAGGCAAGGTGACTTTGAAGATATCAATTGGTTTGGTGGTGGGTTTAATCTTTTCATCAAGATTATGGAGTTGATCAGCCATCTGCCTGTGGAGTCCAATTGTACCATTGGTAATCGAAATCCTGGTGTAGAAAGTACACATTTCAATTAGATTTAAGGTTCCTGGTGGTGTGGAAATCATATCACTCTATTAGTATTATGTGATGCGGTTGATTTAGGCAGTTAGCAGCTTGTTGATATTAGTTCCTGATTTTCATTTTGTTACATGTTCATGATAAGCAATGCTTACAGGAGTCAATCATGAATATTCTATCTTGAAGTTCACTGGAAGTTATCTTGTGATTGAAAATTTTGTAAATATCATGTTAGGAATTACAGTAAGAATATTGCTTTGTATCAGAAAAAAAAAGGAAAAAAGGGAACATATGTGAGAATATTACTTTATGACAAGACCCTAGCTTCTTGTCAAATATTCATCGTTTTAAGATAATCCAGTTGCATGTTGGTCTGCTACAGATAGTTCTTTCTGCAAATATTCTTGGTGCTGGCTGACTCAGGTGAGGCTAAGTGCCAAAAGAAAGTGTTTTGCCAAATGCATTTATATTAGCTCCGTGGCTTTCTGAATGTTGGGTCAGCCACCTGTAATATTTACCAGATAACATAAGCTATTCTAAGAGGAATGTGTATCTATTATCTGGTATTTGCTAAACTTATTCATTCACTGTAACAATCATAACAATTCATCATCACTTGTAAGTAATCTCAACATATTTACAATTTGAAACATTAACTGGAGAAGAAAAAAATAAAATAAGATTGATAAGAAAAAAGCCTTAGGCTGTTCTACAATCTAGAATCTTCTATTCATGGAAATCTTTTAACTCATTATCTAATGAATTTCAGAGTTGGTCTTTCCTTCTTTAACCTTAATAATGGCAAAACCAAGCTGTGATTCGGGTCCCACTCGAAACGACCAAATTTGTACGACCGCGTCTGGCTTGAGAGTATCAGCATTGTTCTTGACAATTTGATTCCACTGAGTCTTGAAGACATATGCAAAGCTCCCTCCAATGAGCCACTTGGTCAAGTGTACTTTAGATACTTCAAGACATGGTTCTATCAATATAACATCCATCCCCCAATTATTCTTGAATTTTTCCTCCTCTGCTTCGCTCAAAAACTTGTTCCTAACTTGTTTCAATGTCATTGACAAACGGTTGTGTCCTCGGTTCAAATCAGTGGGCTTTATGAACTTCTGTATAACCAGCTTTATGTCAGTCCCACCCAAGCTTTCGATGCGATTCTTGAATACTTGAGGCATATCGGGAGGTGGTTCTAAACCTAAAGCACTAAGCTCTACCACTGGATTGAAACCCTTTCTCTGATTCTGCTTCTTGGGATCACTTGTCTTCTGCTTCTTTTGCTTCTTGCAGTCTTTTTTTTCTTCTTCAACAGAGGGACTTCCAGTTCCAGTTCCAGTTCCAAAGTTCTCAATGATCGTCATCTTCTTCTTATTCATTACAAAGCTATTTGTAAACCCTTCCAAAGCCAAGACAGTTAGTTTGCTTAACCGCTGGCTTTCATTATCAGTCCCTACTTCACTCTCTTTCTTCAGTTTCTCCCACGAACCACCATCGTCAACATTGTCTAAATATTTTAACATCTTTGATCTTCTGAACCTCTCCAAGAACCCAAGATCAATGGTAGATTTGTTGATAAAAAAACCAACGAAAGAAAGAGTTGATGTTAATATGAATATATACAAGTCTTGATTCCTAATTCTAACTGGAATCGAAAGAAGGTTTTGATTCCTAATTCTAACCGGAATGAGTAGCTTTGTACGCAAACATCACGTCCGTTTTAACGGTACAGATTTTCTTTAGTTATTCTCTCTTTCTCCAACCTAACTCCTCGCCTTCTCTTCCTTTCCCCCCTCGGCGGCGCAAGCGGTGTCAGAATGCCGGAGAGAAAGCCCCCTCCATCCCCCGTTTTGCCGTCCTCTGTTCCTTCCTCCCCGTTTTCTTTAAGTTCTGCATAACTCTGTTCACAGATACCCTTTTTTTTTTCTTTCATTTTCGAGTTCCTACTTCCTACCAAAGCCCACAAATTTGAGCGAGCATTCAAACCCATACTGCCGATGCCCTGATTGATTCCCATGGCGGCCGTTGATAAATACAACGTACGTATGGAGCCTTCTGTATGTTGGGTCAGCCACCTGTAATATTTACTAGACGAAACCATGGTTTCGACTTCAGATTAGTAGTTATTTAAGTTAATTTTTAATATCAGCAATGTAACTTGTATTGATACAAGAATTTGAAATTCCATTCCATCTGTTTTTCGTTTTATCAGAAGAACGTATGACATGTTTAGAGATATTATAGTTTCTTTTTCTTTTGACGGAATATATGAAACATATTTCTTGACTGTCACATATACAAAAACTTTATTGGTTTTATTTTTATATGAACTGAATCCAGTGTTGGGAACAGTTAATAATTTGGTGTGCTGGGGAGAGAGACCAATGTATCCTAGTTGTGGGGTAGTCTTTTGTTTTTGGAGGAAGATGAATGGGTCAATTCGCTGAGCGTTGGGAATTCGAATGTTAACTAATGGAGATGGCAAAGGTAGTAGAGAACCTCTTTCAAAAACCAGTCCAGGTGGGGAAATGTGAATAGATGGATGGAAAGGGTACTTGGGGTGGATTCAGATTGGCTTGATGACCTGATCCATATATTCTCTTCTGATGATAGATTTATACTTAAAAACCATGTCTCATGCTTTGTACTTTGGAGTTAATTTTGTGGCAATAAGTTCTTGGACCTGAAGGGGTAATGTGTCAGTTGGTGGTGAAGAGGAAGAGCAGGATAATGTCATCCTAGACATACTCTCCAGACTATTAAGCTTCCAGCTCTTACCTTGCTTGTGAGTCTCTCTACCTTTTACCATGCTGCACATAAAACCGCACCTTATGTTATATTATGGAAATGGTCTAACTAGATTTCAACTGTATTTGTATCTTAGTACAGTTGAAGCACCCAAGTCTGGAGATATGGACAAGGTTTTGCATATCAGATACTAGATATAAAAAAAACAGCTCTCAACTTAATGCGATGAAAGATATGACAGCAAATCAAGTTGAGATAATACAAAATAAGTTGCCATGAGGAATGGGATTACTTTCAAGTAGGTTATGGATCAATCTATCTATTCTCAAATAAGTGAGCTTACTGAGCTTGATAATTTGGCAAAGCAATGAACATTGCACAGTTGAGTAGGATACAAGAAAACAACAGTGAACTATCTCCTATATGGCTTCAAATGATAGTCTTGAAACTCAGAACCAAAAATTAAGGACTCTTCATCAAGTTTCTTCTTCAGTCTTCTCCAAGTCCTCAACAT
Organism: Theobroma umbraticum; assembly: GCF_002168275.2. Taxonomy (NCBI): domain Eukaryota; kingdom Viridiplantae; phylum Streptophyta; class Magnoliopsida; order Malvales; family Malvaceae; genus Theobroma; species Theobroma umbraticum. Next base: position 3,197,832 of record NW_018397269.1, read on the forward strand.
ATTAGACTGTATCAAACCCTTATATAGTCTCTCAAAAGTTACTTTTTGAGGAAGTAAACCCTTCTCTATCATCTCCACAAAAAGCTGGCATGCCTCTCTCCATTTCTGCTTCCCATATAACCCATTAATCAACAATGTGTAAGAATCCAAATCAGGCCCTGCTGTACTCCCTTTAAGATCATTCCAGATTTCTTCTGCCAGCTCGATTCGATCCAACTTCATGAACATACCCAGCAAGATGTTGTATGTATGCAAACTCAACTCACATAGTCTATCCTCCCTCATCTTCCTATACAAATTCAAAGCACCATTCACATCCTTCCTCCCTCTATACTCCTTGAAGAAACAGTTATAGGTTGCAGCCGAAGGAGAAACCCCATTACTCACCATCTCATCAAGCAACTTCTCCGCCTCCTCAAGCCTCCCGCATGAGCAAAGACACTTGACAACTGAAGTATATGTAGCCACACTCGGGCAAATACCTTTCTCCTTCATTATTTTCAACTTATCAAGTGTTAACTCAGGCTTATGCGCCCTGCTGTATACATGTAGAACGATTGAAAAGCTGGTTACATCAGGCTCAATCCCTCGTTGGCGCATTTCGTCGAACAACTTCTCGGCATTCCTTATTGCTCTGTCAAACCTGTCATCGGGATGCAAACTGACTCTTCTACATATCCCGTTTAACATCACATTGTAAGTGACAACATTGGGTTCCATTCCTTTTTCTATCATCTCCTTTAAAAACCTCTCTGCCATATCGATTCTGCCAATCTTGCACCACCCGCTTATTAAGATTGTATACATTTTTGAATCAACCCGAAACCCAGATATCCTCTTGTTAAAAATCTCAACAGCTACCTTCACGTAGCCGTATTTGCAGAGTGTGTCGAGCAAGAAACAAAAGCAAAACGAACTGTTGACTAGAACTGTCAGTGTCAGTTTTATTGTCAGCGGTAACAAAACATCCCATATCATCGAAGGCGCGAATGGCTTGACGGGTAAGGCCAGCGGCGATCAAGCGGCGGATCAAGATCATGAAAGTGGAGGAATCGGGAGGATGTTTGTTTGGTCCATTGGAGAATGAGCTGCCAAACGACGTCGAATTGGCGGACTTTAGCGAGAACGTCGATGATGAGGTTGTAGGAGCTGGTGAGAGGAGGGAAGATGGGGAAGGAGGGAGGGATTTGGAATAGAGGAAGAAGGAGAGGGCAATCTTGGAAGAGTGTTGGAGACGGAGGAGAATCTGGTCGAGAAGGAAAGGGGAGAGGGAGATGCCGTTGAGTTGGATGGAGGATTCCATGGCGTGGAAAGGTGTGGTGGGCGAGGAGGAGTTGGGAGAGGGAGTCAGCTTCCTCCGACGGTTGGAGTTTGGGGAGGTTGAGGGAAGGAGAGCAGAGGAAACGGAGGGAGGAGAGAGGGAGAAACGGTGAAATGGCGGTGGGGAGCGTGCGTGTTCCGCATAATCTAAACGCCATCTTCAATCCAACTTCAAGCCAACATCCTTTCACCGTTCAAGTTAATCAAAGACAACAAGGAGAAGAAACAGAGGCTTGAAGCTTTCAACGGCGGAAGAAAAAAAAAAGGACAAAAATGGGTGAGTCAGGAGCTGACCTGGCATGTGAAGAGGCGCAGCATCATGCCACGTGGATAATAATGAAGCCACAAAGTATAGCCACAGCGGCTTACAGTCTTTGCAGTTTGGAGTTTGGAAGCTGTTAATCAATCTTCAATGGCGACTGCTGCTTCTTCTACTTGTTGCCAATTCTTGACTTCAGTTTGGTCTCCAAGAGCCCATTCAATTATCTTCCCTCCAATCTCCAAACCAACCCATTTTCAACCTTACCTTGCTACTGCTTCCCTCCAAAACTCTGCCTTCTCTCCTACTCCAACCACCTCCTCCTATTCTCCATTATCAGTAAAAGCCCAAGCTGCCACCCCCGGAGAGAGACAACCCATGCTTCCTCCTTACAACGTTCTTATAACTGGCTCAAGCAAAGGTTGTTCCTTTTGCCTGAAAGCTTACTAGTGACATTTTTGTGGATAGGGCCTGGATTTCTTGATAAGAAGAAACCTGGGTCAAGATTTTAAGATTTGAGTCCATTTTTAATGTAGGAAAAACTGTAGAGACAGCTTAAACAAGCCACAAGTACACATATTTAAGTGATTTTTCTTTGATTTTTAGAAAAGCTAAAAAAGTGAATTTGTTGGTTTCAGGAATAGGGTATGCATTGGCGAAAGAATTTCTCAAAGCAGGTGACAATGTCGTAATTTGTTCAAGATCTGGTAAGACTACTACTGCTTCTCTCAACTCTTATCAGCAAATTCGTATGCTCTACTGCAATTTGTCTATTATATAACTTGCTAAAGCTGTCTGCTATTTGCTTAATGTGATAAAAATATTAGAGTATTTGAGTCTCGTTAAAAAAATGTAATGAGAAAGAAAGCAGAAGTTAGTTACCTTGAAGATATCAATCTAAAGGGTATCTTAAAAACTTGAATTCTTTTTGTGTCTTAATTTTCCATGAGCATATTGTGGAGGGAAATTCATAAATCTAGCTTCATCTTCTGGTGGTCAACTGCTGATATAATTGATCCTTTCTCCCTTTTGTACTTTGTCTTGCCTTGTCGATCTTTCAGCCCTTAGTTTTGTAATTGGAAATTCTTAATTAAGAACAAGTGTTCGGTATAAAGTTCAATTAGAGCATTAATTTTGAAAGTTTTGTTTAATGATATTGAGTTTGATACACAGTGTACTATTTTGTTATTCTTTGGATAATATTTTATATTATCATTCCATCATATGATTACCATTGTAATGCTGCTTAAATTTTTCTGGTGACTTTGCATCATTTTGTGTTTGATGTTCGTCATTTATTGCTCCAAGATGATGAATCATCAGATTAGAGCTTTCATCTGAAAGGTAATTGGAAATTGGAATTGACTGACTAGTGTTGCACTTTCTCAACTGATATTTGGACAGCTGAACGGGTGGAATCTGCTGTTAAGAGCCTCAGAGAAGAATATGAGGAGCAGCGTGTGTGGGTACCTCCTCTATGACTTGTTTTGATGATTGTATTCCACATTCTTCTTACAGTCTTTCTGCTTCTTTTTCCACTCATAAAATTTTTTCTGGCTTAATGCTGCTTTGAATAATCTCATTCACAGGGTACTCAATGTGATGTTAGAGACGCACAGGATGTGAAGAATTTAGTTTTATTTGCACAAAAGAACCTGGGATACATTGATATATGGGTACTTTTGTCTTATCTTTGTCCCTCTACTTATCTCTTTCATGTTTCATATCATTTTGGTGGAAAATTTCTTTCTGGAGAATAATTCTGATATCTCTAGATGCTCGAAATTCTAGCTAATTACATGATCATTTACAAGATCGATGGTCTTGATGAGTAAGATTCAACAAACTGCTCTAAAGGAAAATGATGCTGAAGCTAAGTCCTTATTTGGGTCTTTGTTTATTTAGTTAGTTATGTAAGGAGCTTAATTTTCAGAATAGATCATATGATCTGCGAAAGATAATAAAGTCTGTAATGTAGTATTTTTGCAATGAATGCCTTATGGCTATGAGTTGATGATGGCTTCTTTCAGTTCCAGCCATTGTAACCAGACTTGAAACTGAATTTCTACAATGTCGTAAACATGGAAATATGTGGTTTAATCTATAGAGCCCTTCATCATAATTTGATGCAATCAAACATGACGTTTTTTAGTTTACAAAGTAGGCTGTGAGCATGTTTTCTGTTTGAAGTTGTTCTAAAACGTTAATCTGTGGTACTGCATATGTTTATCATTACCTCCACTGTAGTTCCATATCTTGGAACATGCTTTTCTGACAAATGTCTTAATCAATCCCCAAAATGATTTTTTTCTCTTTTACATTTATTGTCATTTTAATTCATGATGTCTTGCATGCTTTCCCACACAAACCTTTGCCTATAACTTCAGCAATGTTTCTCTTCTCCTTTTATAGTCTTACCTTTTGTTGAGAATGATGCAGATTAATAATGCAGGATCAAATGCATATTGTTATAAACCACTGGCAGAAGCATCAGATGAAGATCTTATGTGGGCTTCAATATACCATTCATTTCTTTCTTTTTTTAGGCTTTGTTTTGTTTTTTTCTTTCAAAGATTTATATTTTGGATTATTCTTATGCAGTGAAGTTGTTTCAACAAACACCCTTGGGTTGATGATTTGTTGCCGAGAGGTAAGGATTATTTTCGTTTTTCTTGCTGGGCCCTGTTTAGTTCCATTCTGATATATTGCTGTCTCTCAGGCCATTAAGATGATGTTGCAGCAGCCTCGAGGTGGTCATATTTTCAATATTGATGGAGCTGGTTCAGATGGAAGGCCAACTCCTAGGTATTTTAATTCCTATACTTGTTAGCTAGAAAGTTTGGGTGCTATTTTGTTGAACCGCTTCTTGCATTGTAAAACAATCTGCTGGAGGTTGTTGTACATGACATAATTAGCTTTATGTGTGGAATATGGTTACATTTTACTTCTTAAAGGGTGCTGTGTGTATAGGAAATTTTTACCATGCATAGTTGATTTCCCTATTGCTTCTTCTTGTTCACAATACATTCTGCTGGTAACAATATCATGGTGAATCACCTAAGTGATATGAAAAGAACTTTTGTGAGTCTGTGTTGGTTGTTGACTAGAATTTTTGTGACCCAGCATCCTTGCTGCCTAAAATGAGTCAAATTTTTTCTTTTGTTAATAGTAGGTTCGTGAGTACCTTGATAATTCTCACAATTATGTGAAGTGTAATTTGTGTATTCATATTGTTCATTAAGTGCTTGATTTGCTGAAAACATGTGAATGCTGTTAAAATGGTTTGTTTTCTTAATTGTTTATATTTTGATAGTGAACTCAATTTTGGATCTCTCCTTGATGTTTTAAATGGATTGTTCAGTTCAGTTTCTGTTGGGGCATCTTGCTTTACGAATCTCTCTATCTTGCATTTGCTCAAAGTTGTCTCAGCATCATCCTCACTGGCAATCCCAGCCACTTTTGGTGGCAATATAAATTACCTGCTCCCACTGCCACATATAATGCCTTTCATTTGTATACCTTGCTTCATTACTACTTCACAGCAGGATTATATTGAATGTTTTATGCTTTATTTAAGTGATACTCTCTGTTTGGCTGGCATTGACATGTTTCACGTAGGACAATACGGGTCTTGCTTAGCTTGTATCTTATAGGATAATTGCATTATTATATTCAACTATTCTGATATGATTCTAGTCATGCTAATGAAGTGCTGTCCTATGTATTGCAGCTTAAGAACCTATCAAGGGATGTGTTAAATATTTTAATTTCCGTCCTTCCAAGCAATGCACCACATTGTGTATTTCAAATCCTTCAATCATATTATTAGTTGTTTTTTTACTTTGACAATCAGTCATCCTTTTCAATAGCTTTGCTGCATATGGAGCAACCAAACGTAGTGTGGTGCATTTGACAAAATCACTACAGGTACATCCGCAACTTCTCTCACATAGTGCCTTGCAGTAAATTTCATTCAAAAGAATTCAGTCTGCCATGGCAGTCTTTTCCCCAATCTGACATGATAATATGTTGTTCAATTTTTTGTATTTTCCAGTTTGTTAGTGATGCACCCTTTCAGTAGCATGCTTTTATCTCAGTAACTTCTTCTGGGGAAACTGACTGAATTGTTTCCTTTCTTTCACATTGAAAATTGAGAATTATTCTAAGCGATCTGGTATATTTTTTCTAATTTTCCTTTCTGAAAGAACATCTAGAGGTTCTTTTTATGGCATATTTTCTAATTGGGTGCAGAAAGCTTACGGTCAAAAATCAGGTTTATTTGTGTGTTAGTTTACAAAATAAGCGCAGTAATGCCTTTAATCACAATATTAAGTTTTTTCAGGATATTTGCTTCTGCTTGACATACAACTATAACCATTCAAGTTTAAGAAGAGGGTCTTTCTTTTTATTTTTCCATTTTTTTTATAAGTTAGTATAATGAGGCTCCCAATTCATCTTCGTCAAAGTGATTTTGATAGGTGACTGCATCTGCATACACCCATTATGCATGCATGCAGTAGAAACCTAGACATGGAAATAAGGTAGGATCCAGGTGTTATCTAATGCTTTATTTTTCCCTTCAAAACTCTGATATGTGAATGACAAATCATGTACCATCTGTATTTGGTGTGCAGTGGCTGTCAGAAAAATGAGCCTCAAGATTCTTTTTCCCTTACATCTTTTCCCCCCAAAATGATCCTAATCTATAGAGTGCAGTTTGGAGTCCCTCTGGAGTTTCTTTCTTCTGATGATTAGAAATAGGAATTGTTTAGTTTTTGACAAAACGAGTATGGTAGGTATGATAGGTTCTCCAAACAAGATTAATGGGAAAATTCAATATATCATAACACATTCTTGTCAAAAATTTCTACATTCTCTTTTGTTTTCTCCTTTGAATTTTTTTGATATGGTCAATAAGACCAACTAGTATAATTTTCTCAATGTACTATTGTTTTCATAAATTTTCTTTGGTAAGCACCTTCGTTCTGGAAGTTCATTTGTAATACTGGGTCTTTTGACTTATTCACAGGCTGAATTGCAGATGCAAGATGTTAAGAATGTAGTAGTACATAATCTATCGGTATGTTTTACATTAAAGAATCATCTAATTTCCAATTCTTAATGTTAAGGCTGCCATGTTGAATGATGGTTTTTGATTTTTGTTCTTTTCTTATCTAGTTTTTATCTCAAATCTGCCTGACATGTTTGTGCAGTAAGCTAAATTTGTAGTTTTCCTATTAGTTCTTCACAGGTTGCCCTCTAAATCAATGATGCAGAACCAACAATACCAAAAATAGAATACCAAGGAACATAAACAGTATAGAAAAAATTTATTGTTGTGCAAATCGAATCTGAAATCTAAAATCCAATTGCCAAACCTCAAAATTCATGTTTCTATATCAATATTCAGAATCTCCATGTCTTAATCATCAAAAGGTATCCTCAATAGTCTGGCACTGACCTATTTAAATATGAACAAATCCTTATACATAAAGTCTAAATAAGGAGTATAAAGACCAGTGCTTTGTTTCTTAGCTTACACAAAGCAAGCAAGTATGACCCTAAGACACTATTCTTATTTTATCCAAGGAAGGTCCAACAGTGCCTAGTACGTACGCTCCACTAAAGTAATAGTCTTATCCCTTCCAAAATGACCACTAACCACCTGCATGCGGTTTGCCAGCTAAAAACTTTCTATCCAGATTACAGCTGTTCATGGTACTTAAAAGGGTTTTTACTTCAGTTGTCAGAAGGTTAATGTTCTACTGTGGACTCATTCTATAACTGAAATATTCTCCATGAGCCCAAATGTGCCTTGGTGGTTAGTTTAAATGATACCACTGATGTGGATCATGCAGATTAAGTCTTGAAACCCTTTAAGAGGACCATAGTTCAAACGGTATACAAAGTTCTATTTGGATTTGTAATGCTTGTGGAAATCTATGGCAGCCTAATGAATGCAAAGAGGTGAATCAACCCTTTTTTTGGTTTTAAAGACCAATCTTAGTTTATTCAATCCTCATTTTGGGGTCTCAGCTTTGACCAAGCAGGGAAGAGATAATGATTTGAGTTTCGAAATGCTTTTGTCAAAGTCTAATTGTACTGTTTTCTTGCAACTCTGTAAAGGTGATAATACATGCATTTCTTATGAGACCATGCAGCCACGCATCATAAAATTATAAGTTGAACAATTTATTGCCAATTCAATATGTCTACTGAAGAGGGAGCTGAGAACTTGCACCACTCATTGCTTTGCCTTTGGGGGTGGTGCGCCTGGAGTAAAAAGGTGCTCAGGTGAAAAAGAATGCACAGACTAGTTTTAAGCCTTGTTGCATAATTTGGTTTTCAATGCTAACCTCAAAGTAGTATATTCGTACTCTCTCATTGTCCTTTGTAATTGAATTCCCCTCTGTTTGTTAAATCCTTGTGTTGTAGCTACTTGGCATTTGACCTTTTGATTTCTTTTTCTTTTTCCTTGTGTGTGATGCAAGTTTCAGAAAAGAAAAACTTCTAAACGTCATTTTTGGGGCTCCAGAGTTGATGTTATCTGAAGTTCCTTGTTGTAATTGATCATGACAAATGCATCCCCCCACCGAAAGATTAAAGAAAAAAGAAAATACTATTTATTTCTATTTTACCTTTTCCCTATGGTCATTTGCTTTCTCGTCTTTGTTTCAGCCAGGAATGGTTACAACTGATCTTCTCATGTCTGGTGCAGTCACAAAGCAGGTCAACTATGCATCATATACTTCTTAGGTTACTTGTTCTGATTTTGGTTCGATTTTTTCGTTTTTGAAATAACTAATATTTGGTTTTCCAGGCCAAGTTTTTCATCAATGTTTTGGCAGAACCAGCTGAAGTGGTAAGACTCAAAGTTGCAATATACAAGCTTCATCTGAGGTTCTTTATTTATTTTAACGTTGACATGTTGAAGGTCATACTTGATCAAATTAAAAAAGATGAATTTATCCAAAAAATGTAAATTAAGAAAGGGAAAAGATGGACTTGAAGTGTCTATTTAAAAATGGCGAAGACCCGAGCTGAAATAAGACTGCAAGTATCTTAATAAATTTGTTAAAATTTGTTTAGTTTTGCATAGATAGTGTATTGGTTGGTTTACTTGATTGTAATCCAAGGTCTGTTGCTTTTCTTGATAAAACATTCCTTGGTTTCTACTTTGAGAAGAAAGTCGCCCTTTCTTTATTCATTTTCAACAATTTCTTTCGTTTTTTTATATCTTTTTTCTGTTCTTCTTTGGGGGATGGGGCTTGGGGTTCAAAGGTCGCAGAATACCTCATCCCGAATATCAGGTCTATCCCGGCAAATGGATCATGGAAGCCGACTTATATTCGGTTCCTGACTGGATTGAAAGCTTACTCTCAGATCTTTTCAGTTAAGTCGATGCAATTTCTGTTATTTTATCATTTTTGAACTACTTGGCCTCAAATGTTTTAACCTATGTTGCATCAAAGTAAAGCATTTCCACTAACTTTCTCTACCTTGTGCCTGCCCTTATGGTGCAGAGACTAGCATTTGGTGCAAGAAGAAACAGATACATGCTTGAAGATTAAACAACATCCTACCTCAATTGCTTCCATATTTCAACACCCCCACCCCTTTTTTTTGCCAAATCCATAGTTCAATACTATTGTCATCCCTGATGCTTTTACTATTTCTATCTGCTTCATTAGTTCTGATCCACTGTTTGCACTCTTTTTACTTTATCTTCAACCATTGTGAAATCAGTTAATGCAAAATGTGGAAAATTCATGCTGTCTTTACTCGCATGTAGTGTCGTAAAGCAAGAATGTCAATAGATAAAGTATTCGTTACTTTTTAAATATCTTAACTTGAACTTGTATTTGAATATTCTAGATATTATTCATTAAATATACATATCTATTAAATTTTTTAATAAAATAAATATAATCACTTTACATAAATTATATATGAAAAGAAATCCTGTTTATCTTTTAACACAATGTATATACTTAAACAAATCATAAAGAGTTATGGAATTTAAGGTGGACTTGGTTCCAAAGTGTTCCATATTTGCAACAGCATATTTAGAGAATTGAAAGCCTACAGCAAAATCACATGCATCCATAGCATTGCAGTGGAAGAATTCCCAAGTCTCCCACAGCAGCTTCAATCCTTTTTTGCACACCAATGTTGGCAATGAACAGCAAGCTTTTAGCTCTGATATTGTAACCACTAGAACAAAACACTTTCCACCCATTTATAGAAATAGAATTGGATACCCTTTAATCATATTTAGTGACAGATTCAGAATTTTGTATTAGAAATGATTGAAGAGTAATCATATAAGATCATGGACTAAATCAATAATTTAATTTGAAATAAAAAATTAATCATTTTTAAAATAATATAAAATTTGAATACAAGTTTGTAAATTTATTAATATAAACAGTTTTTACATTAGACATTGCAAGTTGTGCTTAACATGTTTTCATACTTTCAAATTTATCAATAACTAAATTCATGTCGATCATTATAGAAATCACTTCGTATTTATTTAATTTGAAAAAGTAAGATAAGATTATTAAAATTTTTTAAATATTTTAATTACATTTTTATTCAGTTTTTCATGTTAATTAATGACATATTGCATAAGTGTTCAAATTGTAAAAAAAAATTAAAATAAAAAATTATACTATTTTGATAGTTAAGTAATGGGTCTTTTACTCCATAGGATCATAACATATTATGCACAATAATACACAATATTTTAGTAATGTTAAGTTTAAAAAATGAAAGGGTTTGTAGGAAAAGTACATATTGCATAAATGCTCAAAACTAATAAACAGATTCTAAGAAAAATTAAAGAATAATTATACTCTTTAAGCAATTAAGTAATGAAAAAAAATAATTTTAAAATTTGAGTTTACTCTGCTATAAGGAGGAAAATGGGTTTACTCTATAAGAAAATTTGGGTTTATTTTGTAATGAAAATAGATTTACTCTATAAGAAAAAAAATTTTCAAACTTAAACAATTAAGCAAAACATCTCTACTCTATAAGAAAATATGAATTTACTTTATAAGAAAAAAAAATTTAAAATTTGGATGTAAAAAGAATTGAACCCAAACTTTTAAAATTTATCTTAAAATTTGATTTAAATAGAAGTGACAAACTTATATATTTATAATTTTATATTTATAAAAATAAAAAAAATTAAAAATTAAGCTACCTCCGCCACTGATCATACTTTTATAAGTATTTAACTTAATTATATAAAGTAGGATTACCTTATATTCAGATTTAAAACCCCATTGGAGTAACAAATTTAGATGGAACTCTCTACCGGGGGCAAGAAGCTGGTACAAGAACCTCCCCCGTGACTGAGTAGCTTTAATAATACAGAAATGGAAATGTGCATGGAAGTTAGGGAGTTGTTGGGCAGCCCAAATGCTGGCTTTGCATTATTGATATTTGATGGGTCATTGCCACGTGGTTTTATTTGGCCTTGATTTCCACGGCCATTGGCTTGGCTTTGCGTTTCAAGGCTCGCACCTTGGAAGCAACATTCGTCTTGTCAATTTTCGAGTCACGGTGTTGCGTTCCCGTGAACTCAGGTGGACCAACCTTCATTCCTCGGGTCCCGCCACCCCAACAGTTAATTCGATCGTGACAGCCAGGCTCATCAGAGAGGAGGGAGGGGGGCCCATTCAGGGCCCGCCCCCAAAATTTCAAAAATTTTATTTTGTTTTATTTTAAAAATTTATAATTTTATTTTTAAATTTTTAAATATTTTATAATTTCCTACTCTTAAATATTGAATTTTTTTATTTTTATTTTTATTCACTGTTCACTTCTTCAATAATAACATTAGTTTTGCCTAATATTACATTAGTCTTGCATTTAAAATTATGATATAATATTTTAAAAACTTTTTAAATTATTTTAAAAAATTAAAAAAAATAAAATTATATTTTATAATTAATGATTGGTTAATTTTTATTAATCAAAATATTATTTATTATTTTATATTTAGGTAATGTTGATGTTCAAAGTGAAAAATGATAATTAAAAATAATAAAATAAATTAAATGAATGTGAAAATATATACATATTATAATTCTCTCCATTATTTTATTAATTATTAAAATAAAAATCTCATCAAATATTCGATTTATAATTCCATTTGAAAATTTAAATGAACTTGTCGAATAAGTTAAAAAATTTTAAAATTTTGAAAGCTGACAAAGTTCCTTTTCCACGGGATAAGCCAAACAGGCATTAAAACTTGTATATTAAGTCGAAAACGAGGGAAGATATTTTGCCAATTATTCAATCAGTCTAAGTAGAGTACTCAAATTTATTTCATTTTATCCCATAAAACAATTAATTTTCATTCTAATTAGTTGCCAAAATAGGCTTGGATCAATTTGAAATGGAGGCAAGATTCTCTAAATCAAGTAAAACCCAAAAATATTATGATTAAAATAATAAAAATCGATTCGATAAATTGATAGGTTTTATTAAATATTTTTTTCGTCTCATTCTTTTCATCTATTTTTTGAGATGTTCACGAATTATGTTCTTTTTCTATTTTTTTAAGATCTTAAGATTTGTTTTTTTATAATTTTTTAATTTTTTTATATTATTAACCATTAAAGATAAAAATTAATAAAAAATTAAAATTTCAATATAAATTATAGTAACATCAATTAAAGTCAATGCAAACAAAAAATTAAGGACAGAGGACTATACCAAGCATATAAATTTTTAATAACTCACATATTTCATTTCGTAAATTAAATATGTAGTAAAATTTTGATTTAAAAATTAACATGATATCACGTAGATATAAAATAATAAATGATATTTTGATTAATATCATCAAAACTTATTTAGTGTAAAATTAAAATATAAAAATTTAGTTAAATCTAATAGAAAAACTAAAATTTATTTTTTTAAATAATTCAAAAAAAAATTTCAAATATCATGTTTTAGATTCTCCAAAGAGAGAAAAGTGAAATTTATGAAATTAAGAAAAATATTTTTAATTTCGTGATTAAACAGAGTCACATGAGGTAAAGATAAAACAGAGTGATTGCAAAGGGAAAAGGACAACAAGTAGTCCGAATCTTGGAGAAGAAGGAGATGCTGCCCGCTGCCCGTTGCACATCTCTTTCTAGGGACAATGTCCCGACTGGCTTTCTTCATACCAAGACAAAGTTCCCGCCTGTCGTCCATCTGCTTTCTTCCTTGTAACTTGTAATTATTTGTGCACTTTATTAACTCTTTTATTAGCTAAGGTCTTCATTGTTGCAGGATTCTGATGTGCTTTGGGCAATGCAATCACTGAATTCTTGCTTCTTCCCGTACTAAATTAAATCCCATTTTGTTTGTTTACGTGATTCCATGTTGTTGCTGCTGCTGCAGTGTTTTGGTCTCTTCTCTGTCCTACGTCAGCACTCCATTTCACGTTGTGCTACAGTGCTCTTAGCTTCAGGACACAACGTTCTTACATAAATGAAGCCTTAACCCCATTTCTTTTGTGATTCAATTCTTCACGATTTTCCCACTGGTGACAAATGTCATTGAGCATGGTTATGATTAACCAATGGGAATAGTCCTCACAAGAATAGATTTTGAACTTACAAGTAAAGATTTTTTAACACTTAATAAACACGTCTTTTGAGTTGAAAGTATGAGTATATGACAAGTAGTATCAAAGTCTAAGTCTTCGTTAGTACGGGACTCCCCAGAGATACCAACATCAAGATAAGTCTAGACTATGAAAGAGTCATTAGCTAAGAGATTATAGCAGGCTATGCATCCCCATCTTGTTAAAAGTAAGAAAACAAAAGTTATTATTGTATTTTAGTGGTGATTAATGAAGTGGCAATCAAGATTAATTGGAATGTTGAGTCTATGACAGTATAGTAAGTATACTATTACAAAGGTGGAAACAGAAAATCTGAGTTGTTGTTTGTATTGCACAAGTGTGAGGGGGGATAGAACAAGCTGGTAGAAGCAAGAGTGAGGGGATTAGTAAAAGGGGTATTTGTATTAAATAAAATGCTTTCTGTTTTCCATACTTCAGTGCTGAAGCTCATATAGAATCTTTGTCCAACTACCAATGGTCATCTGATACCTTTTGATGGCAAAGCCAGTTTACACTCTACTATTTCTGTTAACTCTTTTTCATTCTGTACATCTCTCGCACCAGCTCCAACCCTCTCAGTCCAATGCCCTTCGGGAAATCCAGCAGCTTCTCAACCATCCATCAGTTCTTAGCAGCTTTGACAACACTTGGGACTTCTGCAACATTGAACCAACACCATCGTTAACTGTGGTTTGCTATGAAGATAATGTGACCCAGCTTCATGTTATCGGAAACAATGGGGTCCCTCCATTGCCTCAAAACTTTTCCATTGATGCTTTCTTTGCAAGTCTTGTTAGTTTATCAAACTTGAAAGTCCTCTCTTTGGTTTCGCTAGGCTTGTGGGGGCCTCTGCCTGGTAGCATTGGTAAGCTGTCTTCTCTGGAAATACTCAATGTAAGTTCAAACTACATTACTGGCTTCATTCCAGTGGAACTTTCGTATTTGAGGAATTTGCAGACTCTCTTTCTTGACCATAACAAGTTCACTGGTCAAGTTCCAGGTTGGCTTAGTTCTCTTCATGCTTTGACTGTTCTGAGTCTGAAAGATAATTCACTGTTTGGGACTCTGCCAATTGCCATTGCAAGGTTGGAGAATCTTCGAATTCTCAGTATCGCAAATAATCACTTGTTTGGAGAAGTGCCTGATCTTCAGAAATTGACAAACCTTCAAGTTCTTGATCTAGAAAACAATTACTTTGGACCTCACTTCCCTGCTTTGCATAACAAGGTGGTCACTCTCGTACTCAGAAATAACAGTTTTATGTTTGGCATCCCGGCTGAATTAGGCTCCTATTATGAGCTTCGAAAGCTAGACATTTCTTTGAACGGATTTGTTGGACCCTTTTTGCCATCTTTGTTTGCATTGCCTTCAATTAATTATATGGATGTCTCTGCTAATAAGCTTACTGGTAGGCTCTTCCAAAACATGTCCTGCAATGATGAACTTGCTTTTGTAAATTTATCCTCAAATCTTTTGACTGGGGATTTGCCTGCATGCCTGCAACCAACCATCAAGAGCAGGGCTGTTATGTATGCTAGCAATTGTTTATCAGATGAAGAACAAGAGCAGCATCCTTCCAACTTCTGCCACAATGAAGCATTGGCTGTAAAAGTTTTGCCTCGAAAGCTCAAGTATAAGAGACATGATGCTAAGGCAGTGCTTGCATCAAGTATAGTGGGAGGAATTGCTGGAATAGCAGTAATCGGTAGTTTGAGTTTTTTGGTTATCCAGAGAAGAAACAACAGGGTTGCTGGGAAGACACTTTCCACAAGGTTAATAATGGAGAAAGTGTCAACCATAAACACAGTCAAGCTTCTATCAGATGCAAGTAAGATCCTCATTTCCTTTTCTCTCTTCCATTTGCTAAGGCTCCATTATTTTAAAACCAGAGCAGAGTAAATTAAGATTTAAGAAAGTAGTTGGATTTTGTAAAAGGGTTTAAAACAAAAACAAAGAACAAGGAATATTTATGCATATGGCATGTGACATATAGTGAATCTTTGATTTGCAGGATATATATCAGAAACAATGAAACTGGGAGCTAACCTTCCTGCGTATCGTGTCTTTACTTTGGAAGAGCTTAAGGAGGCCACTAATAATTTCACTTCTTCAAGCATCATTGGCGAAGGTTCACATGGCCAGGTGTGCACCTCATCTAGATTTTATAGTTCTCTATCTAAGTGTTATGCAGAAGGCACACAATGAATCTTTGGTATAGTAGGTGTGCCTTTGCATCATTTACTAATACAATCAGTTCAGTTGGTTGCTATTTGCCATTGTTAGTTTCACATGATGCAATTGATGATTCTAGATCAAACTTACGTGCTATAGAATGACAGGTTTATAAAGGGAAGCTGGCAGATGGAACTCTTGTTGCCATTAGAAGTTTAAAGATGAGAAAGAAGCATAGCTCACAGACATATACACATCATATAGAGATGGTCTCAAAACTCAGACATAGCCACTTGGTTAGCGCCCTTGGACACTGTTTTGAGTATTGCACGGTTGATTCAAGTGTCAGCATCATATATCTCGTATTTGAGTTTGTTCCAAATGGCACATTGAGAGGTTGCATTTCTGGTAAGATTCTTTGTTATTGAATCTTAATAACAATTATATGTATCACGAGGCAAATGTACTTAAACTAAAAGAAAGACAGGTTTATGTATGATCTGTCTTTTTGAGAACTAATAACTAAATCCTTTTGCCATTGCTTTCCAGTCTGGGTAGCTGTATAAGAAATGCATTTATTATGGGGATCATTGTCCCCATATTGTAAGTTATACATGCTGAATTGCCATATTGTACTTCCTGACAGATCTGTGTTAATGTTTACAGTTTCATGCTCCCCTTCTCTAACATTCTAGTTTTGCAGAAGGGTTACCAGGACAAAGGCTTAAATGGACACAAAGAATAGCAGCTGCAATTGGGGTAGCAAAGGGTATTCAGTTTCTCCATGCAGGGATTCTACCTGGAGTATTTTCAAATAATCTGAAGATAACAGATGTCTTGTTGGATCTGAATCTTCTTGTTAAGATTAGCAGTTATAACCTCCCTCTTTTAGCTGAAAATGGGGGAATGGTATGATCAACCCTTTTGCTTGAAGCAGATTGGTTACATTTGCTTCAAATCAATTCTTTGACTCGATAGCTCGTTTCAAACCATTTCAGGGGGGTGCTGGAGTTTCTTTACCTGGACTAAAAGCAAATGTTAGAGGAAGGTGC
The DNA here is from genome assembly GCF_002168275.2 of Theobroma umbraticum. NCBI lineage: Eukaryota > Viridiplantae > Streptophyta > Magnoliopsida > Malvales > Malvaceae > Theobroma > Theobroma umbraticum. Next base: position 3,214,270 of record NW_018397269.1, read on the forward strand.
ATGGTTAATTCTATTGGAAAATGCGAAGTTGCCTTCTCAATTACTTTAATTTATGTCTTAATCCTGTAATCATGTTCTTTTATATGCAGGGAAAATCACAAGGATAAAGATGATGTCTATGACATAGGCGTAATCTTAGTCGAAATTCTGGTCGGGAGGCCAATCATGTCCCAGAATGATGTCATGGTTGTAAAAGATATTGTGAGTTGCTAGTGTTTCCCTAACATCTACTTTCTCTTCTTCAATTCCTATACATTAGTATCTTCAGCTTGACTCTTTGGGACTAGGAACAACTTCAGTAAGTCATTGTGTGCCTTGTGCTGCAGCTACAGGTAAGCAATAAGATGGATGATACAGCTCGAAGAAGCATTGTGGATCCAACAATTGTCAAGCAATGCTCAGCTGAGTCATTGAAGACAGTGATGGAGATATGCCTGAGATGCCTGTCCGATGAAGCAGGTGATAGGCCTTCTGTTGAAGATGTTCTTTGGACTTTGCAGTTTGCAGCACAGCTTCAGGATCCATGGAGACTTGATTCTAACCACATCCATCACCTAAATGTGTCATCTCTTGAGAAAATGTAGCCTTTATTTAACTTTTGTTTTGATGTTTATGTGTCAAACTCAAGTTTTAGCCCATCAAATTTATATACCCATGTAACACAAAATTTCAACATGTTTCTCCATAGTTTCAATGCACAAAAATGTTTAGTCAAAGAAAATAATTTTCCTGTCAGAAATTACATATATCGAAATCATAACAAAGCAAATTGAAAAACAACATAAAATTTTACATCATTGTTATAAAGGCATTAATACTCATATTTTAGTATAAATCACATGCTTTCATTGTTAAATATTGTTAAAAACACTTAATATTGCTTACAAGAATTAATGTTTTCATTGTTAAATTTTTGCCCAATCGTGATATTTTCCTATTCCAACTGTGCCCAAATAGCCGAGAGCGCTTGTTAATGTCTATTTTGGGTCATTCCGAAATGATCATTCTGTTAATCAAACATCAACATCACGTGATATATAATAACAACTTACCTTGTATTGGTTACACCTTCTTCATTAACGTCAATCATATGATCTATTAACAGCAAGTTCTTCTTCATAAGCCCATACTTTCTTATAAGTTGTCATTCCCATATTAATATAAGCTTGCTCAATTGTTAAACATATAGATTGTATGATAGAGACAAAGCATATTTACAAGGAAATAGCTTTTGTTCTAGTATGCTAATATGTTAGGGACAGGCAAACTACTACATAATATTCTTTTTATTTTTTAAATAGATTTGTAAGATTTCTCTAGAAAACTGGGAAACAGAAACAAGATTTAATTTTGATATTTTCCTGGAAAATTTACTACCATTTTTCACAAATGTAACCTAATTAATTTTTTTATTGGGTTCAATCAAACCAAATTAACTAGCATTTTCAACAAAAGCAATCAAATTAAGTATTTTTTTTCAATATTTTATTTTTCGAGTCAATGTATAAATTTATCTGGTAAAAAGATATAATTTAGTCTTTCAAAAAAAAAAATAATTTGGAGCAAAAACAATCAAAAAGCAAAATTTAAATAGCTTTTTAGTATTTTAATTTTTGAAATTTAAAAGTAACTAAATAAAAACCACATTTCTGACTCCATAAGAAATAGCTGAGAAATATAACATCGAATGAGATTACTTTCGATATTATCGAGTTTTAGATCCTAACCCATTAATCATACCAAACAAAAACATATTCGAAAATCTTGACAATATTTCAAACAAAAATTAATGTTCCATGAACCAAGTGTACCCTAAGATGAGATGAATGTCTTAAGAACTTTTGTGCATGAAAGCTTCGAGCTGATACATTTTTATATACACTTTATATATGTAAATATAAAATATTAACTATTTATATATATAAATATAAACATAACACGATTAATTAATTATATCAAGATTTTACATACGTAAACGGATATATTTAAGAAACGTGTAATATGACACGATTAAGTTAATATATTTATTAGACGTGTCGGGTTAAATTTCATATAACACAACATGATTTGTTTACACGATTAACGCAATTGATACGATTAACATGATTAAACTATCAAACTAAAATATTATAATTGAAATATAATTCTATTATTTAAATTTACAACAAAAAATTATAAATATTATAATACTTATAAGGTATAATAAAATTTAATATCAATAAATCTTAATCATCATATATATATTTATATAGATCAATAAATAGACCTTAGTCATGTATTAAACATATTTACATGACATATGAATGCATCTAAATAAATGAGTAATGAATAGATCATGAATGATATAAGTACATGATAACACAATTAACAAACCGTATCTTGAAAGATTTTAAATGTGTTATATAAATTTAATATGGTTAATATATAAAACTTGATTAATTAAAACCTAAACTCGTTTAAATTTATATTATATTCATATCATGTTGTCGTGTCATAAATTTACCTCTAGAAACTCACCACCGTACCCAAGCCGGCTAAAGCCTGCTGACTTGTTTCTTTAAAGAAAAATAGCGCAAGACCTTGCAAAAGTCCAAGAAGAATTCCCAAAATGTGTGACATGCACATTTGTCCCCTTTGATCCTTTCATGCTTTGGTTTGAACTTGCAGGCCAACTGCAGGATCTTGGCCTAACATGTTGCTGTTACTTGTTTGACAGAATCAAAGATGCAGATCTTGTTCTATATTTTGGTAATTGCCACAAGGTTGGCGTTTAAAGATTATAGACAGCAGGATCATCTCATGCTCATCCAACTCGATCATATTTAGAAGAATGACAGCTCATCAGGATCTGTGTTGTCCCCCAATGAATGCAACTTCATGAGGTTGAAGGCTTTAACGAGGTCATTGCCCAATATGGTACTAACATCATTGATCATAAGGTTACAGAATTAAAACAGATTTAAATAGCTTCATAATTTGCAGTTGGAATATGATCAAGAATGTATACAAGAAAAAACTCTATTCATTGAAAATTTCGTGTATGTTTCTTTGTATGATTCCCTGTGCTGTAAACAAAGCTAGTTTACATGAAATAATTTTATAAGCTACAACCGCGCAAACTACAAACCTAAGGAACAACAACTCTATCCTTTGGATAGCGAACAATGAAAATCCGGCAATGAACAATAATACTCTGCAGAAGCCTGAACAACGATAACACTTTACAAAAAGAAATAGGAGTGAAGGAACAAAATCACCTTTTCATCTCCTTGGAGGGTCCAAGATTGGATTCATTTCTACTTCTAAAGCTCCAGTCGCCCTCTGAGTCTGAAACTTTTCAGCTTCCCTTGCAATCTGAACATCGCAAGGTGTGTACAATTGATAGAGAACTTTCACAACAAAACGCGGAATTAGTGCAACTATGATGATGACAAGCAAACACAACCAAAACAATCCCGTCCTTGCAATTTTAAAGATGGCCCTGTCAATTCATATCATTTGCCAAGGGTCAGACAATATACATTGAGAATTAAAATTCTAAAAATTCAATAAATCATTTACTCTAAATGCATAACTGGAGTACTGATCTATGGTAACTCAATAGCAGTTTAGAATCAACTAAGGACATTTTTTACCATCAATAATAATTGTCATTTTCCTTAGGGCAACAAGTCATAATTGAGATTTCCTAACCACGGGCCTGCTGCTAAGCACACAGAAACTCTGAAAACTTGGATGTGTACATGTATTCATATGCATGTTCATATCACATACACACACACAGAGACAAGCATATCTATATGTACACATGTATTAACATATATTTGTATTACATACTTTTGCTCTGTTAGCAGGCAAGGAAAAAACCTAATCTTTTAAGGTATGTTAAGGGGAAAGTGCAACAAAAATTATCCCAACATGCTTCATCATTCAAAAGACAGTAATACGCTAAAATTAAGAAAATAAAACTACAGATATCCAATCAGATGATAAAGGGGCTTACCAGTAACCAACTAATGATGGTAAAGCATCGATAATGATGACACAGATGCATGTTGCAATTATAGAACCCCAAATGGCTGCATGAGTTATCCAATTCCACCGGATGACATCCATGGCCAAGTGCAAATTAACCAATATAACAACTGCAATTGTCCAAAGATCTCCTATACTTGATCCATCAATGGTGCTGCCCCAGTATGCAAGAAGAGGAATAAAAAAGACAACTGCACTTTGCCAGAAAGTATCAATCATTGTTATCCAAAAGAGTCTTTTGTTGTAGCACTCTTGTCTGTGCCCAGCCCCATACAGCTGAGGATACTTTAAAAGAGTCCTTCTACCTAAGTCCTTGTCAAGAATACCAACAACAATCGTAGGCACTGAAGTGTAGATTACAGAATACAACACACTGCTCCACTCAGTGATTGCAGTGGTCAATGTGAAACAAGTAAAGAGCACATACCTGCACAATGTATGCAGATGAAATTTAATCAATTGACCAAAACGCAATTCAACTTCTATTCTAAATAAAGTGTAAATTATGATTTGGAACCAGCTGAGATCAAAATTCAATATCTTTATCCTAATTGAGCAAAGGAAAAATAGTACTTTTTTTTTTTAATTTTTTGGGGGAGATAGGCTTGTCTAGAACAGTAATAGAGGAGTGTACAAGTAACAGATCAATCAGATACATTTAAAAACATGCAATGATGACATTTTATAGCCTTAACCCCACTATATGCTCGGTTAGAAAATACCAAAAGATAAAGTCTCTCAGGCGATCAAGGTTTGCTTAAACCACCAACAATTACCCAATGAAGGTTGAATATTTGCATTTAGCACATGTACAAGAATAAATAATATATTTGAGCAAGCACTCTATCTAAAACTCACCAAAATAGAAGAAGGACAAACACTGCATTCCTGTAAAAATTGTATAATATCATGTAGCCCATCCGCTGGTAATTCCAATGGCCATGGACCAATAAAAGAGAAACTAAGAATCTAAACTGCCCCATTGCAAAATCTGATGCCATTACAGCCTGCCTACCCTCTTGGCCACTGATGCCAACTCCCACATCCGCCATTTGGATCATTGAAACATCATTAGCACCTGTAAAGTTTCCAGTAGAATTTCCTAAATCAGCCCAAACCACCAAAATAAAAGGCAGATAAAATTTGACAATATTAATATTTCTTTTTTGCGTAAGACGATGATTAGAAAATCAAGACAATGATGATCACCATCCCCAATGGCAAGTGTCATGTCTGAAGTCCTGTTCTTTACAAGGGCAACAATTCCAGCCTTTTGTAACGGGGCCACCCGACAACACAAAACCACAGAACAATTACAGGCTAATTGGAAGAGCTGCAACCAAATATGCAAAATGAGTCACACCAGCATGCAGGATATCAGAAACAGAAAACAAAAAAGCCAAGGCAAGTCTCTAACTCCTTACCAATTCTTCAAGTTCACTGTCAAGAATATATACAAGGCTGGTACCATCAATAATCAAGGCTACTGGAGTTAAACCAGCTCCCGAATTTCCCCCAGTGTTATTTGCAGTGTCTGACATAGTCATGAGTTTCTTAGACATGATGATGGCATCTTCTAAACTCTTTCTGCATGACTCCTTAGAGTTGCTGTTAATTATAAATTGTGTCATTTTACTTGTCAAGAGCTTTGAGGAGTACCCAATTGATATGGCAGTTTCTTGCTTGTCCCCAGTCAACACCCATACTTTGATCCCAGCTGTTCTAAGAGACTCAATGGCTTCTGGCACTCCTTGTTGCAGTTTATCTTCAATACCAGAGGCACCCAGTATACAGAGATTGTTTTCTATATTGCTAGCAACCTTCCGAAGCAAAGAGGCTCTACCCATCAGAGCAGTACTTGCTACCTCAAATGCAGAGTGCCATTCCTCAAATTCTGAAGTACTCAGTTCTCTCATCCCAACAACAAGTGTTCTCAAACCAAATAAGGAGTAAGACTGAAGATGGGCTTCGGTTGTGCGTATTATATTTACATTCAAGGATCGTTCTATGACATTAAACATGGATGTGTCAGCACCTTTTACAAACAGTTTTACAGATTTGTCAGGGAACCCCAATATAACAGACATCCTCTTCCGATCACTATCAAACTCGTGCAAACCCAAAACATTGAACCTGCATGGCCGAAAACATTTTTATTCAACATTAAAAAATTAATATAATTCAAGTCCAGAAGTACAACACCAGCACATTTTTTTTTGAAGCATCTCAAACGCCAATGTAGCCTTAAAAGTACAAAATGCTGTGACATGTCTCTTTCTTTTTAATGAGTGTGTTTACTGTTATGAATGAGTTTGCTCATATATTTGTTCTCTATAACAAAGACCAAAAAATGGGGGAAAAATCATACTATGTATAGAACTTTAAAACTGTATGCACAACTCCATCTATAACTACCACACTTCTCACAGAGAATTTAATTCCATCGACTCCCAGATACTAGCTCTCCAGTGATCTGACAAACTGCCTTGCATCAACCTTGACTGCTTGAATCAGGTGAAAGAATTCCAAATCTTGCAGTTTTATCATCGTTGAGAGACAAAAGAAGGCTACCTTGGCGCAATCAAGCAAACATGCAAATTGCAATTTCATCTCCTCCACCTCCCCCCGCGCCCCCCCCCTCCACCCCCCAACTTTTTTTTTTCTTCTTTTCTTCTCCAAACCACAAGAAGTTTCAAAATCAATTCATCAATCTTAAATTGATACTAAAATAAGACAACATTGATAGCAAAACACTCATATTTAGTAACTAAACTGGTGCTGGTGGAGGTCATCATAATATAACTTATCACAGAAACTGTGGAAATTAATTCAAGTAGATAAAAGTCGGCACTGCAGATTACCTTTGCCTTTCTCCTTGAATGTCAATAACAATATGGCCAGAAGTTCGTTCCATCAGCATAAATCCATATGCTGCAGCAGCATAAACCAATGCTTGTTCATCTGGAGACTCTCCTTGGTAATCTATCAACTTCACGGTAGGATCAGGCATATCTATGATTAGAGGCACAACTGTATTGCAAGCTGCCAGTGCAAGGAAGAAATCATAGACATGACTGCCTTCTTTTGTCTCTTTTCCACTCCTCGCAAATTGTAGAAGCTCTGGGTCAGTCTTTACCTTCATCTTAGGCCTCAAAACTTTACCATCCACTGATTTAGAAAAAATAAGTCAGAATTATGCTAAAGAAACCTCAAAAAAAATTCCTTTCTTACACAGAAATAGTAAAGATATATTAGTTGTTTACCTTGGACATAGCAACCATCTTCTGAAGAGGCCTTTCCACCATTGTAATCTACCCCCCAAATGCTTGCACATTGAAATTCCATCTTGTTCTCAGTAAGTGTACCGGTTTTGTCAGAGAAAACGTATTTTATTTGTCCTAGGTCCTCATTTATATTCAAAGCCCTACACTGAAATCTTGCATTTGAAGACTCATCATACATCTGGGTATCTCTAATCATGAAGTAAGCCTGACCAACCCGGACTAGCTCCATGGAAATATACAATGAAATGGGAATCATGATCTGGAACACAATTACTGACATGAGGAATGTGAAAAATATTTCCATGCCCCATCCATAATAATTATAGTTATCTTCTTCCCCATCAGAAAAGTCTTTTCTTCTGTAAAAGGGCAAGTAATCCAACTCGTCCCGGTGGCGCCTCAGCCAAACACCAGCACAGACAGACACAACTGTACATAGAGCAATAAGAAACAGAGAGAGGATGATTATCTCTAAGTTCATATGGGTCTCAAGTCGGCTCCTCTTAGATGGGGCTCCTGAGCTGTTAAGCATCGCTTTGGTCTCACGGCCAGCATAGACAGCAACCCCAACTGCCCAAGCAGTATTTTTGAGCTGACAGCCACGAAGAACAATATTGGAGGGACCAAGCGACAGCCGTTTCCCATCAATTTCCATGTTGGCCTGAAACCCATATATGTTCCTGTTGGGTTTCTCACACTTAATCAACCCAGTAATCTTCCCCTGTTCAGGAATCTTCGTAAGGGTCTCCTGTTTTGCATATCGTGTCTTCAAATTGGACTCTCCATCCAAATTAATAGTCTGCACGTATGCAACCCCAGTTGGATCACTAGTGGAGAGCAGCACCATATCACAAGGAATAGTTTCATTTGCATGAAGCTTGATTATCTCAGCAACCTGAATGTTCTTCCATTTCTTTTGTTGAAATTGATAATTTACCAGAACTGATGCTAGCCTATTATTCTCAATCCTATCCGACCTATGCCGCCTGTAGTCCTCATATGCATCCTTAACTGCTGTAACCAGAAGTACAAATGCCAATGGCATAATGGAAGCTCCACGGCCAAATACCGCAAGCTGAGGCAGCTGATTGAGCACAGCAATCACAAGGAAGTATATATAGGCAACTCTATGAAACTGCTCAAACAAGTTCCTAGGCAAAAATGTTAGGATTGAGTACTTTGCTGTCCGAATGGAATTCCCAGCAAACTCAAACCTCTCATTTGTCTTGACAGGATCATTTATATGTACCAACCTAGCATCTTCATCATTGATCTCTTTCTGTGACATGGCATTTGTCTCTGAATCAGCACCATGGGATCCATATCTCACTGGCTTTGATCCCAAATCACTAAAATTCACTTCCCTAACCGAATTGCCACCTGAAGCCTTGGACTGAACAGAAAAATTGCTCCTCCTTGAGGAGGAACTTAAGGCGGGCTCAATACTACACAAATTCTCAACTGGGGTTTTTGAATCCATCCCAAAAACAAATACAGGATCCCCTTCAACTCTCTTATCTTAGATCAGAGGAATATAAAATACAGTAACAAAATCTACAAAAACCACTTTTGAGGCTATGATCTTCGCCTTCAACTCTCTTATCTTAGATCAGAGTAATATAAAATACAGTAACAAAATCTAGAAACCATTTTTGTGGCTATGATCTCTGGATCAAAGACCTTTCTAACAGTTCAAAGTCAATAAATCAACAAAATTCATGAAATACCCAGACTATGATTTCAACCAAACTTCAGCAACGGATATTACGAAACAAAAAAAAAGACAACCCAGAATTCTAATCAGCAGAGTAAAGCCAGGGGCATACCCCAAAATAATTTACACATAAAAAATATATGTATACATATAAATATTGTACAAATACAAATACAAAGAAAGAAAGGAAGAAGGAAAGGACCTTTTCGTTAATCTTTGTTGGTATATAATTTAAGTGAGTAGCGTCAAGAAGAAGCCATCGAAAGGGATAATGGAATATCTGTACAAGGAAAGGAAGATGTGGGAATTATGGCGATTGGGGGGGTTCGCTTTTGTGTTGTTGCAATGGCGTGTTCGAGAGAGGGAAATGTCCAAAGTCAAAGGCATTTTAAGAGACGATGGCGGCCTTTACAAGAAAGAAAAGATCGAGGAAGTCTTAATGGGATGGCGACTAGGAACGATCAAATCCTTTTCGTTTCATTACATTTGACAAGCCAAACCCAATTTTGTTTGACAAGGAAAAGGAAATGTCTTCTAGTTTGGCTGCCCCTTTGACATTAAAGACAGAAGAAGGTGCTTGGACAGTGATTGCGAAAATTACAACAATTCATTGTTTTGTATTATTTTTTTGTCTCTCTCTCTCTCTAGAAGGTGTGGACTATCCAAAAATGGAGAAACTGACTCCTGAATGCCATTATTATTATTATTCATTAAAGGGTGTCTAATTAAATGAGGTTTCCCCCTCAGGAAAGTAGGCAGACTCAGACACAGAGAGAGAGAGAGAGAGAGAGAGAGAGGTGGTTGATGTTTCTTTTGCATGTTCTTGCAGCTCTTTTCTCTTATTTTCTTTTTGCGGATTTAGTAGCTTAGCATTACCTGCTTCTTAAAATAAGCATATTAATTAGTTAATTAATTAATTAATGGTAAATATATTTTTTTGAAAAAAATATTACTATAATCTTTGTCATTCAATGATTAATGATGTTGATTTTGACATCTCAGTTTATATTTAACTCTAAGCCTTAATTAAAATTAGAATTTAAATAAAGGTCTCTAAACTTGGAATCTTTCTACATGGATAAGGAAAAAAAATGCTTTTGTAAATGAACATCTTACTAGATATAACTCTAATAAGTCTCTAACTAACAGTATTTAAAGGTCTAGTCCTATTTATAATTATATTCTAACAAACTGACAGTATTGAAATATAATTCTATCTAGATATTATACTCTTTATTTTATTATAATTTTAATTAAATAATTTGTATTAAACTTAAATTTTTAAAATTTTAAGTTAAATTTATTATCTCTATCTCATACTTTGTTAAAATCTTTTGTTATTGACGACGAAATAAGAAAGAGACGCCGCTTTTGTTTATGGCAATGAAATGAATAAAGTCACTCTCATAAAATTAATAATATAGCCAATATTAATAGTATTTAGAGATAATCTGTAAACTAATTGTTAAATTAAAATTTTTCTTTTTTATTTTATTTTTCATATTTTTAATTACAAAGCAAGTTAAGAAAACATTTTAAGTAAATTAAAAATTTTATATATTTTTGAATAATAGCCGCAATAAATAAAAATTATATAATTACATTTGAACATTTAATTCAAGATGCATAATATTTTATTTAAAAAATATGACTTTAAATAAAAAAAATAAAAAAAAATTATGCAACCAAATAAAGCAGCATCTCGTTGCTTTGACATTTTGGGTCCTTTCCCATTTTTTAGCGATAAAGATTAGATTTGTTGTGGGAATTTTTATTACAACCGAAAAAGCAATGTAGTAATTAATAAATCCGTGGCTTAAAGTCTCCAATCGCGGAATGAAGGATGGCCTTTTTCCTTTAGATGATTCCAATACTATATACATAGGAATAAGGTCAAGTTTCCAAAATTCAAAGCTAATGACGTCCAAGTGGACCATAATTGTTGAATTTTATTCTATGTTGGAACTCATTTGGAAACTTCAATGCCTTTAAAACAAGAATTTATTTATTTATTTATTGTTATATGTATCTCGAGGAATTAAACTTTCCAAATTTGAAAAGGTTATTTGATTTTATTTGAAATTGAACTTGATTAAATTCGATCTGATAAATAAAGGTCAATAAGTTAAACTCAAATTTATTCAAATCCAAATTGATCCAAACTTAAAACGATTAGATCTCAAAAAGACTTGAACTTAAACTTCTTAAATTTAAATTGATAGTAATTTTATTTTTTTAAAAAAAATATTAATTTAATAATAGATATAACATAAAATTTTAGTTTATTAATATTTAATAACTTTAAATTAAGCATAATGCTAAAATAAGCTCTTAAAATATTTAAGAAATTCAAGTAAGCTTTTATTATTTTATTATATTCAATTAACTCTTATATTTTTATTTTATATTCGATAAGCCCTTATGAGATTAATAATTAACTAATTATCATTAGTTAAAATACTACTTATCATTTTATATTTACCTAATATTGACGTAATGTTGATGCGGAGGATGAAAAATGTTATGTAATTATATTATTATATCAAATTAGCATCTTACGTTATCATCAATTATAATATGTCATTATATCACATCATCATCAATTATAACATGTTAACCAAACACGTCAGCATCACGTAGTATAGAATATAAATAGTACTTTTGACTAAGTCAATAATTAATTATAAAAGTTTTTTTTTTAACTCACAATAAAAGTATTATGACTTCTATGGTTCAAAATAAAATAACAAGGGTTTGATTCAACATAACAAAAGAATAAAAGTTTATTTGAATTTTTCTAACTAGTTGAGATGCCTTTTGAATATTATATCTTAAATTTATTTAAAACCTTTACATAAAACTTCTTAAACCTCACGTAAAAAGAGATACTGAAGCTTATAAAGAGTTAATAATAACTTTAAAGTAATTAAATTATGGACTATAGCATGTATAGTATTTGGTGTAAGACTGGTGTAAACCTAGCATTAGTTTTGTTTTTTTTTGTTGTCTAAGTATTTTGTATCTATAGATTTTTGAAAAGTGATATGAATTTAAGAAAATATGCATAAAATTAAAGAAGTATTTTTTTATTATGAAAAACTCAATAGCATTCTAAAAGTTTTCAATGTGGATGTTTGTGATTAAAATTAAAAAATCAAGAATTATACAAAGTTTTCCAACTAGACTACAACAATTCCTTTAATACGTGAAAAATAATATTCTAAGACTCGAAAGGATAAATAAAAGTAAACACCTGAATATCACATAAAATAAAGAGATAAAAATATTATTATTTTAAATTATATTAGTTTTTCCAATTTTATATATCAAAATTGAAGTCATCAAACTTATGAAAAACTTTAATAATAAAAAATATATGAAATAGAAGTTGAGACTATGTGTGACCAAGATCTCATACATGGGCATATAACTTGTTTATAGAAAACTTTGTAATTGAAGATGAACACCTAAACACGTGTGTTGAAAAGTAACATGTATGTAATTGGAAAAACTTAATTTTTGCCTTTAATATCAATAAATCTTCAATATAATTAGTTATGTCAATTTTTTCCACATTTTTCCTTCTCATGCTTTGTTATGCTCAACATGCAATTCAATTGCACATAAATCACGAAGAAATGTGAGATCTCAACAATTGCATTCCAAATAGCTTGAGGGACTATATCATGTAAGGCAATTGGAAGCAACTATTGTAGGAAAACGTGACTATCATGACTTATCATCTCATAAAATCTGCATTTTTGCGCATTCACACAATTTGCTATATTAAAGGCAAAACCATCTAGTAATCATAACTATTTAACCCAGGCACACATAGCTTTCCATTGCTCTTTTGTCAAAGTGTATGAGGTTTTCGGTTTAAAAAGTTTACCCTTATTTGCAATTAAGTGCAATTTCAATCACTTGCAATACACATGTAAATCACAACAAGCATTGATATTGTCTGTTATCTTTTATCTTTCTCGGGACATCCATCATCATGTTGAATATATTATTGAACATGTTACACTCAATATACATCACATCTAAGTTGTGATGAATGAGATGTACCTGTCAATATGGTAACTCTTAAAATATGCATTTTTTAGCCCAATTATATGTTTGACTGAAATCCGGTAGGTTTTGATCGCCCACTTTTATCCCACACGTGATATTTAAAATTGACTCCAATCATTCCAAGATCTTGACACCAGATAATCAAGGAATTGGAGAGTCTTGTTCAACATGTTTCTTAAATTTATTTCTTTGGCAACGAAAAGGATGATCCATCAGTAAAAAGTGCCGATGACAATAAAATAAACAAGGCTTCTTCCCGTACTTTGAGAAAAAACTCTTTTCAAGTTCCATACAATATAGACATGATAAACGTTTGTGAGTGCTTCACTCAGACAACATACCATATGAAGGGAAATCATTAATAGTCCATAGAAGTGCTGCTCATAGAATAAAATTTTTACGATAAAGGCATTGTTGGTGACCACATTTTCATTTCACAGAACTTTTAACTCATTAATCAGAGGTCGAAGGAACACATCAATGTTTTCTCCAGGACTTGTCCTATCTAGGATGACCATACTAAGAAAGATGTATGATTGCTTCATCCACATTCATGTAGGTAAGTTATAGACAGTAAGCATTACCGACTAAACAGAATACGATTTTACTATTGACACAAATGGACTGAAACCATCTGAACATAAACCTAGTCTGATGTATCGCGGCTCAAAGTCAAAAAACTGATGGGTGCGATTAAAATGTTGCCAAGCTTCACCATCAACAAGATACCTAAGCACTCTATCATTAGATCAGTGTGTGGCATGCCATGTCATATGTTCTATAATTTTGCTTAACATACATAACCTCTACAATCTTGGCGTTAGTGGAAAGTATCGTTAAATCTTAAAAAGAATTATTTTCTCCCTTCCCTTTTGATTTATTCGATTTATACTAAGGGTGACTACAACATGGATAATAAGACAACTTGGAATATTCATTATAAAATAACATATAATTATTCTTACAAGCATGAATTTTTTCATAGCCAAGCCCAAGTTCCTTCAACTATGTCTTCAGTTTATAGAACTTTTTCAATAATGATTCATTCGATCTCAACATCTCTTTCACTAGATGCATCAGATGATGAAAACATGCCTCATTCATGTTAAACTCTAATGTCACATTCAATGAAAGAGATGTGAAGTTTTTTCAATTTGTTTTTCTCTACCAACAACTAAACACCTAAAATCTACTGACAGCTAAACAAATAAATGCCAATAGCTAAACACCTAAATGCGAGCAGCAAACAACTAATCAAGCTAATTTTTCTTAACAACAATAAATCATTGAACTCAAGTTCAAACCCAACAACAAATTCAAACAAATGCATAACAAATCAAACAAACTACTAAAAGAAAAATCATAATGCCAACAACAACAATAATGCTTAAATGCTTAAAATTCTAGCACTAAATCATAATCTTAGCCACAAACATGCATAAAAATTCTATAGATAATGCCAGCAACAAATCAAACCAGCAACAGTCACAAACATGCTTAAAACCCTAAACCTTAAAACATAAAAGTCTTAAATCGTAAACAAAAAAGCTAACCTTGAATTAGGAGTAAACTGAAACAAAGAAGGAGAAAGTAGGCCAAATAGAGTTTCAACGGAGGCCAAGAGTGGGCGGACAAGAAAAGGAGAATGAAGGGAATGAAGAGGACTTAAATGATTTGAAAGGTTGGATTGGACCAATGGACGACTGGGTCGAAGGTCGACGAAAGTCAATCGTCGGTAGAGGGCACGGTCAGGTCCGACATAAGGTTGGTTGGTAGGATCGGACTGTAAGAGAGTGAAAGAGATAAAGAGAAAAAAGAGAAAAAGGAGAAGGGAAAAATAAAGGGAGAAATCCTACGTGAGGATTTTAATTAAAACCACTAATGGAATCACAACCAGATTATTCCGTCGACAATTAAAATTCAAAATCTCATGCTGGGAATTTAACTTCAATAACAAATAGGTTTACTAGGAATATTCTATCGATGATTACAAGAGACTTATTGACGAAAATTCTATCAGCAAATTCGTTGGTAAGCCTACCAATGTCTTACCAACTAAAATTCTGTTAGCAATTTCGTTGAAGGCTGGAAAATATTACCAATCACATACTCCATCAATAAAATGGTTGACAAACTTCATTGATAAAGCTATTATCGATAAACTAATTCCTTCGGTAACCTTCATCCCATCTTTCTATTCATATGGACCATTGTTTTATAGATAGATTTCATTCCGTCAACGTCTTTTGTTGGTAATCCCTCGATATTTTTTGCATTCTAGTTCTGTCGATAATTTGTTGGTATTTTCTGACAGATTCCATTCCGTCGGTAAAGAATGTATTTTTTTGTAGTGTAAATAGCATGAACATAATGGGAGAAACCTAGCTCTTGCTGTTAGTATTATTAAATGGCCAATGTACTTCACAAGTCCTTGTATCATGGAATTTATGTCAATTTAGCTCTTTAACTCCAAACTAGCTAATTTAGTTTTTGTATTTTGAGATTTCTTACAATTGAGTTTATTTGCCTAACTTCATTCGAATTGACCATTAATAGTGCTGACATGTTGTTAACATGTCAGACGATGAAAATGTTAGCAGTAACATGTTAGAAATTTTTTTGGCAAAAAATTTTTGTCACTCAGTTTTTCTATGCTATCATACACACTAAATTAAACAAAATTGTATAGGGAGATATATTGAACAAAATGCTATAGTATATAAACTAAATTGAACAAAACTTTATAATATAAGGATTTCATGGGCAATTTTACCCTATTTTGTTTCACACTACATATAAGAATATTGACTTTTTCTATATGTTGAAATGGTGTATGAAATATATGAAAATCTTGAAACACTATAGTTGATTGCAATTTTTGCTTATAATATGAAATATTGTAATTAAATGCAATTTTTGCTTGTAATATGAAACCATGCTATCTTTTGTTTTGTTGATCTATTCTGCAATCTAAGAAATAATATATCATGGAATGACATCATTACTTTAACTTCCCTTTTGTACTAGGATCTAAGAAAATATAACAATTTGGTTAAAGTTACAAACCAATTACAAAGATATCAATTTTAGTTACAAAATAATCAACTTTATTAACACAAACTATAAAATTTAGTTATAAAAAGAATTTTAATACCTATTTGGTTTAAAATAATGCTTGGTGCAATAGTCAAAATAACAACTTAACAACTAGTATAGCAAATTAACCAAAATATCAACCACACAGCATCATTAGGCATTTCTTACACTTTCTTGAGCTGAAATTGAGGCACCTCTAGCAAATCAGCAATTAATGACTCCGATTTGCTTTTTGTTTCTGTTGTGTAGTTTTTGTTACAATAGTAATAAACTCAAAGTTTTATTGAGAAAAATAAGATAACAGCATTATCAACCCAATGAACCCAATGCAATTAGTTTTCTTCTCACCAATAGTTTCATAGTAAATATGATTGATGTAGAATTGTAATTGTCGGTTGAAACTATTAATTGATTTCCCCTACCAAAGCAAGCAAAATCAATTATAGTATCAACAAATCTTCAATGTGACTAGCTATGTCAATTTTTTCAACATAAATTACATTTCTTTTTATAAAAAATGAATTTATTATTTATTCATAGTAAAAGAGATTTTTTTTCATCAAGAGCACATGACTCATAATTACTAGTTTCATTCATATTTCAAGTAAAAAAAAGAGAAGATAATATCACTTTCCATGGGTATGGAGGTTTGAAAGTTACATTTATCTAAAATCTTTATAAAACTTTTTAATTGTGGAAGTAAATGGAGATATCAAAGCTTACAAAAAGATTACAATACTTTTAAGTAATTGAGTTAAGGACTATAACATATAGCAAGATATTAAACTATAAAAATAAAAATTTATTGAAAGAGTGACACATAATGCTATTTAGTTTAAAGTGATGAAGAAACTTTTCATAAATTTTGACTCCAAATAAGATGAAATTTTAAGAATTTATGGCACTGACTTTAAGATTGGATTACTACATTTTCTTGCATACGTATTTCATGATTCAAAGAGAAAATAAAAATAAACACGTAAGCCTAGAATTAAATTAAAGAGTTAAAGTTTAGCTAATAGGATTACGTTTTAGGGTAGTCAGCATATCTCAATATTTATCAATCTTGTGCAAATTAATAAAAACCATACTCAAATTCAACCATTTCTTTAGTATAATGATAATTTAGTTTTACATTCCACAGTTTGCACCATACGATTTATAATAACTTATTAGAAATTGAAAAGAAAAGAAGACAAAATAGAATATCTCCCTTATTAGTATTCACATGATTTGGAAATAGAAAAAGTGAAAGTATAATCCTTTAGAACAAACCTTGTTCTCAAGGAGAAAGAGATGGTGCAACACTGTCAATGATGAAAACACATTTGTTCCACATTTGGATACTTCTTTTCAAAATTATTGATGACTTTGTTATGAAATAAATCTAAAAGAACAACTATAAAAGAAATATAAGAGAAAGTATTTAGAGGGAAAGAAAGTATTTAGGGGGAGAGAAGAAATCTTATTTAAGTGTGTATACAAATGAACTAGAGGGGGCCTATGTATAGGCAAATAACCCCATGACAAGATGAAGATAACACTTAGAGATTAGATGGATTAAATCCTAATATAATCTTATTTAAATCAAATCTAGATATAAATAACATAAATGAATATTCAAAAAAATATTCATAACACTCCCTTTTGAATATCCATTGTATTAAGAATATGCCTCGCTAAAACCTTACTAGGAAAAAACCTTATGGAAAAAAAATCCAAGTGAAGGAAAAATAGTATATAATTCTTTTCAAGAATACGCTTATGAAATACTGCCTCATTAAAAACCTTATCTAGAAAAACCCAGTGGGAAAAAACTTGATGAAGGAAAAAAGAGTACAATGCGTATTTTACTCTCCCTGATTACTACATTATAGAGATCTTTAAAATGATGCATTCTAACTTTTCAAATGTTGCAGTAAAAAGGGCTTTAGTGAACAAATATACTAGATTGTCACTTGGCTGAATTTGTTGAACACTTATTTCACCCTTTTATTGAAAATAATGAGTGAAGAAGGATTTTGACGAACTATTTGTTTTGTTCGATCGCCTTTAATATATCCTTCATTCAATTGGGTTGTGCAAGCAATATTATCCTCATATAATATTGTTAGAATTTTCTTCTTGGTTGACAAGCCACACATTTCTCGAATATGTCGAGTTACAGATCTTAACCAGACACATTAATGATTTGCTCACGAGTTGCTAAAATTTCTCCATATGTGAATAAGTAACTTGTCTATGATCGAGCTTTGTGTGAATCAGATGAATATTTTGCATCTGCATAACTAATTAAAATTTATTTTGATGCATTTGAATAATGTAATTT
>NW_018397269.1:3232819-3263842 GCF_002168275.2 Theobroma umbraticum
TCGGAGATATTGAAGTATATGTTTAATATGTCTTCGAGTTGAAGAAGAACTATATCTTGCTAATAAATTCACAAAAATGATATATTAAGTCATGTATTACTAGCAAGATACATTAGTATTCCAATTCTAATAAGATATGTTACTTCAGGACTAAAAAGTTCTTCATCATCCTCACGAGGTTGAAAAGGGTCTCTTTTTTTTTTTTCACATTTAGTGACTTTACAGCCATTGGTGAACTTAATGGATATGCTTTGTCCATATAAAATTATTTTAGCACTTTTGCTATATAATTTTATTGATGGATAAAAATTTTATTTGTCAAGTATTCAATCTGAAGACCCAAACAAAATTTTACTTTTTCAAGGTCTTTCATCTCAAATTCTCTCTTTAAGTAATCCACGGTATTTGATAAGTCTTTAGGAGTTTCAATAATGTTCAAGTCATCAACATAGATAGCAATTATAACAAATTCATATTTAAACCCTTTTATAATATACATGGGCATATAGGATTATTTTTATAGCCTTCTTTCAACATATATGCACTAAGACAATTATATCACATGTGTCTGGATTACTTTAATTCATATATATATTTATTTAATTTGATCGAATAAATTTCTCGAGAATTCAAATTTTGTGCTTTATGCAACTTAAATCCTTCAAGGATTTTCATATAGATATCGATATCAAATGAGCCATATAAATAGGCTGTAGCTATATTCATTAGACGCATTTCAATCTTCTCATATATTGCCAGACTAGTTAATATAGAATTGTAATTTCATCCACCACAGAGAATATCCCTTCATCTTCAATACTAGATCTTTGGAGAAAACCTTGTGCGATAAGCCGTGCTTTATATGTCATAATCTCATTTTTCTCATTTCATATTCGCACAAATATCCATTTATATCTTATTAGTTTTGCATCATTTGATATATGGATTATAGGTCCAAAAACTTCACATTTTGCAATTAAATTCAATTTCACCTTAATTGCGTCTTTCCACATTGGCCAATCATTCCTTTGTCTACATTCTTCAATAAATAGAAATTCAAGATCCTCATTTTTCTTTCAGAATATTGAGCTCTAATTATATATAAAATATCATCCACGTTTATTTACCGGTTCCATCTTTTCCCGTCATGACATAATTGATTGAGATATCTTCACTTTTAATGATTTCAGGTACCTGAATTTCTTTTAAAATTTTTCTCAATTATGTCAAGGGTCTCTTCTAAAGTTTTTACTTCTTCTTTTTGTCCATATTAAATATTTGCTCCTTTTTTTCAAGGATTTTATTTTTGGAATCAATTGGTCTCCACGCTTCTGGCGTGCCTTATCCTATAAGGACATTAATGCTAATAGGAGCATTTGCAGCTGGTACATAAGATTTAGTTATTCTTTAGGCCAGTAAATACGTCTGGCAACTGATTTACTATATTTTGTAAAATAATAATATTTTGAACTTCAAGTTCATATTGATTTTTGCAAGGATCAAAACTAGATAATGATAATTTATTCTAAGAAATTTTCTTTTACAGCTGCTTTTTTTTTTCTCCCCCTAATGTTGGAAAAATTATTTCATCAATATGACAATTGATAAATTTTGTCATGAATAAATCTCCTATTGATAATTCTAGATATTTAATTACAAATAAAGATTCGTATCCAACATATATTCCTAAGCTCCTTTGAGGACCCATATTTGTGCATTGTGGTGGAGGAATTGAAACATATACCACACATCCAAAAATTCTTAGATGGGAAATATTTAGTTTTTGACCATAAACTAATTGTATAGGGAGAATTTATAATAACTCGTTTGGCCTGATGCATACAAATGCTATTACATCTAAAATTGCATGCCCGGAAGCAAATATTGAGAGTTTGAATTTCATAAGTAATGGCCTTTCAATTAGTTGGAAATGTTTAATAAATAATTCTGCTAGACCATTTTGTGTATAAACATAAGCAACAGGCTGTTGAATAGTTATTCCAACTAATATGCATTATTAAAGACTTAAGATGTAAATTCATCAGTATTGTCAAGACAAATAATCTTGATTATATAACTAAGAAGATGTGCTTGCAAACGAATGATTGCAAATGCCAAATTGCAAACTGATAATAAGCACACATGTGACCATCTAGTCAATGCATCAATTAAAATTGTAAAATATCTAAATGGCTCACATGGTGGATGTATGAATCCACATATAATATGAATATTATTCAAATACGTAGGGAATTTAATCCCAACTTTAGCTGATGATAGCCTTATAATTTATTTACCTTCAGAACAAGCAGCCCATGAAATTCATTAGATTGAAAAATCTTCTGATTTTTCAATGAATGACCATATAAATTTTTAATCTTTTTTTTGCATCATTATTGATCTAGGATAGTCCAACCGGTCATGCCAAACATTAAAATCATTAGTAAACTTCTAGTTTACTATGAGTTTCAATTATTCTAATATTTATGTAGTTTAATTATGAGAATAGAGTAAGTAATTTTTTTTTCAACACACATTTTCTACTTGAGATAATAGATGTAATATAGAGGTATTAAGTGTCTCTTTCTTTCGTTGTCTCAATATGATATCAATCAAACGAATATCTTTAAAATTTAATAAACTTCTTTGAGACTTAAAATAATACATCCTCTTTTGCTTTATTCCTCAAGG
This sequence comes from Theobroma umbraticum, assembly GCF_002168275.2. Classification (NCBI taxonomy): domain Eukaryota; kingdom Viridiplantae; phylum Streptophyta; class Magnoliopsida; order Malvales; family Malvaceae; genus Theobroma; species Theobroma umbraticum. Next base: position 3,235,511 of record NW_018397269.1, read on the forward strand.
TAGTAAAATATTAGCTCTTCTGGAACCTCCAATTAATCTTGTACTACCAATTATTGAATTGACATTGATTTTTTTTATGTCTTTAAATATAATGTGTGTTGTAGCAATGTTTGCTAGACATATATTATATAATAGATCTTGGATTCAATAAGATGAATATCCATAATTTCTTCAATAAAATAAAATATATACAATAACAAACTTGCAAGTTAACATAAAAGAATATCAAATATAGAATTAAAATACATAATAGGAACATATCATTTAAATATAATGAAAACATATTAAAGCATCTTCATAATATAGTTATACTAAATATACCAATTACTATCAAGTTCATTCTCGGATATTTCTATTACCAATCAAATGATCAATTCCTTTTTCGGGATAAAAAAATCACTAATAGATATATTTATTACCAATCATATAATCAATTCCTTTTTTAGGGTAGATAAATATCTTGATATGCTATATCAACTTGGTCATGGTTAAAATTATCACAACATGTTTCAATTTCAGTGATGCTTAATAAAATTTAAGACGTACAATAGGTACGTGACCAATGATCTTTCATGACATATCAACAATAATATGTTTTCTATATTCATTTTATTCTTTTTATTATTTATCTACTTCTAGTGAGTTACAAGTATTCATCCACTTCTTGATGGGTTATCCACTTCTCGTGGGCTAGTGGGTTAAAGTATCCATCTATTTTTAATACGTTGAAAGTATTCATCTATTTGTCGTAGGTTACAAGTATACATTCACTTTTGGTGGGTGATCCACATATGATGAGTTATCCACTTCTGGTAGATTATAGACACCTATCCATTTTTTTAGAGTAAAATTATCTATCCACTTTTAGTGGTAAAATTATTCTTAAATTCAAATGATAAAATATTCATCCACTTCTAGTGGTAAAATAATAATTAAAATAGTGATAGTGTAAATTGTTATGGCCATCATAATTAAATGATATTACATTCACTTCAATGAATGGATAAATTCATGATTATGACCATAATTATTAAATAATGTCGCATTCACTTCAGGAAATGGATGGATTTATAAATTTTTATTATTAGTATCTTGTTTGTCACATTCACTTCAGGGAATGAATATTTATAAATTTTACTAGTAGCTCATTTGTCACATTCACTTCAGGAAATGAACATTCATGGTTTTTTATTCATAGCTATGTATTAGCAAATTCACTTTCCAATCAAGAGACAAAATATAATATATAAAATATAATAGTAAAATTCATATTAAGGTTAATTTTAGGAGAATGAAAATACTAAAGAAATATCAAGTCACTTACTTGATTTTCTAAAATTAGAAATCAAAACCCAATCATTGAAATCCTTTTGAAGCTTGAAGATAATGAAAACAAAATAATTCCAAAACTTGAGAGATCAGAGAGGATCGTGCTGATAACGTGTTATGAAATAAATATAAAAAAATAACTATAAGAGAAATATAAGAGAAAGTATTTAGAGAAAAAGAAAGTATTTAAGGGGAGAGAAGAAATCTTATTGAAGTATGTATACAAATGAACTAGAGGGGGTCTATTTATAGACAAATAACCCCATTATAAGATGAAGATAACACTTAGAGATTAGATGAATTAAATCCTAATCTAATTTGATTTACATCAAATCTAGATACGGAGAACATAAATGGATATTTATAAAAATATTCATAACAGACTTGATATTTTTGAATTTAGGAAGTTGAAGAGTCCTCTTTAATAATCCATTATGGCCAACTTGACCAAGTACTATCAATCCATTTCAACCTTTTTCCACCATTCTTTACTATTTTCTCTCAACTTTCAACCTTTCTCCTGCCTTCTCACTCTAAAATCCTTTATTTTTGAAGATTCGAATCTAGATTTTGATTTTGAAGCTAACAAAGGTAAGTTTTCTACTATTAAGCCCTTCAAATTTTTAGTTTTCAAATCTAATTTTTCCTCTCCAATAGATTTTGGTTTCTCTTTCTAAGGGTTTGGTGTCCAAATTGATTTTCTCTTACTACAAGCTCACTAAGGTAAGACAAAGCTAGATTTAAGTAATTACGTTATTAGTTTACCTTTGAACATTAACAAGTTGAAAGGTTAGAATAGACAAGATATTTTTAAGGATTGTAATAACGTATCTTCAAATTTCGGGTTTGATAGTTTAAGTTGATTTTATGATTTAGTGATTGTTGCTATAAGGTTTGTTGAAATTCCAAGGATTGATTTAGACTAGGTGTTGGTGTTTTGATTGCATACTAGTTAATGGATTGGTCGAGATGAATTATATGACATTTTTAAGTATTTTAATATATATTAAACTAAACATTTTTATCAAATCCTTTACTTTGCATAATTTCCATATTATACTCATAGGTATAAAAAGTTTAAAGTTGAATTAAATGTTCTCAAATGATGTTTTGAAAGGTATATATGTTATGTAAATACTTATATTATGTAGTAGTTTTATGCAAGGATGATAAACCCTTTCAAATGTTTTCCTTCAAAATAACCTAGAATGGTATGTTAGATATGTGAATTGATGGTTGAACATTGCATATGTGAGTATGCATGAATGTTGTAGTATGTTTGGGATATAAATGTTTGATTCCCTTGTTCAAATGTGTAATGATTGGTATGTTAATGATACGAATTTAAATATTGAGTTTGTGTTGTGGTATGTCATGGATGTGTTGAATACCGCACAAATATGTTACCTTGACGTGGGGTGTGGTACCACTCGATTATATGTCCCACATAGAGGGGACTGTACCATTATCCGTGAAATGCCTTAAATAGTGGATACCATACTATTATCCATGAAATGTCCTAGATAGTGGGGACCTTATTATTATTTGTGAATTGTCCTAGACAGTGGGGATCATACTAGATAGGGTATTATGCCTCAGAACACGTCTAGCACCATAACCTTTTCTAGATAGGGTGATTGAGCATGTGACTTACTCATTGCACATGTCTAGCACCATAGCCCTTACTTGATAGGAACAACAAGTGATGTGCCTCAGCACACATCTAGCACCATAGTCCCTACTAGTTGGGTTGATCAAGCATGTGACTTATTCATTGCATGTGTCTATTGAATTCATAAGTTTTACTTGAGTGTGCAGGGGTAAATTTAAAATTTTATTGTATATCTTATACCCCAAATACTATAAGATAAGTCTCAAGTTCAAAAAAGATGATTTAAGCAAGTTAGAAGGCATTTTGTGAAGTTTAATCGACTAACATATTAGTTTAATTGATCAATCATGCCAAAAAAAAACTAAAAAGAGGACTCAAAACTTCAAAGAAGACTTTAATTGATTAACACAAGGATTAATTGATTAAAGTGACACTAGACGATACATTGAGACTACATGAAAGAGTTTAATCGATTAACATAAGGTTTAATCGATTAAGGAAGTATTAGAAAAGATTTTAAAACAGAATTAATCGAAGAACCATAAGGTTTAATTGATTAAAATTCAAATAGAAGGTACCTCAGAGCTTCAAAATGATAATTCAAATTCAAGATGATCGGTGGAAGGCACCAATTATAGAAATTTGAATTCAAAAAGACTTTAATCGGTTAAAGATTAAATTAATCGATTAAAAAGGAAATAGGGAGGTTTCTGTTAAAGCCAAGATTAATTGATTAACTTGAAGAACAAGGAGATAAATAGAAAGATTTTAATCAATTAAAGCTTATTTTAATCAATTAAACAAGCAGTTGACTAGATTCAAAAAAAAAAGCTAAAGGACAAATAATGAGCAGACTCCTTCTAAATTGCTTCTAATAGCTCGAATTCATCCTCCAAGTAAAAAAAAGGCTTCAAACGGTCATAAATGCATAAGAGAAGCATCCAAGAGCAATATTAAAGCTAAGAAGTGTCCAAATGTTCTCTTTTCAAGTGTTTTTCACTCTTATCTTTGTAAAAGAGTTTTAAGCTTAACATTGTACATCTTAAATTAACTAGTTGATGAGTTGTACTCCATGATAACTCTATGATATAGAGTAATTTGAGATTAATTTTGATAGTAATTTAGCTTAATTATTGTAGTAACACATAGAAATTAGTAGGTTTTATTTAATTATTTTAGATTAGTTAATTTAGGTGAGTCAATGTAATCTCAATTAATTTTTTACTTAATTCGGTGTTAATGTGATTAAGATAGGTTGTTCTTGATTTATTTGTACTTTTGTAGGTATTTGAAGAGAGAAGCATTTTAGTGGAAGAAGAAGAGCAATTTCAAGGTGCAGACTTCCACTACACACGTTATGGTATTTCAGCCATAATTCTCTTTACAGGGCTTCAAATGAGATGATTCTTGGACCATTAGAAAGATAAGAGAAAAATCTACACTTTTACGCTTACCACCTTACCCAATCTAGCCTGAAAGGTAATAAAAATTCTTGTTGAAGTTGACATACTATAGCAGTCTTAAAGCAATTATGATTTCTACTAATTAATTAGTCAAGGCCATGGCCCACGTAGTCTAATGAGGAAATCCTTATTGGAATTAATTTTTTTCTTCATCCAACTTGCCCTAACTTTAAAACCCTTTGAAAAAACCCTTTGAAAAAAACCTTTCAGAAGACTTTTAGGAAAAAACCACTAGATTGATAACTAAGAGTCAAGTCGCAAAGTTATTGAAGTTAAGAAGAATTTGAAAGATTCAAGGAGATTTAGAGATCAAGAATACAATTCTTGGGTTTTTCTATTTTTTTGTTGTTCTCTTATTTTCTTGATTTTGTTTTAATGCTTAAATTTTATTTGATGATGATGTGGGAATTATGGGGAACTAAATTATTAATCTAAGATTATGATTGAACTCAATATGTAGTATAATTTATTTGTCTCTCTTTTACTTATGTTTGATGGATTTAAGTTATTTATTTTATTCTATTCTTAATGCCTCTAGTTGTTTGGCCACCAATTAGATTGAATTAGAAACCTAGATTTAACCTTGACGGAGGAGATTTAGGTAGACATTGAATAGAATAGTGTATGATCGAATGCACCTAGTTGATTAGGTGATTTGATTTGCATATATGGTAGACATTTACTTATAAGCCATATGTAGCCTAAATTAGAGCACGAACTTAATAAATCTTTTTTCAATTTAATTTGCATAGACATATAGTAAATTAATTGAGAGAGATATTTTTATAAGAAACTACTAAAACTTGAACAACAAGTTTAATCAATTCTTACTATTAAACTACTAAAACTTGTTATTCAATTTTGTACTCATGCAAGTATACATATCGCAAAGATAATATAGTGATGACTAGAGTGTCGATCCCATAGAGAATTAAATTAATTTTTACTATTAACTACTAAAATTAATACACTCTTATTTTATCTAAACAATTAAAATTAAAATTAAAATTAAACTAATAAACTAATAATTAAAACTAATCTAAAATATATCAGCAAAATTATTTTATTAACTTCCAGTGATTACTAGACCTAAGATTATAATATCTCTCAATACTTTATCTGAATATTGTCTCTCTCTCTCTCTCTCTTAACTCAGTTTAATAAATTAAGTTATTAACCTAGAGTCCTAAATTATTTACAAGTCTCTGTTGAGTTTCTTATAAAATATTTCTCTCAATTAATTTACTATACGTCTATACAAATTAAATTGAAGAAAGATTCATTAAGTTCACGCTTTAATTTGGGCTCTGTATGTTTACAAGTGTATATCTACCCTATATGCAAATCAAATCACTTGATCAACTAAGTGCATTCGATTATACACTATTCTATTTAAAGTTTACCTAAATCTCCTTCATCAAGGTTTAACCTAGGTTTCTAATTCAATCTAATTGGTGGTTAGGCAACTAGAAACATTAAAAATAGAATAAAATAAACAACTTAAATACATTAAATATAAGTAAAAGAGAGATAAATAAATCAAATTACGTATTGAGTTCTATTATAATCTTAGATTAATAATTTAGTTCCCCATTAAGTCACACATCATCATCAAATAAAATTTAAACATTAAAAACAAAACCAAGAAAATAAGAGAATAACTAAAAGATAGAAAAACTCAATAATTGTTAGGTTTTCAATTCAATCTAATTGGTGGCCAGGTAAATAAAAACATTAAAAATAAAATAAAATAAAATAAACAACTTAAATTCATTAAACATAAGTAAAAGAGAGATAAATAAATCAGATTGTGTATTAAGTTCAATCATAATCTTAGATTAATAATTTAGTTCCTTATCAAGTCACTCATAATCATAAAAAAAATTTAAACATTAAAAACACAACCAAGAAAATAAGAGAATAACAAAAAGATAGAAAAACCCAAGAATTATATTCTTGATCTCCAAATCTTCATGAATCCTTTAAATTCTTCTTAGCTTTAATGACATTGTGGCTTGACTCTCAGTTGTCAATATGATGTTTGTTTATTCTTAAATGTCAAGATTGTTTTTATAGGGCTTTGAAGTTAAGCCAAGTTAGATAAAGAAAGAAGTCAATTCCAATAAGGATTTCCTCATCAAACTACGTGGGCCATTGCATCTACCAATTAATTAGCAGAAATCGTAATTGCTCTAGGAATTAATGCTACAATATGTCAACTTTGACAAGATTTTTAATCACCTAAGCCAAATTGGGCAAAGTGGTTAACATAAAAGTTGTAGATTTTTCTTTTAACTTTCCAATGGTCTAAGAATCATCCCATTTAAAGTTCTATAGAGAGAGTTATGACCGAAATACTGAAACATATGCAGTGGAAGTCTGCACCTTGAAATTGCTCTTATTCTTCAACTAAAATTTTTCTTCCATCAAACACCTACAAAACTACAAATAAATCAATAACAATCTATCTTAATCACATTAACACTAAATTAAGTATAAAATTAATTTGAATTAGATTGACTCACTTAAATTAACTAAACTAAAATAATTAAATAAAGCCTACTAATTTCTATACATTACTACAAAAACTAAGCTAAATTACTATCAAAATTAATCTCAAATAACTCTATATCATAGAGATATCACTCCATCATCTTTAAACTCTTTGCGAGGCATTCTCAGGGGAAAATTAAGCTTAAGAAAGCTTAAGGAACATTGTAAGGGTTTTTAGCTTGGTTTAAAAGCTCATCTTGTAAAAACTTGGTGGAAGCTGATAATTTCACTAGTTTAGTAAAGTTGGATTAAAAATCCTTAATTTGGAGATCAAGGTAGTTGATGTAGTTAAGGGGACTGAATTACTATAAATATTTGTTATATCCACTTCTCTTTACCTTCTTTTTACTTAGTGACTTTTAACTTCAAGAAGTCTTAAACTCTCCATTTCAAAATCATTCAAAAGTTTTTCAAACTTAAGAGTTTCTTTCAAATTTTTTTATTGCTATTCACCTCCTTTTAACATTCCATTGGGACCAACAATGTCTAGCACCATAGCCCTTGCTAGATAGGAATAACAAACATGTGTCTCAACATTACACATGCTTAGCACCAAGCCTTGCTAGATAGGCCTCACAAGCATGTGTCTTACCATTAAATATGTCTAGCACCATGCCTTGCTAGGAAGGCCAATTTCCACGACCAGTAAACCTTATTCCAAGGTTGTCCATACCAACATCAAATACTCATTCATTCATCTATTTAATTCAAGCACAATATACTTGTAACCACCATGTAGCTCACATATCAATTCCACAAAATCACATTTTCAATAAGTCATTCAAGACCTTGTACTTTACACAATTTCAAATACCATATGTGCGACCAAAAGCTCATAAATGGGAATAAAACAGGTTTATGTAAAACCATGTAAGAAAAGAAGAACATCAAAACATGTGTGTTCAAAAGTAGCATGACAAAATGCAATGGAAGAAACTAAACTTTTTCCATTAGTATCAATAAATCTTCAAATGTAACTAGCTACATCAACTTTCTCTACATAAATTGCATTTCTTCTTATAAAAATGAATTTATCGTATATACAGAGAAAAATAGATTTTTGTATCAAGAACACATGACTCATAGTTACTAGTTCACTCAGCTTTCCATTGCTATGGAGGCTTGAGAGTTATGTGTATCTAAGATCTTTATAAAACTTTCTGAATATGGAGACAAATGGAGAGATCAAAGCTTACAAAGAGACAATAATACTTTTAAGGGACTATAACATATAATAAGATGTTAAGCTAGAAAAATCAAGAATTATGAAAAGAGTAATTATTTTTCACATTTGTACTCATAATGGTATTTAGTTTAAAGCGACGAAGAAACTTTTCATAAAATTTTGATTCCAAATAAAATGGAATTTGAAGAGTTTAGGGCACCGAATTTAGGATTGGATTAATTACTGTACTTTCTTGCATACATCAAAATATTATTTCACGAATCAAAAGGAAAATAAAAATAAACACTTAAGCCTAAAATTCAATTAAAGAGATAAAGGGTAGCCAATAGGATTACGTTTTAAGGTAGTCACCATATCCGGTGTTTATCAATTCTTTGCAAATTAATAAAAACCATATATAGTCAACTTTAACCATTTCTTCAGTATATTGATAATCTAGTTTTACATTTCACAACTAGCAACATACGATTTATAATAACTTAATAGAAATAGAAAAGAAAAGAAGACAAAATAGAACATCGCCCTTATTAGCATCTTCATGTGATTCGGACATAGAAAATAGTGAAGGCATTATTCTTTAGAATTTTTGTTGCATAAAAGTTTAAAACATCCTTTTCAAAGAGACGAAGATGGTGCAACATCATCAATGACGAAAGCACATTTGTTCCACGTTTGGATACTCCTTTTCAAAAGTACCGATGAATCAACGTTTTTGAATTTAGGAAGTTGAAGTGTCCTCTTTAATAATGCATTGTGGCAAACTTGACCAAGCACTATAAGCTCACCGCAGCACCTATCGGTAACGCTTTCGGCTTTGTTGCATATACTTTCGAAAACCTCCATTACACAATTCATACTCATCTTGGTTTCACAATTATATGCCTGTATCGGGTCGACCACCTCCTCTATACTCATGACTACACCACTAGTTACAAACAAAATCACCATGAGACCCACAGCATTGGAGCTTGCCATTATGCTTATTCTTGATTTCTCTTCTCTTATTTGGTTGGTAAAAGGCTTGCTCAACGAGATTTACATGCCAGGAAAAGAGTTATTTATAGGGTCATCACAAGGAGGGAGACACATTGATAATGTTAGAATGATATCATTTATTGCATCTAAGTTTCATGCGTTAATTTTATTCAAGTTATAATTAAGACATGAGTTTTCCTTTTTTAATTTATGAGGATTAAATTTCTATTAATAAGCCATTAAGTTTTTTTTCTTTTCCCCAATTCCAAGAGTAAGAAGGAGACGAATAAAAAAAATTGAATTAAAAAGTTTTAAAATATAAAAAAAATCATAAATTCGAATATAAGTTTTTAACACATGACAAACTTAACCAAATAATATAAATTCACTACAATACTTATTAAAGACACTTCCGATTTTGAATATACTAGTGAAAACCTTGGTAACGAAATTTTGACTCATTATATGCCTTGATAGGATCAGCAATCCTTTGTTACAAACAAAGCCACTAAGAGAGAAGAGAGAACATTGAAGCTTTTCATTATGCTTTGTAATGATTTCTCTTCCTTAATTTGGTTGGTATAAAGCTTTTCCAAGCAAGTAAAAAAACATTACTCGCTTAAATAATTATAAATCTAAATTTAAAACTAATTGATTTTAGTCAATTTCTTTCTCTCCCTTTTAGGCTTGGAACAATAATTAAAGGTAATTAATAGAATTTAATGCTCATAAATTAAAATACAACAACTCATGTCATGATTATAATATCTTTTGCCCCTTACACGCAATATGGAATGGGATCACTGTTGCCTCCCTGACTACGTTTTAAGGCAAGAAAGGGACAGACAAAGGGATATACAATAATTATGAAATGCTTCGCCAAGAAAAATTGCTACTCTTTAACCATGCCTATGACCACCAGGACCAGCTCTTTGCTGGACAGGCAGATAGTATTCACCCACATAAACAGTACAAAATACAGAAAACCTGACCGTAAGACTCAAATATCACGACTAACATCTAATCTAACTTCTATCATGCGTGCATGATGATCCCATTTAAATAAATATAAATTACCAGTAAGAATGAATCATACATCTTGGCATGCAAAAAATGTCATTGCACAGCTATGTTTTATTAAATTCTTTACATACCTATATGCAGCTTATATGCATATACATGCCACCAGCACCTTCTTTGACGGTCCACACTTGCAACAGAGGTACTACTGGTTCTATAAGGTGACAAAATTGAACTGAAACCGCTTCAACCTTGTATGTTTATGTGCTTCCCAATATTTTGAACCCTTGTTTATGCTGAAATTTACACCATGTATTGCTTAGAGATCTTGATTTTTTCTTTCACCAATAAGTTCGTACAACTGATGTGGACCTCACCCCTTCCTCTTTCAAGCCCCCTATCATTGGACATCCTATGTTACAGGCTTCAGGTAATGAATTGATGAGAACGACTTGAACTACGATCAACACTGGATATCCAAAGTTCTCTTTGTTTAAACCTCAGCTGCCATGAAAAGTACACAAACAACAAACAGAACCTATCGGTGTTTTGATCTTCGACGCTTCCCAAGAAGTTTTAGCATATTGTCGGTGACATCAAGTGGGGAGTCATCTTCATCTTGATTGTTGTCAGAGGTATGAGTCAACCATGCCAATGCCTCTATAGCAGCGTCCCTCTCTGCAAGCTGCTTGTTTTTCTTAGGTTTTCCCACAAACTGCATTCCTTTGAATTCCACTAGTGCCCTAAACTCATTTGTCTTTAGATGCTTCGTCTTGTATTTTGGAGGTGAGTGACCTGCCCTCATCAACAAAGTTTGCAGCAAGCTCTTTGGATTTGTTCCATCCTTTGTGAATCTACTCTTGTCAGTGGAATCCTTAGGCTTCTTGGATTCACGGCCAAAAACAAATCTCCCTTCACATAGATCTCCAGACACTAGCTCTTGAACAGCAAGCATAAGGTACTTTCCTTCCTTGTGAATATCAATTCTAGGATCTTGAAGCTGCATATAAGAAGGCAACATATCATTTGAAGCAAAGGACACATCAAGCAAAAAATACAAAAGTCAAAACAAAAACTTAATTCAGTAAGCTGCTCTGATTTGGTGCACCTCAGCATGGAGCTGAATCAAAAAATTCCATCAATGCTATGTCTGAACTGAGTCCTAAAAGCCAGCAATTGGAATAATTATCTATTAATAATCCTGAATTGGTGAAATCTTTGAATTAGTTATTCAATCATGTGATGAAAGAAAAATAGAAAAGCAGTGGTTCAATGATTCTAAAAGTCAACTGATACAATGAAGTTCTTTCCTATTTCCAATAACCATTCAGATATTTTGCAAACAATGGGCAACCATCCTAAAATCAAAGATAACAAAGAATTAACAATAAGGCAGCACAAACAAAGTATCCTGAAGAGATTGACATGCAAATTGAAGCAGTATATATTAAGCTAATAAAATAAATACAGTGAAGACACCAAAGCAAAAGAATTCGATTTCTGACTATATATTTTAAAACCTATAAGGGAAAATCTTAGTTGAAGTACAACATAAACAAACCTAAAGAAGTTTGCAGTTACAATACAGGAAAAGGAGAAAAAAAAGTAAACAGGATAAAGACTAGAAAGTGCATCCATGTAAGAACATATTTACATCGTCCAAAAAAGGATGCACTTTCAGAGAATCTATTCCTATTCCACTCTTGAATTCCCAGATCCAAGGCTTGAGCAGACAGTTTTTACCCCCAAAAAGTAGAGCATAATAAATATAGTCATAAAAACCACTTTAAAAGTAACCCAAAATAATGTTATTATAAGACAAGCAATAGAATCCAGCACAGCATTAATACAATACATATTTTCTAATTTCTACTACTCTAGAAGAATGCATCATATGAGTTGCATATGCATCTTGTTAGAGGACATCTAAAAGTTTTCAGTCAAATATGTTTGAGCTATCCTAGCTCACCTTCTTCTGAATAAGTCTATCAAGTTCTCCTTTGAGCTTCAAATAGCACTCTGCCAAGCTAGAATCCATGAAGAAATCGATATACCCTTGCATCATTTTCAAATGCCCAGCCTGGAACAACCAAGGGATTAATTAGAAATACCTAGCAGTTGAATTCCTTAGGATTGAAAATAATATGTACTCATCAACAAATGAAATCACCTGTACCCCACAGCTTAGAGCACCACCAAAGAGCATCAATATAGAATCAGATACACCAGTGGAATCACGTATGAAAACTGTGTTGACCTTTACTTTTTCACCAAAGACTAACCATGGGTAAGGAATAGTCTGGTAACGTGCATTCACAGAATTCTGAAGCAAAAACCATTACCAGCATCAAGCAATAGCAGCAGCATTTGGAATCTAAATTGGCAATGAAAAACATCTAAAATATCTTCACTGGAAGTGATAGCCCATTTACTGACCAGAGGAGTTTTCTATAATTGTGAAAACCTAGTTATAATGGTTTTAGAGGTTTTATAATTCAGGGACTGTTAGGAGAAAAATAAGGATTTATCAGAAATTACTTGGATGCATATGTGTGAGCATGAGAAAGAGAGGGAGAGAGCTCTGAAAAAAAAAGTTTTCTCTGAAGATTGTTATGCAAGCTAAAGCCCTAAATTCACCTTTTTCTTTTTTGGTAACTAAGGCATAACATTAAACAACATAGTTACAAACTTGTAATTCTGGGTTATATATCCCTTACAACATCCACCCTAAATTTATATGGCATTATACACTAACCATAATCATGTTAAATGACCAATAAGTTTGTCCATGTAGGGTGAATAAGAAATTACAATAAATAATAGAAAATATTCCCAAACTAGCCCCTGGATAGGTTGGTACTGCATGAATTTCCTAGATAAGCTACTACTCAAAATCACAATCAATTTTTTGTATTTTGGGGGCCAAACTTTTTAAATATTGATCCTTGTTACTTTAAATACTTTCTTGACTTGTTTTTTTTAAAAAAAAAAAAAGAATGAAAATCTGTCAATTAGAATTCCTTAAGAATTTTTTCCAAAGTTTAACTAATAATAAACTAAAAACTATAAGGTCAAAGACAAAAAGAGTGACCTCAAAAAGTAAGAAATATGGGTAGAAGCAATAACTTTCTTGCATAAAGGAGTCAAAATATAAATGAAAAAAAAAAATAATTAGCAACTGCTGTCTCCTTTGATGAAAAAGATGGATTGCCTAGGAGCAAAGTATACGTTCAATCTTCATTGAAAACAAAATTACATAGTATCATTAATTTTTCTTGATTAGGTGTTTACACTTACAGCGTACAATAAAACCTGGCCATCATCCATGGTCTTAAAAGACATTGATGTCTCTCTGTGCTGCACATAAAGCACACAATGGTATGTCATCTCATATAATCAGTGAGACTTATTGAAGCTGCATTTTCAGACAATAAAGGTCCCTTACCACTACAGATGTTATTCCAGGAAAGAGTCCAGAGCATATGACAGCACGAACCAGAGACTGGTTGTTACTTAATTTATTGTTTGAGCCTGCATCTGCATCTACCAAGCCAGCTTCTCTTAGAATGAAACTAAATTGTTTCCGAAGAGAATGAATAGCCTGAAGAGTTTGTGCAGACAGGAAGTTCCTCCAACAATACTCGTATGCTGATCCTTCTCTTTCTGCATCTTTCCAACCTTCATAAGCACGGACAAGAGCCATGTGATCACTGTAGTCTTTTGCCGAAAATCTTGACTTTGCTGTCCCAGCTAACTAAAACAAAAAAGGGATTATTAGCTAAAGAAACTTGATAGATTAAAACAGCTATGCGGATTGGTAGTGCGAGCAAAATCTATAAATATTGTGAGCCTACATTGTTAAATGATTAGCAAAGTAACTCTCATCTCATTAAAAAATTAACTTATACAAATAAAAGTAATTAAGTATTCCAAAAAAAAATTAAGACAACACCATTAACGACATTATAACAAAAAATAAAGCCATAGAAGAGATGGGCCTCAAATAGCAATAACGAAGAGAACACTTTGGTTAATATACAGTTCAAAAGGTTGTTTGCTATGAATAACAGAATACATGTAAACAATTTACAGTTCATTAGGAGAAACAAGAGCACACCCCAATTCCTTTCAGTAGGTTGAGCTTATAAAACCAATCAAATTTCAGGCGGGAGTTTGAGCCACTCTGAAAAAGATTTTGATATTTAACCAGCATGGCCTTTGAACATAGAGGAATGGAGAGAAAGGATATATGTAAATGGCTAAGATATATTTGAGCCAAGTTCAGCTAACTTTGATAGGTTACTTTAGAAGCTCCAATTATATTTTTCAAAGAAAATTCTTAATTCATAATCTCTGAAAGCTTTATAGCTACAAAATGCTCCAATATCCCAGTTATTTCCACTTGTGAAGCCAACTAAATGATTACAGACAATTTGCTTTCTTGCACTATCCCAAAGGCAGTAGCCATTATTTAAAGTTTCTCCTCTCTCTAGTTAGATTTCCAGAAGCATTCCAAAACGAGATGTTTACAATATATCCCTCTAGCTGTTACCAGTCAATTTTCAGACTCCAAATATCATATCCATGGTTATCACTATAAAACTAGCAGTTCTTCTTTTCAACTTGTACCTTAAAATAGCACTATGATGGACAGCTATCAAAACAAAAATCATTCAGAGCAAACAGGTTTTCTTTTGTGGGGATCAGGCGGCCATTCAAGTTATTATGGCCCCCAACACTGCCCGCACCACACCCCTGCCCCCCACAACCTGCATTATTTTGGTTTCCAGCTGAACCATTTTGAAACTAAAAAAAATAAGACAAAAAACAAAAAGAATAGAAAACCAGTGATGCAGAGGCATTTTATACTGCAACTGCAGAAAAGTGATGGTTGTTAGGGGTCACATTTCTCTTTTCTCAATTTTGATTTGAGTGGCAAGACAAAGAAGGGAGCATATTTAGAGGGAAAAAAAATGGAAACCATTCTAAATATTCATACAAATATTCCCCACAAGCATATGATAGTACCACACCAGTCAGGTCTTTGCCATACTTCTTGAAAAATATAAACCAATATCAAAAGATGTAAAAGTAAAATAACAAAGTTCAATTCCATCAAGTAAACTAATGTTTATATACTTACATCCTTCTTGTCTTGAGGCAAAAGGAAAGGATCCTTGACACTAAGTCCAGACACTATTGTTAAAACAGGATCAAAGCAACGGAAGATGGCGCCCATAATTAGCATTTTCCCTAGCTTGGGATCTACAGGAAGCATTGATAAGAACTTTCCTGATTGGGAGGAGGGGGAAAACACAAAAGAGAAGGAAATAAGTAACAACACCAAAGGTAGTACGCCCACCATTCCACATTGAATGCCCACATTTGATTTACAAGGAGTTAAAGAAAAAAAAAACAAAAACTTGGACTTCATAGTTTTTTGTTTAAAAATTTAAAAATATCTTATATTTATTGCTGCTTTATAGTTTTTAATCCAAAAAGTTGAAAAAAAAATCATGAGAATAATGTAGAATTTAGAAAAGTCTTAGTTTTAGGTGTTCAGAAAAAAAAAAAAAAAGAAAACATAATTCTTCAACACCCCAAAAAGGAAAGATAGACATTCAATTTCTTATTAAGGGAATAATAGGTATAAAGTATGTATACCAAAATGCATCTACACAGCAGAGGAATAGCAAACTAACCGAGATTTGTCAGATTTTCCTCCTCATCTAATGCCCCAATCATTTTCAAAAAATCAACAGCATTTTGGACCTGTCATTCATTTATTTGTCAACAGCTCATTGTGCAGCATTTATAAAAATGAAAACAAAAATGCCAATGGACAGGCAAGAGAGAAAACAAAATTGCGAAGAGGCATATGAAGGGATACACACACATTTGCATGCATAATGTATAACAGCATTCATGCATGCAATGGTAAGAAATTGTTTCTTCTCCCTGTATTTTTTCTTCTTTTGTACGTCAAAAGAGTCGTTAGCCACTTTTACTATGTCTAGAGTCAAACATCCCCATGTTCTCATACATTTTTCATCCACAGCAAATTTCTATAATTTTGTTCTTATACCATTTTTCAGAACAAGAAGGATAAGTCTATTTTTTCTGAATTTCCATGTTGCTGCTCAAAGCAGTAGCAAATGGCATCATATGGTATAATCCTGCACTGGAGTATTAGTCCTGATCGTTCTTCAATTGGAAACTTTGTTCTCTTATAAGAGCAAAATAAAATTGTAACAAAGATTGGAAATCATAAAAAATTCAAATTGCAATCTTGGTAGGAGACACTCAGATACTTGAAACCATACATGGTAAAAGGTCCATATAATACTTACAGCCAAAGGCTCCGGTGCTTGCAAAGCTGCTGACAAGAATTCTCCAATGCTTTCAACCTGCAAACTTTTTATTTGCAAGCAGAGAGAATTCAAAGGAGTTCTTAAAAGTTCAGGAAGTTGATACTCAGAAAAAGCTTCATAAACGCATCTGGGGTATAGGTGGTAGCATTCGCCTGGCTGCACCCGACCAGCCCTACCCCTCCTCTGCAAACCAAAATATTACCCAACACCACTTACATCAGCCATGACAAGAGAAAAGTAGACACCATAAACATTCAAAAAAAAAAAAATTCAAATAGTGGCTGATATAACAGAGTCCACAACAAAGTGCTAACTCTTTTAAACATCCCAATAGCTGTTAAAAATCAACCTTCTTTAAAAGGTCTCAGGTTGAACTAGGCCACAGAAAAACCAATTCATACTCTCAGGCAAGCAAACACAAAGAAGCAACTCTGGAGAAATGGATATGCACACATGTACAATTAGGATATTGAAAAACTTCAGAACACAACTTCTGTATTGAGTGACCCAGCAACTGACAACGTCAAAATTATATATTATAGAGATATACATATACAGAGTATACTCTAAATATAACAGGAAAATCCAAATGATATAAGCCTAATTACAAGAATACTTACTTGCCGGGCTGATGCCTGAGATATCCAGGAAGGTAGCAGGCATGGCGTATTATTCAAAGCATCATAAGTGGTCTCTTTTGCTTTTCCACAATCTACCACAAAAACTATATCATTGATTGTGATGCTTGCCTCTGCCATATTTGTAGCAAGAACAATTTTACGTATATTTGGAGGAGATTTCTCAAATATTAGTTTCTGCAGAAAATAACAGAAGACAGTCAAATGAATAACACGCACTAGTGCAAGAGCATAAAAATTTCCAATAAGGTTTTCCTCTGATTTCTTAAATTTTACAAACTTCAATTTAATGGTAGCTTTGCTTTGGGAGAGTTCAAGAATGTATGTTTCTTAAGTTTATGAGCTAATAAGTTTGAGCTGATTAGGAAAGGCTGCTCATTTTATATATGTGTCTGTGTAATACACTGCTGCTCATTCCTGTTCATTCTCTACAATTTACTTTGCTACCAAATTGAATAGCAGATCTCAGCAATATTTTTAACCTCTCCAGCATTTTCTATTTTGGAAATTTTATTTTCAGTGTTAATGACAAAGTTTTGAAACATCCAGCTCGGACTCCACATTCTTTTTAACCAAAAAGGACAATAATTGTTAAAAAATAGTCTCACTAAAGGGGCTTGTTAAGTCATTTTCATTGATCATAGAATTAATAGAAGGGGGAAGCTGGTGAAATTACCAGTTTGTTGGGTAAATGGAGTAATGAACCAACACAAAGCAGTGAAGCGAGAGAGAGAGAGAGAGAGAGAGAGAGAGAGAAAGAAGTAAATTTACAGCTGAAGGTATGGTGCTCATGTCTACATTGATAACTTATAAGGAGAAAAAGAAGGAAAAAAGAAAAAAGTAATTGAAAGACAGTAATTTTTAACCAGTAAACATTCATGACACTGAACATGCACAATTAAAGAACCATAAAATAGGGTTTAGATCTACTGAACTTCAATGGGAATTAATGTTAGATATGCCCACTGTCCCATATTTTGGTTCTTTCTTGTCCAAAACTGGGAATATTACTTATATTAACCTTTTCTCTGCCCTCGCATGACACACAACATAACTTTCTAAAATTTCTTTCCTTTCTTGTTAATTTTTAAAATGAAGTTAAGAGTCTAAAAGCTGTTAATATAACACTGCAACCTCTCAAACATTGTGCTAAAAAGAACCAAGACATTACTGAGCTTGAAAGTGCCCATGAAAGAATTTAATAGAACTCAAGTTGGGTGCTAGCTAAGTACCTAGCTGCTACAGATGGCATATAAACTCCAGAAGAACTGTTAAGACGATGTTGCATGTAGTCAGTAGTGAAGTTCAGACGAACCTTACCCTTGACAATCTCTCCCCCTCACCCTGCCCTCTACAAAACAATGCTTTATCTTTATGGAAAACAACTCAATGCAAACCCTTAAGATTTCGTGGTTTTTAACCTCTGGAATGCAGAGCCTACTAAGTTTTCTTCTATCCATGGCTGACCAACTTAGCTATGCTTTAGTTTCCAATTTCTTATTATACAGAACAGATTTTTTTATTTTCTTCAGAAAATCAACTGCTCAATACCCATTAATTAATGATGAAATACGTGAATTTTATTTGAATGATTAACTCTTTAATGGGAAAATGAGAAAGCAATTTTGTTTAGCATAAGGTCTTTATTTTTTATATCATAGGATCATTGATGTGGAAACAAATTCTAAAACTAAATTAGTGTAATATATTGTGATATCATAATTGTGACAAATGAGCAACCTTTTTAGTCATGAAAATTCTTAAAACAAGGCTTCAAAATAAAATGGAAACTGACTTTCCTAATGATCACTTGATTGACTACATTGCTAAAAACTTTCAAAAGACCTAATAATCAATAATTTCTAGCAAATGAAAGAGACTAGAACCTTTAAAAAATGAATGTGTGTGTGTGTGTGTGTGAAGTCATAGATATCTAATTGTTTTTGTAGTATATATTTTAACCAAAGGTGGATACTTTAATTATTTAGACCAAAATACTTCTTTTGCTTTTAAAAACTATATAAGTTAGCTCTACTTCATATGTCCAAAAATGCTCCTATAAACTCTTTTTCATCACCTGATCAAATGATCCTATCTTACACTCCTTCAGACCCTGTAACTCAATGGTTTTGAAACCTTCAAGCATTAATTTCATCCTGAAACTTCAGGTGATTCACAGAACAAAAATAAACCCACCTGTTCAGATGTTGCCATGGAACCATGGCATGTTAAAAGCAGAACCCTGTTAGGATCTCCTAAAAGGGGATGAGCTTTAAGCTGATCTCTCAGACAACTGATATCTTCCCAACCAGTCATAAATACTAGCACAGCACCTGGTCTTTCCTTTCGGCATATATGACATAGAACTGCCTCAATAAGATTGAATCCTATGCAATCAGGCATCCAACATGCCAGAGAATCACGTGCCCTAGAACTATAATTCTCAAAGCTTGATTTGTTCAGAGCATCCTGCAGAAATATGAGGAAAGAGGACCAAACATTCAGAGCTATAAACAGAACCTTTTATGAAATTTTAGCTTTAACAGGTTTTGATCAAACACGTTACAACACACAAGTACTAGTGTCAAAGAAAATGAAAGGAAAAAAAATAAAAACAGCAAAACCATGCCTTAAATTAAGCAATCATATCAGACCCAAAAGAAAATAGATTAAGCAATCATAATATAGATAAAAAAAGAACCAGCCTGCTAAGGGTAGTTATTTTAAAACCATACTAGAATTAAAAACAGGATGTAAAGAAATGCTATTTACTGCTCAGTAAACTCTCAAAAGATGATTTGCAAAACCCTCAATTAAATAGGCATGTCAAACCCAAATAAGCTCCAATCACCTAATCCAATACTTAAATGGCTACATCTTACAACAAAAGACTATACTTTTGTTTGAACAACAGAAAGTTCAAACTGAATGCAATGAATAAATTAATTTCACTCTACTGCTCATCGTCAAGTACCAGTCATACTAAGGTAGCTTCATATGAGGCTTGACAGGGAATGATCCTCATCTTGCCGCATTAATGCCTTAACTGCTATTTAGCCCCAAGCAAGTCAATTTAGTTGCAAAGAAGCAGAATTCTAACAGTATGCATTAGAAGTGGGATTGGAACCTGTTTTTGTATAAGGACATACAACCATACTTTCATCTGATTGGAGACCGGCCATGTGAGTAATAGCACACTCCATGAAAATCAACCACAACATTTGCCGCAAGCTTGTTTAGAAATGTATTATGATGGCTCGTAATTACTTTAAAGCTATTATGAACATTTTTCTAATTGTTTGGTTCATTTTAAAGTTACTTCATGATGAAAGGTCAAGAATCTAGCACTTATTGCAAAATTAAGTTTTTAGATGCATTACCAAACACAATTAACTTTCTTGTACAATAGCCTCTTCTAAGTACAAGAGTCTGAACTCTGAAATAAAACACTGAAGCCCAGCATACCAAACTGGCCTAATTGAAGTTTGTATTCCCCTTCAACAAGTCATATCTTCAAGGGCTGAAGCTCAACGCAACAAATTCCATTATCAGAAAGTTGAAAATATCACTTTATTCATCCATGAGACAAATGCCAATAATCCTACAAATTTTAGACTGCTTAGAATCAAACATTATCTTTCCAAAAGCTGTTTCATTTGCACTACACCGAACATTATCTGGTTAGAATCAAACATTATCTCACAATAATTTTTCAAGCCAAACATGCCACGGTTCTCCAGCTGATAACCAAGAAATTATACTGTACCTCTACAAGGGCAGTTATCTGGTTTTTCCTTTTCCGTGGGGCAAGCTGTCTCTGCATTTTCCACATTTTGTCTTGGCCATAATCATCAATTTGGTTGAAAGAAGTCAACTTATATCCAGTGAATTCCAACACATCTTCCAGAAAGTGTGCCCTGACTGGATATGTGAAGCCCTAAATAATAAAATGAATAAACTTAGACTTGCCTAATGAAGAGTTTGGGTAAAAGGATCATCTCCAAACCCAAAGTAAAATATATATAAATCACGAACTGGTTCAACATAAATAGATGCAACAATAAAAGAGAAAAACATGAAAACAGGTGGGCAAAAATGCTAGCCCAAATTATAGGGCTTTTCGTACCAGAGAAATAACCAGGGTAGGAAATAAAAATTGATGAACTCCTTCCGGAGACAAAAATGGAATAACTATATGCAGCAACGAAAATTTCATTATTATTATTTTAATGAGTCAACAATTTATCTCTTATTTATTATAAATTTCAATAAGTTCCCAATATTAATCCTCTTTAAAATAAGTTTTGTAACAATGGTGACAAATTGCATCATTCAAAACTATCACTAAATTCCTTTATTTATGTGTGTGTGTGTGTGTGTGTGTGGAGAGAGGAAATTTTCATATTTGGAATGAAGAGACAACTCCATATTGAAGTCCAGAGAATATTCAACGATTTTTTTTTTTTTGTAAATTAGAGGTACAACTCATCCAACCCAAAAATACATAAAAACTAAAAATTGCATGAAAACAGAACCATGACTACCTAAACTCTTATTTCCAACTAAAATAGAAAGGAAACAGATGATCAAGCAAAATTTATTATTCAGATAAATGACACTCCCAGCTTGCTTATTTGTAAATACCTACAATAATAGACACCACAAATCAGTATACAAAGAGAAAACTGAACTTTTGACTTACCGGAATGTGAATTTTTGGTGCCCCACCAAAATAATTGGAGAAGAGCTCAGCATTCAAAGTGGCACTCATTAAAATTAACCTCAAATCTCGACGACGTGGAAGAAGATCCTTCAACACAATCAGTAGGAAATCTGGAATACATAAACTCAAATATTAAGAATCATGCTTGACTGCTTTTTAAGAAAGAAGCACATCAAAAGGAGTTTATTAGAACAGCACCTTCATTCATTCCTCGTTCATGAATTTCATCAACAAAAACATGAGTTATACCATTCAAGTTCCGGTCACTTAGCAGCCGTCGGAGTAAAATACCACTGGTACAAAAAAGCAGATGGGTATTTTTCCCTTTCATTCCTTCTAATCGAACTTTATAACCAACCTACCAAAAAATTTCTGTTGGAGTATGGAAGCAAGAATAAAGAAATTTTCAAAATTAAAAATGCTTTTGAGCAAAGAATTTTATATTATTTTTCACATGTGCCTGTCTACTCAGAAAGAAAAGACTCACTGTTTCCCCGAGAGGCTCTCCTCTTTCTGCAGACACTCTTTCTGCAACTGCCATTGCAGATATTCTTCGAGGCTGTGTGCAAATTATGCTACAGAATGCTCCACGACCAGTTTCTATTTCTGACTCCAATATGTATTGTGGAAGTTGAGTGGTCTTCCCACACCCAGTCTCCCCTGATATCACTATGACCTACAGTTGTAGCAAACAATTAAGAATGGTACTATAGAGCACAGGCATGAATAAGATGAGGCATGGTAAAAACTATAGAGAGATTCCTGAGGTGTTTTTCATTCTCTTTTTTTGTTTGCTGTACATTGTATGCAGGGCAATTATAAAGTAATCATTTGCATAGAAAACATATTATAAATTCATGCATACAAATTTATGATGTTTCATGATAAACAAGCCACAAAAAACTGATTAATTGGCATTCTAAATAACAGACAAGGAAATGTACCTTTTCCGTTGTTTCACAATAAATTTGAAGAACTGAAAACAAAAAACTAGAGAAAAAGGACAAAACTCCAAAACCAGGAAGAATTACAATATGGAACAGTCCAAAATTTTGGGATAAGGTCTAAATTTACCACTCTACTTAAGATGATGGATCAAATTTACCACACATATTTTAACAGATGCAATTTTACCACTGTATTTTATAATTTGGTTTAGAAATGGTCAAAAGTTAATAGTAAAAGAATATTTTTTGAGAAACTTTTGACCATTTTTGAACGAAATTAGAAAGTACAGTGGTAAAATTGCACCTGTTCAAAGATGGGTGGTAAAGTTGATCCATCATCCTAGGTAAAGTGGTAAATTAGGACCTTATCCCTAGAATTTTTCTTCACCTAGTGGAAACAGAGACACTAAGAAAGCTGCTAAATTAAATAGAAATAATTCTTACCAGTTGAACCTTCTCCTTTTGATTTATATACCCTTCTATGACTTCATTCTTGTTTCAAATCTAACTTCTAATAGACTCTACCCTGAATTGACTTGCTTTTCCAAGACCTAAAATTCCTCTCACATTTCTTACTACAAAAAGTTAACACCATTATCCTATGGTTGACCAATTAAACTTTAACCTGATATATGTTCAACAAACATCCAGTCATTCAGTCAGTCTTTGTAGCAAGAAAGATGTCTATTTGACTGGTATAATTCTTACTTTTAAAGATTATCGAGTGACTTCAATTTTCTTAACATATATGAATACACACGCACACACACACACATATATATATGCTAATACAAT
Organism: Theobroma umbraticum; assembly: GCF_002168275.2. Classification (NCBI taxonomy): domain Eukaryota; kingdom Viridiplantae; phylum Streptophyta; class Magnoliopsida; order Malvales; family Malvaceae; genus Theobroma; species Theobroma umbraticum. The sequence goes on from NW_018397269.1 coordinate 3,259,123, forward strand.
TCAAAATCAATATTAATCATGAACTAGCCTGCGGCCTGCACCACGGTGCTTTAATTTTGTTCTAACAGGAGAAAGTTTGGGAGGAGCAAATATATCAGTTGCAAAGAATTAAAAGAATCTGTCAATTTATTTTGTTGCGGGCTCAACAGCAGCAATATGGAGCCATAACAAACTGAAGTGCTGCAGCCAAAGAAAGCAAGTATCACTGCCAGCTACCAATCAGAGAACCGGCTGGAGTCATTTTTTAAGTATCGGTAAAGATAGATCTGCTGTGATAATTATAATATAATCAACAGAGCAAAAAACAAGCCATCTGTGTACAATGAATCAAATCCATAAGGAGGATGAAACCAAACAAATTCAAAGAAATGGAAAACCAGAAACTTCTCGAAACAAAACAGTGAACAGAAGGAAATCTCTCAGCAATAATGGTAGTCTGTTTGATATGATATGCTTACTGAAAATGAGCAAAAAGTTCCACACTCAAACCTGATTGCGTGCTATTGCCTGAAGCAGCCTTTCCTTTTCCTTGAATGCAGGCAGAGATTTTCGAAATTCCATCATCTTCTTGCCTTCTGGTGATTCCTGAAAATAAAACGGATAACTGATCATAAAGATAGATAAGGTTTCTTGTTCACTTTTTCCCAACTCTTCAGCAAGTGCATGGTACTCATTATACTCATTAAATAACTACTCGGAATAATAATCATGATAAACATATTATGCTAGTAATGCTTGCTGACGTTTGCAACATTTCAGGTACTGATACCAGTACAACCATTTTAGTGATAAATACAACGTCACATCCACAGATAAATCTTATACAAAGTACAGGGGGAAAAACCAAAGATGAATATGCCTTTTTTTTAAGGGGGAAAGAAGAAAACCCTGAAAGTATATCTTAGAAAGCACAAAAGCAAGAAAATAAAAGATACAAATGCTACCGAAGTAAAGAAGCAAATTTGACAACATATCAAAAGCATTAAAGGAAAAACAATAATAATTAGCAAGCCATGCCTGCAAAGCTATTTCCCATTGCAGATAAGAAAAAATTAGAAGAAAAGGGAAAAGATCATACCTGCCAAGCTCTTTGCATATTACGCAATCGCAAACTCCTCCTCTGAAGAACCTTTTCCATAACAGAATTATCCAGGAAATAATCTGGATTCTCATCTGGGTTCACACATTCAGCCTGATCAATGGAATTAGCATTGTCTGAATTATCTCTGACGTTCCCAGAATTTAACTGCAGTCGATCAAGGTATTCTTGCAGTAAACCCTCAACCCTCCTTTGCAAGCCTAATGGTACAACAACCTACAGAAATAAACCATCAAACATTTCAATTCTCCATTTTGGAAAAATTATTTTTAAGCTACACAGAATATAAAACTTATCAGGAGCTCCCGAAACTTGTTACCTCCCGTTGTGGCCGTTTATCATCCAAATCTGGCCTATAGTTAGGAAGAGGAACCTTGCTTGCAACAACCACTTTTCCATACATTTCACTGAAAAAAATAAGAACACGTAATCGGGGCCTAGAATCATTCTTTCTCATGAAGAATATATCTTAACATATATTATCGGTGCATCAAATATAATGTTATACACAATAGAGATGTTACAAACCTGTAAAGTCCCATCCTGTTGGCAAGGTTTGATATCTGTTCATAGTCTCTCCTATCTCTTTTATCTCTAGATACAATTTCGTGGTCATTTTCACTGCGTAAGAGCATGCTGAGTTTCCATTTCCATTCATCAATGTTGGCAACAGAAGAAGACGCCTAATATCAATAAATTATATCACATAAATGATCAATTTCCAGCCTTGATTCAAACAAGTCTATCCTTCTTTACCATACATATTATTAAAATAAATAAGCTAATTCTCAAAAAAGGGGAAACAAAAAGGACCTTATGGCTCTCAAAATCGCACTCGTATTCATCATCTGAGAATTGCTCTGCCGCATACCCGCAGAAACGCCGTCGTTTTGGGAGACAAAACCTAGCATTAGAAGAAGAAGAATTCGGGAGTAGAAAAAGCAGTGAATCAAACAAGGTGTTCGCTCTGGCGTGAGTGAAATTGAATCCCAAAAGGAGACCTCTTAGCTTCGGATTCTGCATTGTTGGCAGCAGAGTCTCATTTTTCAAGCATTTGATTTCAATTCAATGATTCAATAAATACAACAAATTCTTATACTTTCTGTTCGCAAAACCCCAATAAAAAACTTATCAAAATCAAATGGGGAAGATTATTCAATTGTTTGAATAGCGTTTGATAATTTGATTTAGGGTTTTGGGATTGTTGATGGTGGGGAGGAGGGTTTAAGGATTGGGCTGTAAATTAAAAAAAAAAACGATTAATAGGGAAAAGGCCAATGGATGAAGCCCCATGAAAAAAGGGTTCCTTTTTGGCCCATTAATTGAAAATATCTAACAATTTGTTCAACAACAATAAATTTTATCTATTAAATTTATATTAAAAAATATTCTCAACTAAACTTTTTGTAACGAAGGAAAGAGGATTATAATCTATCTTTTAGACAAATCGATCATACATCAATCAATGAACTAAATGCTTAGGTACAGATTCTCAACAAATATGATAAGGGTATTGCATAAATTTGAACATTTTTATGTATATGAAAAATTTCAATAAGTATTTAAATATTACGATCAAAATAAAGGATAATTTAAGGTAAAATTGTATAAACCTTACTTTTAAAAATTAAATGAAAATACTTACGTTTCACATCACATCCGTCAGTAGAGAACAAGTTAGTTATCTCTATTACTTTTTCATCAATTATGTTTTAATATATCTATGAAAATGGTTTGACTCTTATTATAATTTAATCAATTACGTACAAAAGGAAAAAATGAAAGTAGTAATTAATGAGGTAATACTCATGGTAACAAACTCAAATCAACACTCATGTTAGTAATACATTCACAATGATTCATGAGAAAAAGAAAAATGGAAGCAGTCCAACTACAACCTCATGTTGAATATATTGTTAAATATGTGACGCTCAATATGTATCACATCCAAGTTGTGACGAATAAGATTCGTCTGCTACTATGATAATTCCTTAAATATACTTTTTTAACCCAATTATGAGTTTGACTAAAGTTGGTGTCTTTTGGTCGCCCACCTTTCCCATGCGTGATATTTGAAATTGACTCCAATCATTCCAAGATCTTGACTCTAGATAATTGAGGAATTGGAGAGTCTCATTCAACACGTTTCTTAAATTTATCTTTTTGTAACAAAAAGATGATTCATTGGCAACAATTGCTTATAACAATAAAAAAAACAAAGATTCCTCCCATACCCCAAGATGAAAGTCTTTCCATATTGTATGCAATATGGACATGATAAATGTCCATGAATGCTCCACTTATTGGCTAGGGTATTGGCAACAATCGTCCTATAGCAGAGGCCTAAGGTGTTGGTCGAGTCATATCAAAAGCCCTGGGGCACTTATGTGTGCTAAATGCACTATAAGGCTATGGCATGCGCCTTCCTTATCACCAATTGATTTTAGGCGAAGTGGTAGCACTTTAAGTCCTACAACTGGTATCAAAACTAAGGTCTTGAGCTCTAAACCTATCATTATGGACTAGCCCAGCCCAAGGCCTCGTGAATTGAAAAAATATGAGTTGGGTCGGGGCAGCCCATTTTTTATATGGATTATTAAATCCTCAACCTAGCCCACCCTTTGCTAGCCCATGGGTCGGGTAGGGCTAGCCATTTTTTTTTAAAAAAAAATATTTTTATTCCCATCAATAAAACAATGCCATGATTTAGTCCATAAATTAAATAATAAAAATATATTATAAATAAATAAATTACACCAAATATAAATAAGCAAATACATTACATCAAACATAAATAAAATTTTAATCTTTAATACAATTACACAAACTACAATCCCATCAACATAACTATATAAATACATAATCAAATATTCATAAACTTCAAGACTAATTAATATTTTTCTCAATATTCATTTTCAATCAAAACATTTGAGTCTTCTTTGAATTGTAATGATGTCTCCAAGTCCTCATCATTATCATCTAATAATATTCATTGCCACAAAAGAAAAGATATAATGAGTTTGAATTTTAACTAAAATTATTAATTTAACAAGTAAAGATTAAAGACATTGAAATATATAAAATAAACAATACCATCGACAGCTAAAGAAAACCCATGTAACCAAATTTTCATGCAGACAAGCATTTAAACATTTTCATGATGGAGGGAACTTCTAAACTTGGTGAGAACATGACCATCGATACTAATAGCAGACTCTGATGCTATTGTAGTAATCGAAATACTCAATACATCTCGTGCCATAACAGAAAGATCAGGAAAGCGCTTAGCATTATCTTTCCAATAATTAAGCACATCCAAGTCTTCCAACACTTCATAATTAAGCTTTGGCTCATCTAAATAAACATCCAACTCAGACTTTCCAGCAACAGAAATTATTTCATTTTGAAACATTTTGAACTCTTACAATTTTTAAATACATAGACAAAAAAAATTATCAAAACATAAATAAAAGAATAAATTCTCATGTAAATTAAGATTAAGGAAAAATACAAAACTTACACTAAAGATCTTTGATCCCTTGGGTTTAGTTCCCCCTCCAACTTGCTTAGGCAAATTACTTATTGAGTGAGACGATGTACTTGATGCACAAGTGTTGCTTG
>NW_018397269.1:3263852-3264018 GCF_002168275.2 Theobroma umbraticum
AAAGAGCTCGTACAACTTTGTCTTTACATTTTCTAATTTTTCATGATAAGTAGAAGCATCAATCTTAGAATAACAAAATTTTAAGAAATCAAGCTTTATCCTTGGGTCAATAATAGCTCCAAATGCAAGCACTACACTATAATCTTTTCAATACTTGTCAAATTTC
>NW_018397269.1:3264028-3264287 GCF_002168275.2 Theobroma umbraticum
TTTGAGACATATCCTTGATAACCTCATTTTCATTATGTAAATTCTCATTTAAAATTGATTCAATTTTCCAAACTTGCATGAAATACAAGTTAGAAGTTGGATAAGATTAACCAGATATCAAATTTGTAGTCTCATAAAAGAGCTCTAAGAATTCATAAATTATCATTGCTCTCCCCCATTCCTCATCAGATAGATTATATTTATAAGTTTTATTAACAAATTGGAAGCTAGTAAAAACTTTTTGATATTTGATTGCACT
>NW_018397269.1:3264297-3264371 GCF_002168275.2 Theobroma umbraticum
AAATATATTGAATTCCATCTAGTTGACACATCTAAACGCAACCCAACACCTGCATCAATACCAACGTGTTGAAC
>NW_018397269.1:3264381-3264505 GCF_002168275.2 Theobroma umbraticum
AACTTTTTTATCCTCCCATCCGATGCCTTTACATATTTCACACTCTTTCTAATTTTAAACAATGCTTCATTGACTACTTTTAAGCCTTCTTGAACAATAAGATTTAATATATGAGCACAACAAC
>NW_018397269.1:3264515-3265452 GCF_002168275.2 Theobroma umbraticum
AAATTCACCATCACAAATCAAGCTACTTTGCAAATGAAGATGGCATTTCCAGATAGCTTGCATGTTATCATTACAGAAGCATTATCTAGAGTAAGAGAGAAAACTTTTTATCTATTTCCCATTCTTTCAAACAATCAAATACAATGTTAGCTAATTCAACTCCAATATGTGAGAGAGGCATACGACAAAAGTTGAGTAACTTGCTACATAACTTTCAATTTTCATTAACAAAGTGAGCAGTCAAACAAATATAGCCCTCAAAAGTAGATGCTGTCCATACATCAGAAGTTAAACAAATTCTATTAGGTACCTTAGCCATGGCTTGTTTAAGTTTCTCTTTTTTTCTCAAATGAATTCTCTGAACATCAAATACAACAGTGTTTCTAGAATGCATGACTACATCTGGATTTACATACTTAGCCCAAGCTCTAATCCTATCATATTCAAAAAAAGCATAAGACAAGTCATACTTAATTATGGCTTCAGCAAGCATGTCACGTGAAATTCTAGGATTAAATTTTCTAGCCTTTAATTTCCCTTCATAATCCATAAGCATTTGATGTGGATTAAAATATGAAATGAATTTACAAGTTTCAATGTGACGACGCAAATGTGAAGTGCCATAATTAGAGCCACCGGGTTTAGGGCCAACCTTATACTCCTTTTTGCAACCATTACAAACTGCCTTTTCTACTCCATCTTGCTTTTTGTCTATTTTAGTGAAATAATTCCAAACAATTGAAGTTTTTTTTTTCACCCTCTTACTCAATTGTTTAGATTCGGATACATGGGACTGAGAGGGAATTTCATCCTTATTCAAAATATTCATATCATCATCCAAATTTATATAATTTTTAACTGATTGATCCATCATCGTCACCTTTAAATAACATAAATATAATTAAAAAATATTAAAAATTTACACCAACAAACAACA
>NW_018397269.1:3265462-3265831 GCF_002168275.2 Theobroma umbraticum
ATTATATCTATTACAAATACATTTTTATATATGTAATATATCATTTAAAATAGATTCCTAAAAGCAAATGAGAACAAAATTTCCAACGTTAGGTTTTTCCTCTAATTAGCAAAATTTGAAAAATGGACAAAAAAAAAGGTTAAGCATTCTTTTATACTTTTACCTTTCCTGATGATTAGGATTGGAAACAAAATACTTTAAGGTATTACTCCATAGTAATTATGGTGTAAGTGTGCTTGATTTCACCCCACAGGAAAGTTTGATGAGGGAATTATATTGCTTTTGTCGGTTGGATTGTAGGCAAGGGTGAACTCATTTATAAAGGAAAAAAATTGTATAAATTAGAACTATCATATTCATCTTGTAGAT
>NW_018397269.1:3265841-3286590 GCF_002168275.2 Theobroma umbraticum
CCATTCTCTAGTGTTAATATATTGTTCATCTTGGAATGACCAAAATTTGCAATTCATTTAAAGGAAAAAAGATATCTTTTTTCTTTTACCTTTTTCTGTCATCTTGCTTAGCAAGAGAATTAAACCATTTATGATAAGAGAGATATATTAAGATTTCAAGACTACTACGGGTTACCTTTGCCATCAATTGTGCTAGTGAAACATTCGGTGGAAACATGAACGAAATAAATAACTTGAGTTCTACACCGAGCATGATTTCACGCAGCAACAATAACAAAGTTCAGAACTCTTGCACAGAATATCTTAGTTCAATAAAATAACTGCTACAAATGTCGATATATTTTTTATCATAAGACTTCCATATGTCCAGCAACACATCACAAAAGTTGAAACAACTAAGAAAAGAAAAGAAAAGCATATTGGAGTTTTACTTGAGTTGCCGGAGGAGAGATGCCAACCTAGCCTCGATGAGATAAGCAAATCTGAGGAGATATGTTGCCAGCAGAGGTGAGGAGGAATCGATCTCCAAAGTTGAAAGCCATGAAGCCTCCGCTGCTCGCTCTCCAGCAAATCAAAAGAGGTGGGTCGAGTAGAAGAAGACTCAAACGCACAGAGCAGTGAGAAGAGGTAGGCACTAGGCAGGTAGCTAGCCGATAGGGAGTGCCGGAGGCCAGAAGTGGTGACCGGTTGAAGGTGAGAAATGAAACTGGGCAAAACGAAACAGAGACTTTGAAGGTGCGATCTGCGATGTCGATGGGAAGTGTTGGAGTGGTGATTAGTTGAAGGTGAGAAGTGAGAAATTAGGCGATGCCGATGGCCGATGAGGATGACCGGATGCCGGATAGGGAGTAAGAAATGAAATTGAGAAGGCGAGAAGCCGAGAACTGAGAAAGCAGCTGCAGCTTGCAAAAGTCGACTCTCACCATGAAAGAAAGAAGGCCAGAACAGATGGGGACATGGGGTTAACTAGTTAGGACTTAGGCTGTTACTCTTTACATGGTTTAGGCTTAATTTTTTTTTGGCCCATAGGGCTAACCCGTACCAACCTTGGTCAGCCCCCTAATCAAACGGGCCAACCCATTTAGGCTCAGTTCTAATATGTGTCTAAATTTTCAAGCCCACCCTACCCCATATTTAATAAAAAATGGGCTAACCCCATGGGCCAAGCCCATTTTGACAAGTCTAATAAGTTCCATTCCCAACGGAAGCAATTGCTAAAGGGAGATTGTTGGGCGCTTGTGTATGCTGAATGCACTATAAGGCTAAAGTATGTGCCCTTTTTATCACCAATTGGTTGTAAGTAAAATGGTAGCACTTAAGGTTCTACAACACTTAGACAATATACCATATGCAAAAAAGTCATTAATGGTCCATAGGAATGCTGCTCATAGAATAAAATTTTGGTGAGTAAAGGCATTGTATGTGACCACACCTTCATCCCATAAAATTTTTAACTCATCCATCAAAGGTTGGAGGAACACATCAATGTTCTATCCGAGACTAGTCCTCTCCGGGATAACCATACTTAGTGGAAAGTTATAGACCGTAAGCATTACCGGCCAAATAGAATACGATTTCATTATCAGTCTGAAAGGATTGAAACCATTTAAACATAAAACGAGTCTAACATTGTGAGGCTCAACGGAAAAATACTGATGTGTGAGATTAAAGTGTTGCCAAGCCTCACCATAAACTAGATGCCTAAGCACTCCATCATTTGATTGGTGTGTGAAATGTCATGTCATGTATTCTGTAGTTTTTGTTGACATATATAGCCACTACATTCTTGGTGTTAATGGAAAGTATCACAAAATCTTATAAGAAAAATTTTCTCTTTTTTTCTCCATGATTTATTCGGTTTATACCAAGAATGACCACAACATATAAAATAAGACAACTTGGAATATTCATTATAAAACAACATGCAATAATTCTTACATGTATGAATTTTCTAATAGCCAAGCATAGGTTCTTTCAAGTGTGTCTTTATTTTATAGAAGTTTTTTGATAATGATTCATCCAATGGCAACATCTTCCTCACTAGATGCATTAGATGATTAAATCATGCCTTACTCATGTTAAACTCTAACTTCACATTCAGTAATTAGGACATAGTTGATAGTTTTGTGTGTTATTGCATCTGTCTCACAAAATTGCATCAGCATCATTTAACAATGAAAAGTAGGATGCAACATCCAAATTTGGATCTTTGGGAAAGACCGGCTCATTTTGAGTCTCATCATTGAATTGAAACTCCAATCGTAAAGCATCCATAACTATTTTAGCATATGAATATTCTACTTTGACCTCATTAACTACTTCATTCTACTCATCAACAAAATATCGTGATGATTTTTTTGCATGGAATGATTCACCATGTGCATCCTATATTGTGTACGCATTAGTAAACCCTTTACGAAATAGGAGTTCTCAAACCTTATCAGCAACTAAGCACTTGTTATTTATACATCAAGAATAAGAACATCTGATCTTATTCTTAGTCATATATATTGGTTGATCGAATGCAAATGAAATAAATTCATCTATGCCATTCATAAATTTTGTTTTAAGAAATCCACTTGAATCGACTCGAGATTATATCAAACTCTTATCTCATTCCTTTTTGAGAAAAAAAATATTATAACAGACATATGATATTGCCTATTAGTAGATATTAACAAAAATATTAATTAAAAACAAAAACCAATTTAAGTACTAGAATTATCAAATATATAATATTATATAATTAATTTAATAAAATCTTAATTAATTTACATAATTTTAAATTTTACTAAATTTACTAATTTATGTAATTGATAAATTACTAATACATGAATCTTTTTAATATAAATTTAATAAATATAATCAAATTATTTCATGTTACATAGTAATTAGTAAATTAATTAATTTAGTCACTTATTTAATTAATCATTACAAGCTTAATAAATTATTCATTTTATTTAAAATCTTTTTAAAAAACTAGAATTCCATTTCCAAATGTTAATTTTAGTTAATTAATAAAAGTAGTTATTTTTAAATTTTCAAAATTACGTATTTAATTAATTAACATGGTCCTCTACCCACGTCTATTACTGACACTTTTGTCCACCCCATTAATTCATATATTTGCAATCCTAAATTGCTCAAGTGAATAATCATGTATCCCACGTTAAAGGAAAGATCACTACTACTTCAATGATTTCAAATTCAAAAGAGAATGAATCCAACCTTGTTCTAATTGCCTTTTAAATTATTAAATATTACTTATTTAATTAAATACATCCGTAATAAATTGTTGATTTTGTTTAATTAATAAAATTAATAAATTAGTTAGTAATAAAATGTCAATTCAATAACAATAATCAAATAATTTCATGTTAAATCGTAATTAGTAAATTAATAAATAAAATATGAATTTTAGTTTATTAATAAATGTAGTTGCTTTGAGAATTTCATAATGATTTTACCCTGACCATCCCTTAAAACTCCTCCAATTCCTACCTTCTTCGGATTGTCAACTGAAACTCCACCAACATTAAATTTAACCCATTCTGTTTAAGGTTTCAAACATATAATTTGTTTACTTATTTTTTCCAGTTTCTGAATTGGCCAAACTAAAGTTGGGTTTCTAAACACATCATCCACTAAAATTATTAACTTTGGCCACTTTAACTTTACTCCAAACTACGATTTGAAGTTTAATCAAGTCATAAATCAGTCTAATGTCTCAAGTTTTCCCATTAGAAACAATATCGTATCGAAATAACCAAACGAACTAGGTTATAGCGTAAGACGCAAACAACTAAAATTTCCTTTTACCGTCATTCATCCCAATATCTCTCCATGCTAGGAAAAATTTTTTAGGACACCCAATAAACACCCTAATTAGAGAACTATATATTGCGCAACCTCTACATTTCATGGCATGAAAAGAAAAGATGGGAAATAGTTTCAGAGTCATTGTTGCATAAAACACAAATTGCTTGATCAACATTAATTAAATTTCTTTTCACCAACTCCATTTTGACTGCAATTTTTTCTCACATCAATTGCCGTTCAAATATTTCAACTTTATATGGAGCATAACCAAGCCATATTCTTTTCCAGAGTTCATCACGAATTGCTAGCAATTTTACAAAATGACTAGGAAGGAGACATACCACAAGGCATAGCTTTCTATATGATTCCATCCTTGAATCCCTCACCCAATGTACATTCCTTTAAATAGCTCCACAATAGTGTTCAATGCTCGAATTTCCGTCAAAAAAGTTACCTTCTAAGTTCGATTTGCCATTGCCAACCATCATCTGTCCATTGACCATACTCGCATAATCTTCTTTCCTTATTCATTGCTAATGCAAATAATCTTGAGAATTCTACTTTTAGAATCATATCTTCCAACCATGCATGACGCATCATTCCAAAATGAGATTAATGACCCATCACCTATGACAACTCCCAAATTAGCTTTAACCTACAAAAATAAAAAAATACTTGTCAGTAAGCAACAATGGAGAATTAATATTTTTCCAATTTTTCCTCAACTCTATCAAGAAAAGGTTTCCAAATCTTAAGAGATGATAAGCAAGGTCCCAAGGATAGACCCAGTAAATTATTAAATTTTACTTATTTACTTAAGTATATCCATAATAAATTATTGATTTTATTTAATTAATAACATTATTTAAATAATTAGTAATAAATATAATTTTAATAACTACAATCAAATTATTTCATGTTACGTAGTAATTATTAAATTAATTAATTTAGTCACTTATTTAATTAATTATAACAACCTTAAGCAATTATTCATTTTATTTAAAATATTTTTTAAATAGTAGAATTACAAATAAAATATGAATTTTACTTAATTAATAAAAGTAGTTTGTTTCAAGGTAAATTTTCACAATTTGTTTTTAATTAAATAACATAATAAATACTATTTATTTAATTACTTTTTAAATTATTAAATGTTATTTAATTAAATACATCGCTAATGAATTATTGATTTTATTTATTTTAAAAAATACGTAATTTTATTCCAATATGTCAAAACTAAAAATAAACTTTGGACTTAGATTTACAAGAACATAAAAATGAGAGCAAAATAAAACCCTATGCAGGAAAGACCCAAAACAGAAAATAATCCCTGACTAGGTAAGACTGCAGATCATGTCCAGAATTCTTAATAGCATTATCTTGTGGGCAATAGACTCTACCAAACATCCTTACTGCCATAACAGCAACATCAATCCAATGACTGAAAACAAGCCGCCAATCATGTCCAACTTGAATACTGAATGACAATTACCAAGATTAGAGCAAAAACACCTGTCTGATTACAATAGATATCCAGTCAAGGCATAACTTGGTTCCTATCTGAATAAAAGCAGTAGACACGTCCCATCTATCCAATAACGTATACCCATCACATTCAACGTTTCACTTATTCAATAGTCCTAAAAAATTGAACTAGTGCCTGCCTGTTATCAACTTTTTCTTTAGTTAGTAAGTCTGCTTGACCATTAGCTTCTCTCAACATATGTGTAACCTTCCGTTGATGAATAATCTTTTGAAGATAGCCTAATTGTATCATATTCGGTCCACAACGCCATGGCGCCTTGGAAGGATTATTTAACCATGTCATTGCATTCCTGGAGTCACTCTCTACGTATAGGTTTAATTGTGAATTCCTTAGGAACTTAATGAACAAGACAAAAGCTTCTTTGATGGCTATAACTTATGCAAAATTTGCATCACATATCCCCACAAACTTAGAGAATTTAATAATACTATCATCCTTATGGTTTTGCAAAATTTCCTAATTCCTGAATTGCTCGGGTTACTAGTTGAAGCACCATTCACATTAAATTTGACCTAACCCAACAAAGGTGCCTTCCATAACGTAATCCCCTTGACCAACTTTGATTATAGAACTATGGAAACAAGATTCAGATTTCTGAATATATCTTCTTGTGATTCTTTTCATTCAGGCCATTTAGCTTTACTCCACATAGCTAATCCTCAAATTAATCAAGTCATACAACTGCTCGACATCCTACCTTTTCCTATTGAAGAAAATATCATTTCTGAATAACCAAATTGACTAGGTTATTGCATAGAAAGCAAGGGTCCAAATTTTCAGTTTATCCTTGTTGAAACACACAAAAGTCCACGCAAGAAAATAATTCTAGATATTAAAAAAAAAAAACCCACCTAAAGTCCGAATCTAAGAACCATAAACGCAATAAATGCCAAGACTCTTCACAAGTAAAAAACAAATGATTGAAAATCTCTGGATGCCTTTTACATAAGACACACAACGATTGATCCTCTCAAATCAAATTTCTTTTAACTAACTTAGTTTTAACGGTTACTTGTTCCCACATCAATTGTCATACAAATATCTTAACCCTAGAAGGGGCATACCCTAACCAAATCTTTTTCTATAAGTCAATTTCAATAGAATGAATCATACTAACAACTTTGCAAAAAGACTTAGCAGAGAACATACCCTTAGGAGTAGCTTTCCAAACAATGACATTGCTAAGTCCTTCTCCCAATGTAAAATCTCTTAAGTGACTCTACAACTATGTCCATTTTTCATACTCCCACCCAAAAAATTACCTTTTAAGTTCAATACGCCATTGCCATTCTTCATCCATCCATTGTCAAAACTCGCAGAGTCTACCATTTTTATTTTGAGCCAATGCAAAACATCTAGGAAATTCCAACTTTAAGACTAAGTCCTCCAACCATGCATCATGCCAAAAATGAATTGATTTTCCATCCTCTATAGTCACTCCTAGATTAGCTTTAACCTGCAAAAAGACTTTGTTAGTAGACATTAGTGGAGATATAATATGTTTCCATACCCTATAGCAATTACGAGACACAATAGCTTTAAGCAATAAGGCATTCAAATCATAATCAGTCTTAGCTGTCACAATTTTCCTCCATAGATGCTCTCTTTCATTCCCATACCTCCATATCCATTTGGTTAAGAGACTTTTATTCTTGGTTTCAAGATCGACCATGCCTAGGCCCCTCTTCTCCTTTTCACGGCAAACGATATCCCATCTAATAAAATGCACCCTTTTGTTATCATTTGCACCTCCCTAAAGAAAACATCATTGAAGCTTTTCAATCTCATCTTGGATTCCACGTGAAATTTTAAATAAGGACATGAGGTAAATAGGTAAACTATTAATCACTGATTTCAGAAGGGTACTTTACCCCTACGAGATAAAAGTTTAGCTTTCCACCCTTCTAGTTTATTCTCCACTCAATCCACAAGAGGTTTTCATATTTTCAAAAAGGCTAAATTCACACCCAATGGAAGGCCCAAACATGTTGTCGGAAGATTACCAACCTTACAATGTATTTTAGATGCCCATAACTCCAAAATCTCCATTTCCACTCCAACACCAGATAAACAACTTTTCGTAAAATTAATCTTAAGGCCAGACATGATTTGAAAGCTTCTTAACACACGTTTCATATTGAGGAGCTCTTCAAGATTCGATTTGCAGAAGAGAAGAGTATCATCCGCAAATTGCAAATGTGTCATGTGCAAACCTTTATTACCCATTGGCATACCTTTACAAAAACCAATATCTCGCACCTTCCCCATCAAACAATTGAAGACTTTAACAACCAGATTGAATAAAAAGGGAGATAGAGGATATCCTTGTTGCAACCCTCTCGCAATATAATTGGTTTTGTCGATGACCCATTCACAACGACCAAAACTGATACAGTTCTCACACAACTCATTACCTATTTACACCACCTCCACCCAAATCCCATTTTTTCTATAGTAAGCTTTAGGAAATCCCAACAAACATTACTATAAGCCTTCTCAAAATCTACCTTTAGCAGTAAACTCTCATCACAGTTCTTGTTCATAATATCCACTAACTCATTGACTGTTAATGCAGAACTTAGAATCTATCTCCCAGAGATGAACGCAAATTGATGTGCCCCTATAACCTCCCTAATAACCTTTCTCGATCTATTAGCCAACAGTTTCGCTATTAGTTTATAAATACTTCCAACCAAATTGATAAGTCTATAGTCCCCAATTGAGGTAAGATTCTTCTTTTGGGGAATCAAAGTGATAAAGCACTTATTCACTTCATGTCCTAAACACCAAGTATTATAGAAATTCTAGACAAACTCCATGACATCCCCTTTGATCGTAAACCATTAAGACTTGAAAAAATTCAAGTTAAAACCATCAGGCCCAAGATCCTTGTTACTATCACTTTCTTTGACAATATCCCATACCTTAGATTCCAGAAAAGGGTCTTTTAGTGAAAAAGTAGGTTCCCCTTTTAAGGGCCTAATGCCACATTGTGAGTTTGCCACTTTCAAAGTTCTTCTACTGGAAAATAAGTTCTAAAAATGTTTCAAGACTTCCTTTTTAATTAAACATGGCTCCTCAACAATGTCACCATCCAGTGAAATGCTTCCCAAATTATTCAGTCGTCTCCTATTAGAGGCCATAGCATAAAAAGATGGGTGTTTCGATCGCCTTGTGAAGCCCATCTAATCCGAGAGTATTGTTTCAATTTCCTCTTTTTTGAGGCCCATAGTTTTGCCTTATTAGAAATGATCCTTTTGTTCATACTAAAATCAAAACAATTTAACTGCCAAACCGTCTCCAAATTTGGGATTTCTACTTCCGACATCGCAATTCTCTTTGGTGCCACACCATATCGATCCTTATTCCACTTTTTTATTATTAGTCAAATATTTTTCAAACGCCCCAAATTTTCAGACTTTTATTATTTCTATTCTTTAACTGACTCCAATTATCTCTAATAAAATCTTGAAAGGAAATATAGTCGAACCAATAATTAAAAGAACGTAAAGGTTTAGGACCCAAAATTATTGATTTTATTTAATTAATAAAATATACCAAATTATTTCATGCTAAATAGTAATTAGTAAATTAATTAATTTACTCACTTATTTAATTAATTACATACTAAACCCTATTGCAAACATAACATGATAAGCAAAACCTTAACACAATTCCCTAAATACTTCAAACTTATATTAAACATATTATGTAATATAGCATTATACCACAAAACCCAAAATACATTAAATATTTGCATTTTTCATCAAAACCAACACTTAAAACAATCAACACATTTTCTTTTGAACAATAGCAATTCATTCAAACCAATCTACAGAACAATACCCAACTAAACAATTTGTAGAACAATCTATTCAATATTCAACAAACTAAATCCTAAAGCCTTCACGTCCTAATACCCAACATTCAATATTCAATATTCAATATTCAACAAACTTTGCAGCCATAGAACAATATTTAACACATCATCCTTAAACCAAATTAGGCACAAAACCAGGAACAAATTCTAGGATGGAATTCAAATTCTAGGATGAAATTCAAAAGAAAAAAAAAGGTTAAGGGTTTACATCATTAGCAACCTTACTTGGGCTATCGAAGGATGAAAGGTCGAACGGGAGAAGAGAGATGGTCGAATGCGAGAGGAAATATGGCCGACCGATCTGGAGAAGCAAAACGGATTGCCGACCGGAGGTGGGTTGGAGGTAGCTGACACTGGGGACTCTTCAATCTGACAGGACAGCTATCAATCAAGGACAACTAGGCAACGGTGGTTCAGATGCGAAGGGGTAGTGAGAGACAATAGTGAAAGAGAAAGGGAAAAATGGGGGAAAATCCAAATCGAGACTTAATATTTAAACTATAGACAGATTTAATATAAAATAACAATACTGATGAAATAACCAACGAAAATACAATAGATATGTAAACAATGAAGACACTGATGAAAATTTCGTCAGTAAATCTGTCGCTAACGTATCTCACATGAGCAAAGGCATTATTGACAAAAAATCTATCGGTAATTCCGTCGACATCTTAATATCTTCACTGATTGATGCTTTCATCGACAACGTTGGTCGGTAAATTCCGTAGTTAACTACTTTATCAATGAAATTTTGTAGTCAGTAAACTTCGCACACCATTTATTTGAAAAATAGTTAGTACACCGGTCTGTCGACATTTTTTCCAGCAAACACTTTTTTTCATTGAAAGACACTTGGCAATCAACGGAAACTTTATATATCATCAAATTCGTACTCATATAAAAGATTAATAATATTAATAAGATATTAAATATATAAAAAATATATATTAATAATAATAATGATGTTATATATATATATATTTATATATAAAAGAACAAACGTCAAAATTTGAAACAGATTCCAAATAAACTTTGATGCCATCGTAATTTTCAAGCATTATTAATTTATTCTTTACATGAAAAATAAATGATTAAATTAATAAATTTATAAATGATATATGCACTCAAGTATTTGATTCATTGGTTGGTGCATGATCCTTTATTTAAAGAGTAGAGTTCGAATCTCCTCTCCTACAATTATAAAAAAAAAAAAGTAAGGTTCGAATCTCCTCTTCTACAATTATTAAAAAAAAAAATTATAAATGGCATATGTTAGCTTTGTGAAGAATCAATTTTGAGAAAAGAAGAAGTTTCAAGATTTATGAAGAATTGACACATCAGAGGCAAAGAATTGATTCTAGAGAGACAAAATCTAGAAGGTAGAAATGCAAAGAAGAAAGAATCGATTCTATACGAAGAAGATATCAGTTCTTAAAGCACCAAAATTAAAATTCAAAATCTTAGTGACCAATAAAGAAATGGTACAATTGGATAAGATTGGAGTGTTAAAAATTAAGCTCAAATTCAATTTTTCGTGTCAGATCATGTCAAAGAATTGACACCTTGAGGTAGAAGAATCAATTCTCCATGATTGCAAAGATGTCACCTTTGAACCTAGTTGTAGAAGATTTGACATCTCAAAATAGAAGAATTGATTCTCTAGAGATAGAAAGCCTCAGACTTTATGAAAAACCAACATCTCAAAATAAAAGAATTGATTCCCCAAAGGCAGAAAGTTCTAGACTTTGTAAAGAACCGACAACTCAACAACAAAAAATCGATTCTATATATGTGACAAAATTGTGCAAGCCAGTTGAAACATACGAGAAGTGATTCAAATTTCACTCGAATAGGCAAGAAATCACAAAGGCTATAAATACCTATCTTGAGGATGTTAAAATAGGGATTTGAAGGATTTTGAGTGAATTTGAATCATCTTTGAAAAAGAAAAGAGTGAAAAACAAGAGAAAAAGTTGTGAGAAGAAAAATCTTATCTTTGAGCATGATCAGAACCTAAAGATAACATTTTTATCCTTTAATTGATGTTTCTTGAGCTTAAACCTCCCTTGATTATTCATATCTTTTGAGAATGTTCTAATCTTTCCGATCTTAAATTTCTTTATCAGTCTTTTTAAACGTTTTGAGTTAAAGATTCTTTAGAATCTACTATTGTATTGGTTATACCTCTAAGTAAAAAGTAAAAAAGTTTTCCCTGATCCTTTAAAAGACTGCATCTTGTCTAAAAGTTGTGCTTAAACCTGAAAAAGGTAGTGTCTTGATAAAGGTTATACCTGATTCTGATAAAAGGCATGTATAAAGGTTATGCACTGTTCTATTAAAAGGCATGTTGTAAAGGTTATGCAGATCCTGTTGAAAAAGCAAGCTGATAGTAGATTTAAACTCCTTGTGCTATCAAGGAAGAGGATATAGGCATTGGAAAGCTGAACCTCTATAAAAATCCCATTAAGTACTCTTTATTTTTCTACTCTTTACTTATTCATTTCATAATTCTGTTTTGTTGCTTTATTTTCTTACCTTTTTGAAAAATGGGAAATTTTTATTTTACAACCAATTCACCTCCCTTTTGATAATTTTACTTTAAGCTCATGTTTCTAACAATTGATATCAGAACAAGTTCTTAAGTTTTGCAAGTTTAACCACCTTTGAGAGATCCTGAATAAAAAGCTTAAAGTAATAGCAATGGCATCCTCAAACCTCATTAAAGAAAGACGATCTATGATGCAACCTCCTATGTTTAAAAGTGAAAACTACCTTTTCTTAAGAATAAGGTTTGAAAACTTTCTATAATCTATTAATCTAGATTTTTGGAATATTATTTTGAATGAACCTCATGTTCCTTCTAAAATTGTTTATGGTGGGAAACATGTTAAAACTACAGTTGAATGGGATAATAAGGATAAAGTTGATACAACTAAATCACAAAGCTGTAACAGTTATTTTGCATGCTTTTAGTGATGATGAATTTAATAGGGTAGCTATATGTTCTTCAATAAAAGAAATTTGAAACACATTAGAAAATTGTTATGAAGGAATAAGTCAAGTAAAGGAATCAAAGATATGCATGTTGATACTTAACTATGAACTCCTGAAAATGAAGGATGAAGAATCTATCAAAGAGATGATTGAAAAATTCACAAAGATCATAGAAGGATTTAAGGCTTTGGTAAGAGGATTCCTTAATGCACAGTTGGTAAAGAAAATCCTTCACTACTTACCAAAGTCTTTGAGACCTAAGGTCATTGCCATAGAATAAGCCAAACACCTAAATGTATTTAAGTTAGATGAATTTTTAAGTTCTTTGCTTACTTATGAAATGACCCTTAGGCATGAGAAATAAACAAATGAGGAAATTAGAAAAAAAATAAAAGAGACAAGATATTGCTCTCAAGGTAGTTAAGGAAGAAAATGAAAAGAATATTGAATGTGATGATGAAGATGAGGATGATGAAGAGATAACATTATTGATCAGAAGATTTAATAGATTTTTAAGAAATAAACAAGGAAGCAACAGATTTTTCAAGAGAAAAGTACCAAGAAGAAATCTAAGAGGAAACATATCGGGGATGATCATGAAAATGATTATGTCATTTGTTATGAGTGCAAGAAATCTGGTCATATCAGATATGAATGTCCAAATGCTAAGAAGAATTTTTCAAAGTACTCTAAAAAAAAGCCATGGTTGCAAAGTGGAGTGACAGTGACGAGTCACAAAATGAAAATAAAAAAGAGATAGACAACCTTTATTATATGATAATTGATGATCCCAATGAAGATCTTCTAGATTCTGATATGCAAATGGATAACTCACAATATCTTGATACTGAATGTTTGGGTCACATAATAATTATCAAAGAAGAAACTGTGGATGAGGAAGGAAAATGCAAAAATCCTGTTTTTCAAAATGACGACAATGTCAAAAATAAAGAGCCAATATAGTGTCCAATGGATATAGACTCTACCCCTAACAAAGGAACATCAACAACAAAGTGTCCAACATTCAATGGCAAAGACTATCCCAATTGAAAAATCAGATAAAACAATTTATCCAAGCGAATGATTATGAAGTTCGGAGAATAATCAGAGATGGCTTATGCAAGTTAATTAGAGAATTAAATGAATGGAATGCAAGTCACTTAGACACATTGGAACTTAATGCCAAAGCCATGCATTTTCTCCTTTTTGCACTTGGAAGCAAAGAATACAACAAAGTTTCTTCATGCAATAGTGCAAACTAAAAGTATGGGAAAGACTAGAAGAAATATATGAAGAAGAGGAGCTAGAAGAAAATAACTGTACAAGCAGTGGTAATGAGTCAATTAAGATTCAATCCTCACAACAAAGTGATGAAGCAAGCTTTTCATTCTTGAATTAGGAAGAGAAGGTAAAATATCTATTTGATGGTATGTTTAAATACACTATTGAAGAATTTAAAGAGTTTTTTGATGAATTATTTCATACATATGAGAGAATAAATTTGGAAAATGAAGAAAATATTTCAAATCTTAATGTTGAAAATGAATTTTCCAAAACTTGAATTAGAAAGAGAAAATAAAAAATAAAAAATTGATTTTAAAATATGTAAGATGAATCTAAATGATGCAATAAATGAAAATGAAAAACTAAAAAATGCTCTTGAAAATTATAAAATAAAATTGATTGATTGAGCTTCAAGAGTGAAGCAATTAAATTCTTATTCTAAGTCATTATAGAGTTTCAAAGTTTTTGTTTTACTAGCAAAAAGATCCAAAGAAATTTTGGATACTAAAAAACAAGTGAGAATTTATGTTGTAGGCAAATCAAGGTAAGAAGAAGGAAAACAAAAATGTTTAAAATTGATATCTTTATGTTGAAGAATCGATTCTTCAAGCACAACTTTTTGAAAGAACTCTATCTTGAATGTTCTATCATGACATAAAATGCATGCATTCACTATAAGAAGTCATCCAACTTTTTCTCACTCCTAGGCATAAAGGCAAAGTATTTAGGTTGAATTTAGTGTCTTAATGACTATCATTGAAAATGTTAGAGATTAAAAACACAATAGTCAAATAAAATAAATGTACAAATCAAAGTGATAACATCCATTTAAGGAATGTTAAAACTTTGAAGAAGGAAGGTAAAAGGACAAACAGCTTTTCTTATAAGATTATAAGAAATATTATTAGTTTGGTTATCTCTCATAACTTTACTGCAAGTCTACTGTGAAACTCTCCCATTTCTATTCACCAAAACTTGTTCATCAAAAAAATCACTAGTCATGATAATAAGGCATGAAAACGTTACTATAAACCAACGAGGAGAATCATCATCAAGGTCTAATCATGGTTTTAGGAAGAGCTTCAATAGTCATGAACAAAGACAAAGGTATCATCAAGTGATTCTTGACCAACCAATTGATTTTGATTACTTGAGTATACTAGAATTTCCATATTTAGAGAATCTCAGAGAATAGGGTTGGTTGATAGTTTTAGAAATGAGTAGATCCTATTATGAAAATTTAGTCAAGGTTTTCTACTCAAATGTTGGCACTACTTTCACTGACAATGAAGGAAAAGCATACACTTCCTGGGTCACGTAGGGAATAGAAATAGGTATTTCTCTACTAGCAATTAATCATGTCTTGAGAGTTCCTAATTTTGGAATAGATCTGAAGAGTCTACATAGTGGAATCAATGAGGCTGATTTAGGAAATGAGTTTTTCATCTTCTCTCCACTAACACCATTAGATCCTTTCAATGTAAACTATCTAAGCTTTTATGATAGAATTTTACACTTAATTTTGTGTTGGTTTTTAAAACCAAGTGGAAGAGCATATACATATGTGAAAAGTGACAATTTGTTCTTAATGCATAACATCAAACACAACAAGCAAATCAACTTGGGTTATTGTATTCTTAAAGAATGGTGATTAGTCAATTGATGGATGCACTTGAGGTTGGCAGTAATGCCGACTGGATGATCAGATGTGGAAGTTGGTAGACCATTAAAGAAGAAATAAAGAAGTTTGAATACCACTGAGTTAAAAAGAAATGGTATCCTAAGAATGTGACACCTGCACAAGTTCTTGAATGGAAAGAAGCTAAAATAACTAATAACAAGAAATTCATTAACATTGAAAATCCTCGTTCACAAAACACCATGGATTTCTTGATTGTAGAAATGGATAACTACTTTGACAGTTAAATCAAAAAGCTACTACATGAAAAAGAAGAGCATAAGAAGAAGATGAGTCAGCTTAAGAAGACATTTGATTTAAATAATTAATCCTCAAGATAATCAACTAGAGACATGTATTAATTTTTGGAACACATTTTTTGTAATTTTTGGAACATCCGAATTCTTAACTTTATTGGATGACTTCTACATTTCTATTTACATACATTCATCCACATGTTTCCTGATATCTATAACGCATGAGATATGCTTTTAAATATTGATTGACATTTTTAACTGGCCATATGTAAGTAATTGTCGTAAATCTCTTGTTTAACTCTTGCTAATAATGATGATATGATGTCTCTATGAGTTTTATATTCTTATAGTCTATTTTCTATTCCTTTTTAATATAACAAAAAGGGAGAGACATATTATGAGTAAATTTGCAATGCTTAACTTTTTATTATGGTTGGAATTTTCAAAATGATTTCAAAAGTGCTTTTAAACTCAAATGTAGATCTTTTTGAAAAGGCACAGATTCAAAAGGAGCTTTACTTGAGAAAAAAGTTTTGAAATATTGAGCATAATTTTAAGGGGAGTTTTCTTCAATAAGAAAATTTAACTCTTAATTTTGTCATATCAAAAAGAGAGAGATTGTTAGCTTTATTCTTATTTTAAAATGACCAGATTAAGACTTAAATTTGCTCATTGAAGAAAACTTGCCCTGAAATTATGGTCTAGATTTTAAAACATTTTTCTCAAGTAAAGCTCCCACTAAATCTATGTCTTTTCAAAAAGATTTATATTTGAGTTTGAAAACACTTTTAAAATCATTTTAAAAATCTGGCCACAATCAAAATTTAAGCGTTGCAAATTTGCTAAGTATATTCTATTAAGAGCAAAAGAAAAATGCTAATATAGATAATAACTTTCAATAGTTTTGTAAACATTCAAGAATATTGAAGTATAATAGCTATTTGGATCATAGAAATAACTATTGACTATATGACATAATGAAATATTTTTTACAATTTTACTATTTTTCAAAAAAAAAAATATTATAATCAATAGCCATTGACTTTAAAAGATTACCTTTTTACAAGTAATGCACAAGAGTACAACTCACGTAGAAGATGGAATGGAGTTTGACAATTTGTTTCTTGTTTTCTTGATAGCTAAATGGAACTATGGAAGGAGTCTCTCTCATTATTTGCGTGCAAGTGGAAAAGAAAGCAATTTTTCCAATTCAAATGAAATGCCTCCTTATTTTGTGTGTTCTGCATGAAATGAGTAGCTTCTTGAGAAAGCTTTCTTTTTATTTTCTATTTGCCTATTCAACTGTTAGTTGACATATTAGGCTATTAGGCTAGACTATTAAGATATAACATGCTATAATAGGCTTAGATTTATATTAACACTTAGTGAATATGGGTTAGTAGAATCACTCTTATTTTTTCTTTTAAAAAAATTAATAGACTTAACATATTGGGTTAGAATTTATATGCTAAGCTTAGCTAGTAAGTATAAGTTTCATAATATTTTAGGAGGCCAAGTTAAATGTTTTGTTTTACTTTTATTTTATTTTGTAAAACTAAAATCTTTTGCCCTCTTTTGTTATCAAGAGAAGCAACCCTTGGTAATGTTCAATTAAAAAAGGAAAACAATCTCATTGCCATTTTTTTAATTCTATATATATTTATATAATTTGATTAAAAAAAGTTTGTCAAATATCACTCCAGATAATGTGGAATTCTAGCGCAAATATAATTTTACTTTTGGTTTTTCATTTCTTAAATTATGAAGAAAGCTTATATATGCATTTTTACTTTCATGCATACAAGGAACAAAAACACTCATAATTTGGCTCTGTTTTTTTTTTCACAATGATATGGACTATATATAGGAATTAATTAGAAACAACTCTCCATTTTTTCCTTATTCGATCATCCTTTATAATAAAATTTAATATGATTAAATTTAAAATCTTTAATATATAATATAAAGTCAAAACAATTAAATTAGTTAATATACTTCAAATAAATATTTAAAAGTACTAAGGATCAGGCGATGATATATACGATTTTATTTTGGTAATGTTTGATAACAGAGGAAGAAAATATCATTATCAAAATCTTGTGTTAAAGTATTAGAACCAAAAATGGAAAGCTTTGTCTAAATTTCAAAATGTTAAAAGGATAAATATTTCATTAAGACTTCAAGGGAAGAAACTCATGTTTTGGCTCCTACTTGGAATGAAGCAAAAACACATCAAAATCTGATCAACCATGACAATGTTTTCTATATTTGGTTTTTGACACTTTAATGCAGGATTTGGCAATGAGATTTTCTTCTTGATATTACCAAATCTTGACTTATTTCTATTTAAAAATATCACCTTATATATCGGATGGGAGAAGCTAAATCACACCATGGAATCGAAACCAACATAAGCCAAGAAAGAGAAACAAAGGAGTCAACAGACTCCTTCTAGACCTTAGTACACTTTATTCGGTAGTTCTTAAAAAAAAAAACCTTTCGTTCTATAGACGACTTTAGATCGAGGATTTGGAGGCGTTTCTAATTGCCGATTCAATTATATCGAAGAAAATCTTGTTAATCCAGTATGTGTTTCTTTTTTATTCATTCTCTTTATATTTTTATATTTTTATATTATATATTGAATTAAATCTAAGTGAAGAAAGAAAAATAATTAACAGGAGGTTTCATTTGCATGTTCAGATTATGTTTTTTTATTGAAAACGTAGGCCCATGACCAAGTGGTATCAGATTATGAGAGAGTAGTACTAGAAAGCACTATCCAAGAATTGAATATACTCTAAACTGCTCTATTTCATATTTGTGGTAAAAATGCCCAAACAATTATCTAGTGGTTTTTGAGCTTGATGAATCGCCAAACAAAACTTGTCTGGACTGTTTCTTATGGATCCATCATGATTTACAACATTAGAAGAATTCGAGAATTACAAAAGACATGATTGAAAAAGGGAAACCTGGTGCAGAACTTA
Organism: Theobroma umbraticum; assembly: GCF_002168275.2. Lineage (NCBI taxonomy): Eukaryota > Viridiplantae > Streptophyta > Magnoliopsida > Malvales > Malvaceae > Theobroma > Theobroma umbraticum. The sequence continues at coordinate 3,284,293 of NW_018397269.1, forward strand.
GTCTACTGATTATTAAGGGCGAGGTCTATACAAAGAAGCACAGCAAGCCTTATGAAAATAGGGAATTGTTTACGATATAGGGCATTTTGCAACTTTTAAAGTTTTAATTTAGAAAGCTACTAGATTTGGACCTTTTGTTCTATATTAGAGACTTGACGAGGATCAACAAAGGGAACTACCAAAGACGTAGAGCTATATCAGCAAAGCTATTGGTTCATTATTGTGGAAAAGAGGAAGCATTCAACATTGTGTTCGCTGACCAAACCTTCTAAGGATGGTAAATTTTTGTGGAATGCTTCCTCCTCTCCATAATAATTAAACAATGGCGATGGTGATTAAAACATTAGGTCCTTGGTAGTTCCCTTTCTTAATCCTCGTCGAGTCTCTAGTATAAAACAAAAGGTCCAAGTCTGGTAGCTTTCCAGGGTAAAACTTTAAAAGTTGCAAAATGCCCCATATCGTAAACAATCCCTAGTTTCATAAGGCTCGCCATCCTTCTCCATATAGACTTCGCCTTCGACAATCATTAGTCTAGTTTTACACTTGGTTTTCCTTTTTCAATCATGTTTTTTGTAATTTTTGAACTCTTCCAGTGTTGTAAATCATGGTGGATTCACCAAATGTAGTCTGAACAAGTTTCAATTGATGACTCATAAGGCTCAAAAATCGATGGGTAATTATTTAGGCATTTTTGCCGTAAACTTGAATCAAAGCAAATTAGAGCATATTTAATTCAAGGATGGCGCTTTCTAATACTATTTAATTATAATTTGATACCAATTGGTCATGAGTCCTCATTTTCAACAAAAGAAACATGTTTATTAAGCAGACCAGGTGAGGATCTGTAAAGGCGCTTGATGCAAACAGTGAAGGTGGAATGGAGTTCATCTAACTCTTGCGAGTTGGTTTGGTTGTCAATTACCTTGAGTTGCTTGAGGATGGAAGTTGATTTCTTATCTTCAATGCTAGAGATCAAGAGAGTAGATAAAATTTTGGAGTTTTGCGCTTTGTGCTTGGACTTATGGTGTAGGTTGATTTAGATCTGGTTTGTGAGTTTGGTATTTGTGTTTTAATGAATACGTTAAAGGGTCACGAGGATTTTTCTTCATGTTTGCGACTAGGAGGGGTTCTTTTAAGATTACTGATAGGGTTTAGTCTTCACCACATAGGGTCGTTTTTTGTTATATTTTGGTTTTGAGAGTGCAATGGTGCCACAGATTTTAATAAGTGGCACTTGGTCAAAATTGTTCAATGCTATACTATGTAGCTAAACTTTTGATGTCATTAAAAGTCTTTAACTCTCCTTGGCTAGGGATTTCAAATGGCACTTTGGGTACAATTTTATTAACAAGACCACAAGCTTTTCAAGCAAAGTAAAGGAAGGTCATTGCTTATAAACAGGTCATCTCATCCCTTACTGATGTAAGATTCATGACACTAAGTCTTAATGAAATATTTATCCATCATTTAACATAGGAGATATTATTCCCTTTAACATTTTGAAATTTAAACAAAGCCTTCCATTTTCTGTTCTAACTCTTTAACATGGAATTTTGACAATGAGATTTTCTTCCTCTTTTATGAAACATTACCAAAATGAAATCATATACATTATCGCCTCATCTTTAGCACTTGTAAATATTGCTTTTGAAATATATTAACAATTTAATTGTTTTAAGTCTTTTATATTATATAAAAGATTTTAAATTTAATCATATTGATCGAATAAGGGCAAAATGGAGATTTGCTTCTAATTAATTCTTATATATAGTCCATGTCATTGTGAAAAAAAAAGGAACCAAATTATGAGTGTTTTTGTTCCTTTTATGCATGAAAGTAGAAATGCATATATAAGCCTCTTTCATAACTAAAGAAATGAAAAACTCAAAAGGAAAAGTATATTTGTGCTAGAATTCTAAATCATCGTGACTGATATCTAAGAGATATTTTTCTAATCAGATTATATATATATTAAAAAATTTTGGTAATGAGATTATTTTCCTTTTTAATCAAGCATTACCAAGGGCATATTCTCTTGATAACAAAGACGAGGGGCAAATATTTTAGTTTTAGTTATATACATAAATGGAATTAAATATAAATAAAGAAAGGAAAATAATTGCATGAAGGTTTCTATTTTTAGATTTACCTTAACTCGAAGAAGATTTGGAGGCGCTTCTAATTACATATTCAATTATTGATTAAAATCTTGTTAATTCGATATGTTTTTCATTTCATATTCATTCTCTTTATATTCTTTTTATTTTTATATTCGCATATTGAATTAAATCTAAGCAG
>NW_018397269.1:3286690-3287823 GCF_002168275.2 Theobroma umbraticum
AAAAAATAATTGCAAGAAGGCTTTTATTTGCATATTCAGATTGACTTTAGAGGATTTGGAAGCATATCAATATATAGATTCAACTACGGAGTTTTTTTTTTTAATTGAAAAAGAGAGGATTCAAACTCTGTTCTTTAAACAGGGAATTATACACCAATTAATGAGCTAAATGTTCGGGTGCGTCTTTATGAACAGAGTTTACTAACAAAATATTCAATCAATAATGTGGTCAAATTGCTAATGAAATTGTTGACGTAAATTCGATCGGTGAGACCATTTAAAAGGTTGATAAGGTTACCGATGAAATTTTCATCAATAATTATTTTCTAATTACTGACAAAAATTTTCATCGGTAACCTAAATTAAAATCCCACGTGGGGCATCTTCCCCTATTTCCCCTTCTTTCTTCACCCACAACTCTCTATCTTTCTCTTGCCTGTCGTCCCACCCCAATACCGCCTTTCATCAGTTGAAGCTCACCAAACTGATATCGACGTCTGACCTAACCCATCTGTCGATGGATTTCTCCTCGGAGCTTCTCATCCAACACATCCTAGCCCACCCCTTTTGATTCGGCCAAGGTCCATCGATTCGATTTCATCGCTTGTTTGAAGTCTACCCATTAAAGCTCTGAACGATTGTAGTATCACACCATACAAAAAGTTTTCTAGTATTTTAGTTTGTGTATGTTTAGGGTTTAGATTTTTTATAGATTTGAGAGTTTGGGTACGGGGTTGTTTACGGTATTTGGGAATAATCTGCCTTGAATGTTGATAATTCATGGTATGTTTAATGTTTAATGTCCACTCTATGTAATGTTTGACCGTTGATTCACGGTATTTTATTTGTTGTTGAAAAAATGTCTGATGTGTTGTTCAGTAATTTGTTTGTTGTTATAGATTGTAAGCTATAATGCAATTTGGGAATAATCTTAGAAAAGTTTTAAAGAAGAGCGTTCTATTTTCTTTTTGTAAAAACATATGTCCTTTTTAGGAGAATTTTTTTTTATTTTAAAAATATCTTCATCTATTAAAAATAAATTTAAAATTATCTATTTCTATTTTTATATAATTTATTATTAATTATAAATTTTATGCTTTATAAAAAATATTTTTATATTTTTAAAAATTTAT
>NW_018397269.1:3287833-3318286 GCF_002168275.2 Theobroma umbraticum
TAAAAAATAAAGTTAATTTTTTTCTATTGTGAACAAAGGAATTTGTGATTAATAAAAATTTATTCATTAAATACAATAATTTTAATCAAACTTAAAACTTATATAAATTGTTTGGTAAAACAATTTATCTATGAAAAATAATTTATAAAAATAAATTTACTAAATAAATTTAATTTAATTTTAAAAGATGTTATTTTCATAAGAGCTTCATAATAACTTTTAAGATAAAAAAAAAAAAGCCTAGTGAAATATGTTCTAAGAGGTTAGCAAATGGGTAGAAGTTAAAGACATTAATTCAGGTTTTATTGAATTAATTAAAGGATTTAACTAATCAAATGAAAAATGCTTTAGTTAATAAGTCATAATTAAATTAGTAATATTTTTCAACTTAAAAAATATTAAAATTAATTAAGCTGTTAATGAGTTAAAAAAATAATGTAGTTAATTAAGTAATGTAATGTCTTATAAGTAATTAGGCAATTAATTAAATAAGTAATATTATAAAATATTTTATTGATGTAAATTATTTAAGGTTTGAGGGAATTAATAAGATAATTTAATTGTTAAAAAAATCATGTATTAGTAATTATGCAATTAATTAAATTAGTAACTTTAGTAAAATTTAAAATTATTTCAATTAATTAAGATTTTATTAAATTAATTAAAGAATTTAACTAATTAAATGAAAAAATCAAAACCAAAAGCAGAACTGTGAATCTCACATCTATTATATATTAAAATACAAACTTTTTATGCAACAAAATCAAAGCCATGAGATTCAATGAATCAAAACAAACAATACCTTATAAGTTAAATATGAATCATGACAATAATAGAACACGAGCGTTAAACAGAGAAATGTGGTAACCAACCAATTTCGCTTGACACTTGCAGCTATGTAACAATAGGGCTCCTTATGATTTTATCAAATATAAGATTGACTTCACTCTTTTTTTTCTCCATGTTTCCCTTGTTGAATTCATGTTGCTGGAATGCCATATGGATGACTACTATCCATCCTAACATTTGAAAAATGGTTGGCCATTTACAGTTAGACAATGGTAGTTGCTGAGGTAGTTCACAATTTTATATATTTAGTGACAGCTGATATCCTTCACCTTTTTCCTGAAAGTCTTATTATTGTTTGTTCAGCAAAAGAGTTAGAGAAAGGTTTTGTTCTTTTTTACTTCATATATGGTGGAAGTTAGGTGAGAACTTGGATGAGCTGATGGAACAAAGTAAACAAAACTAGCAGCACGAGGCCTCTCTCAAACTCTCATAATCTATTAGAAATGTTCCTATATATATCACGGTCGCGAAAGAGAGTTGATAATTTCATATCGATTGTATATTAAAATACGAATTAAATATTTAAATGTTTACGCAATCTTTAACTTATAAAATATTTTGTTATGAGATAAAATTGTAAACTTCTTAGATACTAGTTATGTATCACTAAAGATAATAGAACTTTATTATCCAAAAGAGAATCATAAATCTCACACCAAGAACTTTTGTGTGATAAAACTATAGACTCAATTAGTCAAAATAAACAAACTTTACAAGTTAGTATAGACCTTTACATTATACTACCTACAAGGATTTTTTTTTTATGCACATTATTGTAGGAGAAAATTGTGAGAAATAATCATCTTGATAACTTAATTTCAAAAATAACATCCAGAATAAAATTAATTATTTTTAATCATATTTAATCATGATTTGACAAAAATACCTTTGAAAACATTTCAAATAAATTAAATTATTTATCATAATTTCTCCATATCCATCTGTGTTTTCGATTTCTTTCTCATTATCCAATTTCCTATAATTTTATCAATTTTTCTCTTTGACATTCATTTGTTGTGCTCTCAATTTCTCTCTTTTGTGATTTTAGAACGCCAAGCAATGGTTTTGATATGTTTGGAGTAAGTGGTCATTCGAAAAATTTGATTTTTATGTGTTTTGGATAAAATTAAAATAATAAAAATAATAACAGATATTTGAAATAATTTTTAATTGGATCAATTCAGAACATAGACACCAATAAACTCAAAATTTTGATATTTATAAACTTAAGATTTCAAAAAAAAAATATGATTTTTTGCTGAAACATATATATTAGATAAGAAAAATTATGTTTTAATTTATGAAAGCTTGTTAAAGTTACTTTAATCGGTACCAAATCATCAAAAATAAAAATAAAAAAATGAAAAGAATTGAAATAATTTAAAATTTTGATTCGCAAGTAACAACATTTTTAATATTAAAATGTTATAATTTTTTTTTCAATATAGCGTGTAATAATAACATTTGTTTTCAACATAATTTGTAATATGTTTTTGTACATGACGTATATCAATAATATATTTTTTTATAATCACATGTAATAACCTCTTTTAACTATGATGTATAACATAATTTTATACATGACGTGTAATAATATTTTTTAATATAACGTATACCATATGTATGACTTGTATCACAACGTGCACTTGAAAATTCTCATATTCATTAATAGTAATTGAAAATTCTCATATTCATTAATAGTAATTGAAAATTCTCATATTCATTAATAGTAATTTTATGCGACTTGATCAAAAATAATTAAAATTATAAAAAATTTATTTTTTAAAATATATTATCCTTGTGGGCTATTTTTTAAAATGCCCCTTGTGGTGGGAACCAAATTGCAACCTTTGCACAAGTTTTCCATTAGCCATTAGGTGATAATTTTCAATTTGGATGCCATTTAGATTTCATTCTCCTCATTAGCTGCCAAACTCATCAGATTTTCCACACTTGGAGGGATAGTTGGACATTCAAACTGACACAACTGTCCCAAACCAATTGGTTAACAGCATTTTACAGAAGGTGCTTCGTTATGTGACAGACCAAGACCAACCACAACTACCGAATCAGTCTCCACCAATTCGGAAACCTACTCAGATATAGGCTCCGGGTTCAATTGATGGCCTTATGCATAGCTATATGACATCACTATGAAAAGCCTAGTCCCATAATAGACTATAGTTCCTGGTCCAGCTTTCTACCATAATCAAATCGTTGACTCAAACCCACTGTCAAAGTCCATGCAGTGGACTCCCATCCTGCCTATCCTAACACCAAACTTGAGGCTTCCGAGATGATATTCCAAGTTCTAACCACTAGGGTAAAAGGCAGCTGTTGGCAAAAAAGATACAGTTCCAGACTTTTTCAGGTTTTGATTATGAACTAACAAATTTACAAGAGCAATCAAAAAACAAACAAACTTACATGATTTGCTTTGAGCAGCATCCAAGCAAAGTGCATCATTTTGAAGAAAAATGTGACTGAACAATAAACTGCAAAACAAGTGCCATCTTCCATGTGAGAGTAAAGTGAAGATGCAATAAAAAATCTAGCATTTCCTGCAGCTATTAACAACAATTTAACTAGAAACAGAACCTAAAGAAATATCACTTGAATCTACAGAAAGCCTCTTAATGTTCTAAACCAGTATCCTTTTTATTAGCGGAATCCCAAGGAACGATCTTATTCCTATCTCATACACTATTAGCAACAGAACAAGAAAAAAAAAATGCTTTACAAGTGTCAACAAAAATGGACCAGAAACAGAAGCAAAAGAATTATATTGCATCCTAAAATTTTACAAGGTTTTTCATAGAACTCAAAAGAGCTTTCAGTTAGAAGACTATTGAAGATATGAGAAAGCACATACATCCATCTTAACATCAGAGGTCTAAGACAAATAATTAAATGGAAAGAGGGAAGTAGTAGTTGAAAGCGGGGAGGAAAAAGCACTGGGGTCTACGGAGAGGGCATCTTAGTTACAGCCCAACCTGTGCTCAGGAAAGCTACCCTAAGAAATGTAATTTGCAATGGTCATCTCTTGCCATATTAATCAAGTATACCCAATACCTTTCTTCAATTCATGGACAACTATAACCAGTTTCAGTCAGTCAGGTTAATCATACCATATACTTCACAGCATCATTCATAATGCTTCCTTGAGATGGAACCTCCCTGCTATATCCCTTGCATTGTCATACTCATTAAGCTCAACCAACATTTTCTTCAACCGACGAGCTAGTCCACCAGTCTCATTTTCAGTCACACCAGACGCATGCCTTCTCTCCAATGTTTTTCCTAACAACAACACATAATCCACCAGCGGTTGCAACTTGTGACTGCACAGGTTTTTAAAAACAAATAATCATGAGACAGAAGCAGGAGGGAAGCCTCAGACTCAGAATATGTCCTTTAAAAGGAAAATAATCGTGAGAAGATGTCATTTTTAATTAAGTAAACAATTATCAAACCAGTACATTTGCAGTATATGTCCTCTAAAAAGTGAAAGCAAAGGAAAACTGCTGAATTCTATGTTACTAATTATGCATGTATAACTTCGAAGAGTGCGTGTGCACGTGTGTATTTCAAGAAGTATACATAGTTTTGAAAAGAAGAGTAAAGTAATGTTTGTAGCACAAGACAGGGAGAAAGAAGAAAACACAGACGAAATAAACAATAATCCACAGTTGGGCGGGGGAAGGGATTCGGAGGGGAACGATGTGAGACATTTAATCAAATTTTGTAGATATAGGCAGTGCCAAGCGTAATTGGACCGTGCTTGCTCAAATTTACTGAGTTCAATAGGCACATAGATGCATCATAGTGATTACACCTGGTGAAGATAAAGTGATTAAGAAAACTTAATGCAACCTGATTAACCAGATTATCCATTATTAACCACTAGGGTATCCTCTTAAACAGACATTATTAATACCTGGAATCTTGTATGACATTTGTGCCTGCCCACACCCCTGATAAAGAAGCTACAATGCGTTCTGTTCTTGTGACAGCATCATGAACATCTGAAGTAATATTTCGAACATGAGGCAATATTTTACCATACAAAAGCTCATCAAGAGCAAGCTTCTCTAAAACTGGCAATGCCAGGATTTCCTTCCACAAGCAGATATTTCTCATCAAACGAACAGACATCCCAAATCGATATGCAGCAACTCGTGCAGCATTTGGCACAGCCTTCATCACAAGTGGGCTCCATGTTGGGACCTATGAAATAAATATCAAAGAACAACAACATTAACTCTAAGTTAACACAACATTTATTCCCATAAAAAGCAGGCATGTACACACAGACACAGAGATGACAGGCACATAGAGGCACTGATGCATTTTGCAAATGTGCACACACAAAAATGAGAGAGAGAGAGAAGAGAGAGAGAGAGAGATGTGAACACACACACAAATGCAAGAGAAAGAGAGATGTGCACACATACACACAAATGAGAGAGAGTGAGAGAGTTAAAACATCCAAATACCATAATATCGGCAACAGCTTCGCTTAGACGAGTGCGGATAGTAACTAATAATTCTGCTAAAGCCTCACTAGAAGCAGGAACATAATCTATAATCAAACTTGTGGCAAAAACAGCATTCTTCGTTTCTTGCATGCTAAGCATGTCCCAGCAATGGGAAATTTCATGATGCAACACTGGAAGTGCGACCTTTTCCACTAGGGCAGGAACGAGGTTAGCATCAGCATCATCAGGGGTGAAACTTCCATCTTCTGGAAAACCATAATTGAATAGCAAATTATGCCTGAAAAAGGGAAAACAAATACTTAATATAATCAATCATTGAAAGAGATATATTTAAACCTTTAATGTGCGTTTGTTCATTCAAGCATGCACCTCTAGGTGCCATCAATCACAATAGACCAAAATAACCAAGCCCGTCTCCCAAGGTTTTAAACCAGTTAAGTTAAACTAGTATTTATTTGTTCTTAAATAATTATTACGCATGCAATACAAATATATCTAAAGTGTAAAGTTAATTATCTATAAAAAATTTCAATTGAAAGGCAATTACTGGTTTAATATATAATTAATCTATAAATTCTTCAATACTATTAGAATTCAGAAAAACCTTTTCTAATCTATAAATTCTTGAAAGGCGCATAGAACTGAAGTTAACTACCATTACCATTTCATATCAGAAAAGTCTTCATCAACATGGAGTGGGTCCCACTTAAGAAGCTCTAGTCTTACAAATGGAGAGAAGATAGCAGGAATACTTAATGACATGTAAGCATCACGGTAGCTCGAAGAATAATCTTTCTTCCATCTTTCAAACCTCTCTTTAACCTCAGAAAGTTGGGAATATTCCTCAGATGCATCACCGAAAATTTCATCTGCAGTCTGAAGCAACATGTCACGGTTTGACTGATATGCTGTACTCTCACTATCACTCTCATCAGTGCTCGATTCTCCTTCTATTTTCTGGTAGGAACTGTCAATTTCCATGGATGATAATCTCTTGGAATCAAATTGAGCTTTCCTGCGTTGACGAGCCCCAGCCCTCCGTTCCATATCCAAACGTTTCTGCCGGTTCACATCTCTACCAAATTCATCTAGCTTCACTGGTAAATTCACTTGTCCTCTAACGGCAGCAGCTGAAGCCTGGGCTGCATTTGCAGCAACTTCAATCATAGCAGCACTGTTTCCACGTTCACTGAAAACCAACATAGCCGCTTTCACAGCTGCTTCAACCTCCACCATTTCATCATCATTATTTGCAGATCTTCTTTCTAAGACAGATAATGCACGTTCTTCATTAAGTTTTTGCATGTGCTCTTCAAGTTCCTCTATAAGGGGAGCTTTATGCTGAGTAGAAAACCATAGTAAACTGGTAAGTACAGGTTAACAAGCAGGTCAACTTACATGCATCTATGAAAAGAATTTTCCTTTTGATAAACAAAACCTCAAGAAAACTGATGATCCAACAGTGAGTCATTCCAAACAAATGACATTCCTAATACCGGGCTACAGTAAAAAAATCAAGCAGCAAGTATAGCACACACCATCTAAATGCCAACCAAAAGTTTTCATACACTCTTGCTTCGAGTCAGACAGATAGTGTTCAATGGTTCCACAATTATACAATAAAACTCCTATTAGTCTAATCTTCTGCCTATTCCAAATACATGAATGTTGAACATGTGAAATGATGAAAATTGAAACCTTGAAACCAGAAAATGATGCAGGACAAGAAAACAACCTAACTGAGGAATTAAATTGTTCATGAGTTTATTTAATACTTTGTTATACTTTTATGTTCTTTATTGAAATTTCAAGTATTCAGCTTATTTTAGGTTATAATTGATATTTTGCATTTATAGTAGAGTTTAAGGTGTAGTTATAAGTACCTTTTGTTAATTCAGTTTCTCATATCTGTTGATGATTGAGAAATTGAGATTCGTTACTTGAATATTTTAGTTGAGTTTTGTGATTATGACAAATGAAATTTCAGTTTACTTATTCAGTGTTCATTTTGAGATCATTGGTGCTACTTGACCAAATCTTCTTGTGTATGAGCATGTGTGTATCTATAAGATAGATGTCTTAAAACATTTTTGGATGTAAAAGGACATAAAGTTTTATTATATTCTTAAATTATTCTTTAACAATTTTATTTATAATAATAAAGTTATATATAGCATTAATATCTAATTAGCAATTGAGATTGAAGTGAACTCAATAAAAAGTAAATTTCTATCATTCATTTTACTTTTAATTTTATATATTTCCTAATTTTGTTGCTATTAGAATTTTCTTGTTGATAGGAGTTATTATTAAATATTAAATAACTTATGAATTTTTAAATATAAAAAGTAACTTGCTTACACTTCAAGCTACACCTAGCCTGAGAGAGAGAGAGAGAGAGAAATCTAACTATAAGATCCACAACAGATATCTAATATAAGGATATTGGCACACAGAAAGCAGTACATAAAATCAAATAAAGGCGTACCTGCAAAAATTCACATATAACAGAAACAAAATCACGAAGCTTTTGCATAAAGATGAACTTCTCACCAGCAGCAGATATAGACTTTTCAAGAGCTGTGATATTAAAAAGTGAGGCTGACAAATTCTCATCAGCCTTTGTCAATGATGAAATGGTTCTGTCATGAGATTCCTGGTAAGGAAAAAGAGATTAGGTACGAAGTAATTCATACATATTTAACCAATTTAAAATGTAAACAGTTTGTTGATGTGATGCCAAAACAGAGCTTCACATTGAGGAAAACCTTTATTAGCATTCATATGAAAATTTACATATCCTACCATCACTGTTTTTCCCCAGACCCAAATATAAATTAAATACTGAAAAGATATCTTACAATCTCTCTCAGCAATCCAATGACAATGCAAAAGAATGTATGTGAGGTCCCAAGAACAAGAAAGAGGAAGTTAATATGTATGTACAGTCTGGACTATTAGTTATATCAAGAGTTCTTCCCATATTAATTAAGAGAAATTTCTTGAGGTTATGCTGACACACATCTCTTGACTCTTAAGCATTCAGAGTGTCTAATCCATATTGGCTCAACTGCCCAAAGAATCTTTTATCTAGTCAGTTCAGGCCACAATTAGGAATCACCTGAAATTTTACATCTCATCTGATCAGTTTACTGTGATTACATCAATTACCCAAAAGTCTGAAACTGTAAATAAATTGCAAGGCAGAAAAGCTAAAAGAAAGAATGAAGAATTAAATAGATCAGCTGGATCAAGGAGCAAGAAAAAGCTTCTCAGCTGTACATTCCAGAGGAATGCCCACCACTGCAGCTCCTAAATGACTAAAATTGAAAAATGAAACCAAAACCACAAAGGTTATAGTTTCTAGCAACCTTCCAGCTTTAAAGAACTTGCATAATATCTAGACAATTAGTCTGTTTTACCAAGGGAGAGATTGGATATGATTAGTGTGAGTTGAGTTAAATAGAATATTTATGTAATATGAGATGCTTGGAAAGTTGACTCCTTATTTGTGTAACTATATTTACCATGTTCCTCCAAGTTCCTGTTATTTTACCCTTTGATTTTAGAATGAGGCATTCTTACTTCGGAGAGAAACCGTTGGCAACAGCAAAATGAAAAGGATACAACTCATACCCTACTCCTAGATAATTAAAACAACAGCCTAAAAGGACCATAAAGTACCACTAACTAAACCACTTTGAACTCTATTCAAAATCTCTAAAGATACAAGTAGGGAACATAAGGATACCTTAAGCCTCCTAACATTCTCTTGTAAAGCTTTCTTTGCAATCTCAGCTTGTTGAGATATGGACGTAACATCTAAACCTTGAGAAGCCCCAGCTGCTCCAACAATGCTTGATGGGGGAGCTGCTGAAACACTGGGCATCATCGAACTATATGAACCCATTGTCGAATACCCATATCTTTGTTGGTGTTGCTGCTGCATATTATGAACCATGGCAACTCCACCACTATTACTATTACTACTAACAACCCGATTAGAGCTATCATCCATCCTCTTCCCCAATCCTTTCCTAAACTGCTCTTCTTCCCACATCTTCTCTTCCTCATCATCATCATCCTCATCGTGAATCCCGTCTTTCCTCAAAACTACACCCACTGCTCTCTCTTCAACAACCTCAAACACACCCTTTTTCCCACTTTCACCAAACAACCGCCCTGGAAACTCTGGTTCCTCATCATCACTCAACTCTTCTTCCATAGCACCACCAAGATTGCTCCCCCTATCCAATGATATATAATCAGGCGCAGGCCTTGCAAACGACTTCCGAACCCGGTCCTTCTTGGCCTTAATAGCATCAATAGTTGCCTGGTCGGGAAAAGCTGAAAAATCCAAATCCACCCCTTTTCCAGTTGTCATCGTTGCCAACTGAGACTCTGTGTCATCTTTCTGAAGTTTCTCTGGAGGATCATTATCTCGCTCAGAGTTTAAATTTTGGGATTGGGGTTTTAGAAGGCCTTTGAGGACAATCTTAGGCTCAGATAAAACAGAGGAAGCTCGTGATGAAGGGGCGGCGAGGGTACGCATGTTCTTTTGGAGCTCAAGTAATGCTTCTTTTGTGTAAGTCCCAGCTTGGGGTTGGACATTGGAAGGTAAAGTAGGAGGGGTCTTGCAGTCTTTTGTGGAGGTAATTTTGTGGGCAGATAAGGGTTTGGAAACCCGAGAGGAAAAGGGTTTTTCCCTTTCCTTATCTCTGTTTCTATTTGAGGAGGGTTTGGTTGTTTCTTCTTCATTTTCGTCGTCGGCGAAACTTAGGAGTTTTGGGGGCTTCTTTGCAGTGGGCTTTGAAGATGAGGGTTTTTTTGTGGCGGTGACGGTGGCAGAGGCAATGTTGGGGGTGTTGTTATCATCGTTGTCATCATCATCGATGTCATCGGCCCGGCGGCGAAAGTTTCTGGCTCTAATGGCGCTGCTCATGGTGTCAAGGAATTACTGAAACGGAAAAGAAAATGAGCTTAATAAAATATTGGAAATGGCTCAAACCTTCTCCACCAAGAATAGAAAACACAGAATTAAAAAAGGGTGTTTTCTCTCTAAATCTTCAAAAGCACAACACAAAAACTCCAACATAAATTTATAACAATTCAGAATAGGACTCCATGCGAGAGCACTAGAACTAAGAAAGGCCAAAATTAAAAGGCCATCTATAACATATAGTAAAACTGTTCTGACGCAGTTTCTGTGTTGACACCTGTCTGGGAGATGGGTGATACTATTTGGCTTGCTACATATATTAAAACTATCCCTGAACAGGTGTGGTAATGACACCTGTCCAGGGATGTAAAAATCTTTTGTATTGATTCCGCACCGTGAATATCCTCAACTGATTTAGAACCCATATATGCTAAAACCTACACAAAAAACTAAAACAAACACGCGCACTGGCTTTGATTGAATTCAGTCTTACTCCATTTTCCTTTCCCATGCAACAAGAAAGAAAACATCAACAGATGCAGCAATCCCCAGTCTCTTTAGCTCCCAATAACACATAATCCAATAATGTGAAGCTAGAATCTATCTAATCCCTTCAAAATGACCAATCATCACCACTAATTAAAACTAAATCCAACACCTTTTGGAAGAATAAAAACACCCAGATCAAAGATAACAAATGCAATACAAAAAAAATCAATTCCAGATTCAATTTAGCAATAATTATTTATTTTTAATATCACTAAGAAAGAAACACTAATGCATGAAGAATACAAACAAAACTAAAATTAAATGAGAATTATTGAATTAATATTACCTGATTCAATGGATTATTAGAAAGAGAGAAAGAAAAATATGTTTTTCTTATTGGAGACAGAGAGGTGGGTGATACGTATAGGATAGATATAGCGGGTGATACAGTTTTTAGAGTGACGGAGACGACGATGGCTAGGCTTTTTTAGAAAGAGAGGAAACTGGCAGCAGAAGGAACGGGAAGAGAAGAAAAGAGGAAAGGGAAAGAAAGAGGGAACCGCTGCCGGAAAGACCTAGGGCGGCGAACGCGACGGCACCGGGGACCGAGTAAGGGAGAGAGGGTTTAGAGAAAGGGATTGGCTGCCGCTGCTAGGGTCCGTAGGAGAAGGAGAGAGCAAAAATGAAGAAAAGAGAAACGGACTTGCCTGCTAGGGTTGCGTTACAATTTTATAGGAAAACCCAAACCACGTCGTTTTATGGATGCAAAAGAATGAAAAGAAGAGGTGGCTTGGATTCACCCTAGCTCAACCCGGTTAGCCGATATATTTTTTTATTTATGTCATTTTTTATTTCATGAATTAAATTAATGAAATTATTTTTTATAAATAATAAAAAATAAACAGTTAATTGAATAAAGTCAATAATGACTTACCAAAATTATTGGAGGATCTAAAAATTATTTTCACAAGATGGATTAATTCTAAATAATTATAAAGGTGTTAGATTAAAAAAGTAGTAATTAAAATTGAAAACAATTTACAAAATTTCATCATTAAAATTAAAAAATTTTAATAAGCATAATTAATATTCATTTTATTTTTACTTTCAAAAAAAATTTATTTTGTTTTAATAATTTTATTATATAAAGTATGCGCTTATCAATAATTTCTTTCAATATATTACATTTTTTCAATTTTAATTTTATTTCACTATTACAGTCATCGTAATTAGCAAAATGTGATTATAATAATATTAGCATATATTAAGATATAAAAAATTAAATGTTTTCAAAAATTAAAAATTATTTAAATAAAAAATTTTATTTAGTAAGACATGGAAAAATATTTTTAAAATATTGATATTTTTAAATAATTATTTTTAATTTATTATTATTACTAGTATTTATAATGTTTTCAAATTTAAAATTATTTTTTACTATTTTTATTTTTATTTATAATATTATGTAATTTAAAATTATTTTTTATAAAAGAATGGACACCCACTTAAAGTGGGGATGCCATTCTAGTAACATAGAATTTTAGCTTAACATCAATACCTCTATAATAAAAGCAAACTCATACGACTTTCTACTTTGTTGACATGTGGGCCTTTTATGTTTTTATCGTGCCCGTCTCTTTGTGGGGGTTATGTTGCTTCATGTTGATAAAATGGTGCTAATGTGAAAAGCGTAACTTTCATCAATCTATGGGACAGTTAACTAGAACCGAATTTCATAGGTAAAAAGTCTAGGTAATTTTGGGTATTAACTTTTTTTTTGTTTTTTTGAAACATTATAGAACATATATTAAGGTCTAAACTTTTGAACTATAGTCAAATTAAATCAAAAAAGATGTAGGTACATTGGAAGGGCAGAGAAAGAATTGTACTAGCATTAAACTTAAAGGAACATCACTAGAGGATATTGCTACTACAACATTGATTACAAAAGCATCAACATTAACTATAAGTTGGAATTGTATAAACTTCTGAATATTAGCATAGACAAAATGACCCTAGCAAACAACCTATGTTAAGGATACAAAGGTGAGCCTCAATTGTTGGTCCCTAGGTGCACTAAAGGGGAAGTGAATAATACTTTCTAAATATTGATAAACTTAACTTCTAATTAAGAGCTTGTCAAAGGTAAATGATAAAAATTTAAGAACTAGATGGAATAATGATTTAAAGGAAAATGAAATTAAGAAATAAAAAACGATAGACAATGTGCAAAGATTTATAATAGTTCAGTATCTTTGACCTACATCCACTGCCTTGATCTTCCGATCAAAGATTTTCAAATCAATGCACTAGAATCATTGCATTTCTTAAACATCCACCAAGCTTTTATAATGGTTTTTCACAATCTTAGCCATAACTTTCAATAATAGTTTTTCACAAGATCAATCAAAACCCAAAATCTAACTTTTCTAAAGCTGAATTAGAACTTGCAGCAACAACCAACCTAACCTAAGCTTGAATAATCCCCGTGTCTCGCACATTTTAAATAATCTAGGAATACATATATGAAGATGTACCTATAATCACTAACCTGATTTGAATAGTACAAGATAAGGTGCTAAACTCTATTACGAAGATTGGAGTGAAACACATGAAGAATTGAAAGGATTTTGCTATTTTTGGTCTCTTTTTGTTCTTGGAAGCATTTCATTTTCTTCTTAACGATTAGAGATGCCTTTTTATACTTGAAAAATCAACTCTGATGGATGTTGACAACTTCAGATCGTTGGAAATAGTTTAAAATCTTTTCTAGCCATTAGTTTGTCTTCATATATTTAAATTCAAATTTTCTAACAATAAGCTTTTCGCTAGCTAACTATATTTCTTAGTCGATTAAGTCTCCTCTATCTTACAGTCTGCTTGACTTTGTTAATTGGTTAAGTAAGACTTTAACCAATTATGAGCTTACTGTCTTTGGAATAGTCAACTTCACTTTTAGATTTTAGCTGACTAACTCCCTTGGTTATTTGACTAAAAGGCTGCTCTTTGTAAGTCATTTTGTGACCTCTTATTTTGATGAGTTTTGATATTTATTTCCAAATGGTTATTCTATTAAGTGACATACACTTTTATCCTCCACACTCAAGTAGTATAGTTAGGCATTAATAAATGAAAATGTTTTGTTATCATCAAAAAATTATGGAGTCAACATCAATAACTAGAAATTTGATACAAGCCTTCCTTAATTTCAATAGTAGGATAGAGGAAGATAGGCAACAATAATATCCACATTAAAGCATGCAATCTCTATACTAACCTTCACGATAGAAGAAAAATTATCATTTGAAATAATGATATCTGAACTTTTTTTTGCAACTTTGGTACCTTGAATGCCCATAGACAAACTTATATCGAAAAACAAGTGAAAATGCAATCAACATTGAATGGAAAAGAAAAAACAAACACGTAAAATAGGTAGATAAGCAAAGGAAGGGATGGAAGACAAGATGTAGTCACCATGCAGAATCAGAGGTAGAGTAAGGGTTTATTACATATACAAACAAAGTTGTTTGAATGTGAAAGAATTGATCCATGATAGCTCACACGGCTAGTACTAAGCACTATAACTATTTTCCACATTTGATGACTTATCACTTACATTCACACAACTTTTATATTATAATATTGTTGTAGGTCCAAAATTAGAGTGGAAAAGGCATACCAATTTGGAAGTTGTAAACAAGTATGAAAGTGCAAAATGCAAGCATATTAAAGATATGAATATATACTATGCCAATGCTTAGCAGATAAGGTAAATAATATAAGATACATTATAAAGCACCATCAAACTAAAAAAAAAATTTTCTAACTGAGTTAATTTAGAAAAAAGATTTAGAGATAACGAACCTCATGAAGTGTAGGAGCATTATTCGTACCATCTCCAATCACAGCCACAACATCCCCTCCCTTACTTAAAGCTTGAACAAGCAAAAAGCTTGTCATTTGGAGAAGATCTCCCCATTACCTACACATTGCTTCAAAATAGCTATTTTTTCATGTTTGAATCAACAAAACATGTAATTGGCATTTAAGAAAAAGTATCAGAAACTAAAGGCATATACTCAAAAAATTATAACTAACAGATATCGTTATTTTCTTGGCCACTTGTTCTTTTTCTTTTCCAAGATGGCATGAAACACCCTTCTTTAAATGACGGTAAGCTCAGTAGCATCTTCAACACAACTAAGTATCCCACATTACAAAGCTATTGTTTTTACTATTTGGATATTTTCTCCAATGACCATGCATACCTAAAGATTCATAATTTTATGGTTCCCATTAGTGATTTTAAGGTAGTTTAATTATAATATATGAAAATTGATATTTTTTCACAAATCATTATCATTCCAAAATATCAAGTATTTGTTTGAAATTATAGTAATTAAAAAAAGATGAAAAATTTGACCATTCAACACAAGAAACTCTATAAAGTAGCTTGGTTAGGCAACTAGGATAGGATAAATTTTGAAGCTAATCTTATGAAGCCATTAAATTACCTTAACACCAGCATCCATGCATATTTTCACAATATCTTTTACACTTGGACGATAAAGATCCTATAAGTGAGAATTATATTAGCTTAAAAATAGTAACAATTTCATTGTGGAGAAATCTAGTTCACAATGAAGTTGAACTATTCATGATTAATTAAAATAATT
Source organism: Theobroma umbraticum (assembly GCF_002168275.2). Classification (NCBI taxonomy): domain Eukaryota; kingdom Viridiplantae; phylum Streptophyta; class Magnoliopsida; order Malvales; family Malvaceae; genus Theobroma; species Theobroma umbraticum. The sequence goes on from NW_018397269.1 coordinate 3,303,289, forward strand.
GAAGAAAACTGGGAAAAGACCTCAAGGGACTGCTTTTGCTCAATTGCAAATTCAATTCAAAAAATATGGAAAGCTTCTAAACTCAATATCTACATAGGCAAAACACAAGAAGTCTAGAATTTTGGCACTAAAAATTATATTCGGATTCGAACAATGCATCCAAACTAATAACTATAAAGAAATAGAAAACCATAGTTCAACTTTATAAAAAAAAAAACTTTTCTTCTTTTATGCATATAAAGAGACCACTTTTTTTCAATAAATAATTATAATTTAATACAACAGCACACCATTTATTTTTTGGCATATTTCTCATCAAATTTGAGGGTCTTTGTGAAGGAAATGTAAGATTTCTTTTCTTACCATAATAAAACCATTGATGGCTCACTAAATTCTTTGCACTCACCAAAATCTCAACAATGGTTTTCTTTTTTATTATTAAAAGTTAGTGGCAAGAACATATTCAATGATTAGAAGATAAAAGAAGCAATCAATCATTGTGCGGCATAAAGTACACATAATAAAATGAGCGTTAATGGCACTCTTAAATTCTAACATGCACATAAATAATGGCATTATAATGTTATAAAATGGGGGGAAAATAGGGAAAAATGCCATGGTATGAAGGTTAAATACACCATTTTCAATTTTTTTTTGTTTTTTTTTCTTTGTTAGAATTAATTTACCTAAATAAACTTCAAACAATGACTTTGTTTCTAATGACAGATCGACAAGCTTGCATATCGGTGCATGAAAGACTTTGTTTAGTGATATATCTCATTAAAAAATTCACACTCAAAAAGGGAAAGAGGAGTTGTTTCAATCTTTGACACAAGGTTTATGTTGCCATTTAGTGATGCTTTGCATAAATTCATTTCTAGATATCAAACATAAAGTCCCTAGTGAAAGTTAGATAGGCTATTAATAGAAAATAATCAATTGTGTACAAACACCATTGGTAAAATACCAATAATGGATATTCATACTATAACTAAAAAAGATGTGTACATTTATACCAATTATAACAAGTGTAGATAGTTGATTTTGGTTACTACCTATTCTCTTTAAGAGTTGTTTTACAATGTAATGCTATACATAGAATAATAAGAATAACTAAAATAAGTGAACCATTGTTTTATGTAGAAGAATTAGAATAAGTGAAGCACTACTTCATGCGGAACAATTAAAACAAGTGTAGCACTATTTCACATGAAACAACTAATACAAGTAGAGTAACTACTTCGTATGGAATAGCCACTTCACATAAATGGTAGTGACAGGATTCATGAGTTACTTTCATCTTGGGATATTCTAAAGAGTTTGGTTTAATGGCTCAAATATGGAAGTAGTTAAAAGGTATTCCTCTTAACTTTTTCCTAAAATACAAGTGTTTCCTCCTTTTGTCTTGTTCTCTTATACTTGTTCACATACACTTATTCTCTTGTGCCTATTCACATACACCTTTTTTTTTCCTTAACTTGTTCTCGTATCGCTTTTCATATATACCTATTCTTTATTACCTTCTATTCGAGAATAAGTCTTATTACACCTAATTACTTTAATGGTCACAAAATGAATTTCTAACTATTACTCATTATATGCAATAAACTCATTATTTTAATATCCATATAATGGGTTACAGTAATGATTAGTCATATTGAAGCTCTTCATAGTAATGTCATTCATTACACGCATTAAAGCCTTTCTTTGAGTAATCGCTACTTCTAGCACTATATATAAAGCCCTCACAATTCATTTGAGTCACTTTCTCTTTTGGGGGGCAAAGCTTAAACATTCTCACCCAAAGCTTTTCTCTCTAGCCCTATTCTACTTAGTGCTCTTCACCTTCATTCTACCATTCGCCTATTCTCTATTTATTCTCACTCTTACTCTACTACTCTTGCAATACGGTTATTCTACTACTTTCTTATTCTTTACTTCTCAATTATTATTCTACTATTCAAATATTCTTTTCTACTTACCACAACATTCAGTACTTCATGAATTGCTCCAATCTTCCTCTCTGTGGTTTTTGGTACATACTTTTTTACTTGTTTGCTACGCTTCTTCTCCTGTTCACATAAAACCCCTTTACAGCAAGCAAGATGAGGTTACTCCTGTTCACATAAAACCCCTTTACAGCAAGCAAAACGAGGTTATTTTCAAGTAAGACCATCAATTAAAGCTCTTTTCATCAGTAGGAATTTCTTCTTTTCCACACAATCTATATGCAAGGGCAACACAATGTAGGCTATTTGTAACGATTTCATTAATAGCAGCCTTTCAAAATCTTGCAAAAAAGTGAAAATTAATAAAATTGGTATATGTTGTGGGGAGATCCAATCGGATCAGGCATTCCATGGCTAGATCCGATCATGGGGTGACTGGTCGGTGTAAGGGAACGTCGTCAACTAATTTGAGAGAATGGAAAAGAGTGGAGAAAAAAGAAAGGTATTTTAGACATTTCTCGTTTATGTGTTAATATCGTTTACATGTTTAGGGCTAGTTGTTTATTTTGAATACTAATAGACTTGTGTGCAATTATGGCAAAAAAGTTAGGGGTAAGTGTATTTTACCATTTTATTTACGTAATTTTTTGTTTTTGAATGAAGTAAATTTATGAATTACTTTTAAAAAGGGATAAGCATAAAAAATGAAACAATTAATTGATTTAAGTTAATAATGACTTACCAAAATTATTTTCACAAGGTGGATTAATTATAAATAATTATAAAGGCATAATATAAAAAAGTAGTAATTAAAATTAAAGATAATTTGCAAAATTTCAACATTTAAATTAAGAAAATTTCAAAAACTGTAATTAATATTCATGTTATTTTGACTTTCAATAAAATATTCATTTTTATTTTAATAATTTTAATATATAAATTATGTAGCTTACGAATAATTACTTTAAATATATTACATTTTCTAAATTTAATTTTTTTTGTTATTAGAATCATCATAATTAACAAAATAGGATTATATTAATATTAGCATGTATTAAGATACAAAAAATAAAATATTTTCCAAAATAAAAAATTATGTAAATAAAAAATTTTGCTTAGTAAGGCATGGGAAAATATTTTAAAAATACTAGTTATGCATAAGGACGGCAATGGGTACCCTTTAAAAAATAGAAGATCCGAATTTGATTAAAATTTATTATTTCATTTGTTTATCTGAACTCGATTCAAAATCAATACTTAATATTCGAACTTGATTCCTTCCAAAAATCTTGAACTGGAAATGAAAAAAAAAAATGTATATTATAATGAAAATTAAATTAAATTTAATAATTAATTTTAAAAATAAATTAAAGTTTAAAATCATATTTTAGATGAATTTTGGCAAGTATAAACTAAATTATAAATAATTTATAAACAAAAATAATGTAAAATGAAAATTTAATAATTAAAAATCATTATATATAATTGAGTTTGGGAAATGAGTTTTTTAAAACCACTATTCGAACCTACTTGAACATAAAATAAGTGGTAATTTTACTATCCAAATTCTACTTAAACTTAATTATAAGGTATCCAAATCCCACTCAATCAAGTTGAGTAATATAAGGCATTCAGTTATGAATTACTCATTCCCATTGTTAGTCTTATGCACATCTGGAATGGAATAATGAATAGTTTTATTATTTAAGTAAAGGTTAAAAGAAAAAATATAAAAAACTAAAATTACTATAAACATGAAAAGAAAAAATAGAAATAATTGTATGTAAAGTTATTTTTTTTTAATAAAAAATGTAAGCATAACAATTTAAAATCAATTTAGTTTGCTATCACAACATTTATCTGAACTTCTTGCAACACACAACAGACAAAGATAATAAATACAAAATAAAAAAATGTAAGTGATAGACAAAACAAATTTGGAGCCAAAAACACCAATTTTTACATCAAATACGTCAAATTACAACATATTTTTTGGACCAACTTATCAAAAATTCAATCTATGCCGTCGATTTCCTCTCTTGATTATTTTTCTTTTATTTGATTCTCTCTCATGTTGAATATTTAATCTTTGCTTGCCAAAAGAGAGCCCATTAATTTTAAACACAAAATAAAAAATTTTAATCATTGCAACGAAATTTTTTTACTAAAAAGTCAAATCTTCAATCTTGATTCAAAACCAAACAAGATTCTTCATTTTCCAATTCAATTGCTAATCTTTTTTTTTTGCCTTAATCTTTTTGTTAATATCGGTTACTATAGAATCAAGGTGTTTTAGATTAAAATTTGCAATGTTTTGTCCATTGGTAGCCATGTTAGCATAAATTTGTTGTCAATCTAATTAATACTATGTTAACACATAGTCAATGTCATATCATTAAGAAAATACCATGCCATCTCAATTAAGGTTATGTCTGTTGGATCAAAACGTCAAATTAGTTGTTAGGGTTTAGAGTAAAATTAACAAATTAGAAAAATACAAAATTCAATTTATTGTATAAAGACTAGATTCACTTTTTTATAAAGTATAGAGATTAATTGCATTATTTGACATGGAGCTTTTAGATAGCAAGTAGCAAAAGAAGCAGAAGAAGATAAAAAAAACAAAAAAAAGAAGAAATTATGAGAAATAATCCTTCTCATAAGCCTAATTCAAAAATATCCCTCAATACAATTTTAATTGTTTTTACCTAAATTTTGATATGACTTAACAATAATACCCTTTAAACAATTTTAGACAAATTAAATGGTCTCGGTTTTCTCAATCTCCCTATCTAGATAAAAAGTTTAAATGTAAATCCTTGTTTCTCTCTTTTGGCGAATACTGTCTATCAACTAGTCAGCTCTCTCTCGCAATCCCAAAAAGTAAAGCTGACAATAAAGGTATGTGTTTTGGGTTTTTAGGTTTATTGGTTCATATTTATAAAATAGAGACCCAAAGTTAAGGAGTTGAAATTGATTAGGTATATCTGTAAATTATAACACTATGTAGCTTTGGCAACTTAAACCTGACTGTGAGTAGCCAAATCAATTAGTTATTAGGCATTGAGAGATTGGTTTTTAGGCATTACTTGACTTAGGCATTAAGAGGTTGGCTTTTAAGCATTGCATGACTTAATCATTGTGTTTTTCGAACTTAGGCATTGTGTCTTTGGGATGTAGGCATTGTGTGACTGGTTTTAGGTATTTTGTGACTGGTTTTTAGGCATTACATGACTAATTTCAGGCATTGTGTGACTAGATTGTAGGCATTGTGTGACTTAATCATTACGTGCCTAGTTTTTAAGGTGACTTAGGTATTGCGTGACTGCTTTTTAGATGTTATGTGTCTGGTTTTAGTTATTGCATGTCTAGTTTCTAGGCATTGTGTGACTTTGGTATTGCATGATTGATTTTTTATGCATTGTGTAATTGGATTTTAGGCATTGCGTGACATGTTTTTGATAAATTGATTGATTGTGATACTTATTTTCTGTTAAATTTCAACGACATGCCAAATGTAAAGCTTATGATTGCATACGATGGTTATTGGGTCGATGACACTTACAAGCTTATGAAGGGTGTTGAGAGTGATTTGTTGTTTTCGAGCCTGATGAAGCTAGTTGAAGATGTTGTTAGGGTAAACTCACAGAATCAAGAAATAGAGCTACATGCATTACTGAGTCATGCTACACTAGTTATTTGAGACGATGAAGATTTAGCAAGTATTTTACTAGATGAGAGGGTAATTGTAGTGTTTATGACTATTAAGGAATGACATACAAATGTTATGCCACATGAACAAGTTATCCAACATAATAATCACCTAAATTAGATTTACACTACTTCAAACATATCACGCCACACAGTCCCTAACTAACAACAATGACAATCATCATCGATATATGCACATGAGTTTGAGTAGCCTGTTACGCACATGAGGTGTTTGCAAATGATGTTTGCACAATTCAAATTAGAATGTGCATCAAACCAAATACTTCATTCTTGCCAACAAATGCAATCGTTGCCTACGACTACAATGGGTCCATTGTTATTCTTCAATGACACTATGACAACTACGAGTGATGACAATGCATTTAATTAGATGCACGATGATTGTGTAGAATATGACACTTCTGATTGGAATGATGATGATTATGTTGGCGGGCATAATGACAATACAGAACATGCCACAATTGTTGTCTTAGAAGATGGTGAGTGCGATGACCCTATTTACAACAACCTCATCTCTGATGACAATGGATTCGTTCTCATGATAATAGTGATCAAGAGAAGGTAAAAGTGGGGGGATCTCATCAATGGATCATTTTGGGTGTAGATATGATCTCCTTTCAAATAGTTGCCATCGAGGAGTCAAGATCAAGCGATGATTGCTTATATCAAGGAAAAGTGTTTCCCTTCAAGATTGAATTAAAATGAGCTTTAAACATGTTGGCACTAAAAGAGCATTTCAAGATTAGAGTTAAAAAGTCCTGTCACGCTCATTTTGAGGTTATTTGTAAGGACAAGGCATACAAGTTCGCTGTGCGAGCAATAAAGTTTCTTTATGGAAATTATTGTCAAGTTTGCATGTTCCATAAGGTACACATGTGTACCATTGATGGTTTGCAAGGTGGGTACTGAACAGTGAGCGTGGAGTTAATTGGTGAACTTATGTCCCTCAAGGTGTAAGGAAATAATGTAACACCATTAAGACCTAAAGACATAATGGAAGGGATGAATCGCAAGTAGAGATTACTATTCTTGTATGGTAAACCCTGGTAAGCAAAGAAGTATGCAAAGATTCTTGTTTTCGATTCCTAGAGAAGTCATTACAACTTCGACCCTCGTATTTCAATATATTGGAACATGAAAAATCCTAAAACAATTACAATTATGGCTATCAATCAAGCATAACAATGCAAATATTGCTTCGGGCTGCACAGACCTTTTATCTAGGGGTTCAGGGTTGTAATATGACCTATAGTTGTTATTGATGCCACATATCTGAAAGGCAAAATCAGGGATATTCTATTTATTGTTATTTGCAAAGACATGAATAAGCAAATATATCCGGTTGCATTTGGCATTGGCCACTTTGAGGACATAGAGTCATGGTCGTGGTTTCTTACCCAATTGTATCATGCAATTGATTGTCCTAAAAATACAATGTTCATTTTTTATCAACATCTTGGCATTAAGAATGCAATGGGAAAAGTGTACCATGACACACACCACAGTTTTTGTGTTGGTCTTAAAGAAAGTGCTAAAGCTGGTGAATAACACATTCAGAAAAACACAAAAATTCTTTCCAAGTTAAGAGCTAATTGAGGGAATTTGATAATGGAAGTTTAAAGCTTGTTGAAAGAGTGATTTAAAAGTTAAGAATGAAAGGAAAATAAAAGATAGTAGATAAAGCACAATGATTTTTAGTGGTTCGGTCTTCTTGACCTTCATTTACTACCTTAATCTCCCAATCAAGGATTTTCAAACCAATTTACTAAAATTAGTGAAATTCCCAAGCTTCCACTAAGCTTTTACAATGGCTTTACATAAGCTCAACCGTAACCTTGAAGAATAGTTTTTCCCGGAATCAACCAAAACCCAAAACTAACTTTTCTAACTCTAAGTTAGAACCCATAAAAACAACTACGCTGACCCAAGTTTAATCTACCCTTTAAAGTGCCTCGCACACTATAAGTAATTAAGAAATAAAGAAAAGATGAAGTATAATTGATCACCTAGTTGATCTAAGATGTACAAAGTTAAGCTCAACACTTTTACAAAGGATGGAAGTGAAATACAAATGTAAAGAGACTGTTTTTGGTCTTTTAAGCTCAAAATCACTTTAGATATCTTCTCTATATCATATTTGACTATTGGAGAGGCTTTAAATACTTGAAAAATCACTTCTGAGTATTGAAAACAGAAACTAGCTATTTTTAACCATTATTTTGTCCTTTTGTGATTAATTCAAATGTGCAAATAGTGTTTCATTAATTGGTTAAATGCAAGCTTTAATCGATTAAGTCTTTTCTGACTTGCACTATACTTCTCTGTGTTAACCTATTAGCGATAGTTTTAACTAATTAATAACTTTCTGTTTTCAAGTACCTTCAAGCACTATTTTTAGCTAGCCTCCTTTCAATAGATTAATACTTCTTTCAATTGATTGAAGCTTCTCTCCATTCATCCTTAATTGATTAAAATGGGCTCCAACCAATTAAAAGTTATTCAACTTTAAATCTCTTAGTTTGATTCCTTTGATGGTCATCAATATTTGAATTTGAAATTTGGTTTTTCTTGATACTTTAACTTTGACCTTTAACCAATTAACTCATTTCCTTTAATCAATTAAAAGGTTTTTGTTCTACACCAGCACCAGCTAATTAAACCTTATGTTAACTAGTTAAGACTTTTCTGTTTGTCTTTAGTGTAACATCCAGAATTGCTTTAATTTATTAAGGATTTGTATTAATCGATTATGACTAATCTGTCTTCATTAAAGCTCTTTCTTGTTTGCTTGTTTAACAAATTAACCCATCTTGTAACTGAACAAGTATCTTGACTTGCTTTCAAATACCAAATATATTAATGAATTTAAGATTTATCCTGCATACTTAAATAATATAATTAGACACCAATGATAAGGAATGTTTTGTTATCATCAAAACACATGGACTTAATATTCTTTCTCTCTTATTTTTGATGATGACAAAATGCTCCTACATTAAGAGTGCAACTCCTACATTAAGAGTGAAATGTCTATGTTTAATATGAATGCTTTAAATCTTTATGTATAAAGAGTTGCTCTCCCTTAGTTAATGCATCTAATTTTTTTTTGAAGATTTATAATAAAGTATTTATAATATCCACTGTAACTAAACAAGATATACAATATCCACTGTAGTTAAGCAAGATATATTGAATATCCATAAAACTAGCACATAATAATCAACAAAACCATAACTAAGCATCACACACATATATTAAACATGAAGACCTATTAAACTCTATTTAAGTTAGTCTTTCTTTTCTCTTTTTTTGTCATCATTAAAAAAGATACTCAAAACTTCCCCTTAATGAGTGCATCTAGATTTTCCTTTAATCTGTGAATTAGATTTTAATAAATGGGAATCATAAGCACTCATACACCTAAGTCATTCAAGCTTATAGATGTAGTTCAATAACTTCAAGACTCAAGCTTGTAACTATGTATGCATTAAATCACTTTAGAACTTGTCAAGAATCACTCAAATAATGTTCAAGCAAATTTGATCATTTTATCATAATTAAAACTATAATAATTTTTAAGATAATACATTGCAATTACCACTTAGGAAAAAAACGTAAAAAACAAGTTCAAGTACAAAGACGTTGAAACAATTTTCACCATTGCAGCCAACTACTACAGGGGAGTTGATTTCAACAAGCATATGAATCAATTAAACCAAATTTGTAAGAATGTTTAGGACCACTTATAAAATTATGCCTTGAGAGATGGGCACCTGCATGGTCACTTGTAAAACGCTACAAATTCAGGAGATCGAGCATTAAAAAATGTATTAACTTGTGTCTGAGGCAGGCAAGATGAATGCTAATCACTGTCTTAATCGAGTGCATTAGAGGAATTTTTGAGCATTGGTTCCATGAATGACACAAAAAGTTCCTCGATTTGACCACGCCCTTTAACCCTTAGGCTCCCGATTTGTTGAACACAAGGTTCAATGAACCATGTCACTTTTCTACACAAGCAATTGATCGATGGAGTTTCAAGTTATAGGCAAGAGTAAGGATAAAGTAGCAAACCTGTCCACCAAGATGTGTTTATGTGGAGAGTTCCAAACTAATCTACTCCCCTACAACCATGCCATGGCAACAATAAGGTATGAATATCCATGTTTCTTCTTTACTTTGTAATGAATTGAACTTTTACATGGCTCCTCAACTGTGAGTTCATTATCTTCGCAATAAGTGCAAACATGCAACCATTGAATTTTGCTTGAACTACTACAAGACTTGCTCCTAAATGAAAGGTCATGTTGTTCTTATATGCCCTGCTTGTCATCCTACTGACTAAGAAATACCCTTCAATGTGTAACAAATTGTCATTTTGCCACCATTTTGGTGAGGTCAAGTGGGAAAACCAGGAGGAAAAATATTTCATCAATTGACGAAGGTAGTAGACGATGGAGATGTTCACAATGTAAGAGTTACGGTCGTAATAGACAAAATTGCCTAACATCGTTTGCAATTCTATCGACAAATTCGACACCATTTTCTAGTCCTTAATGACAACGATAATTAAAAGCTTGTTCAACTTATAGACAACGCGGGCACACACGAAATGGTTGTCCAATGCGAATGACAAACTCTGAGAACATATGGGGTCTCGTGGATGAAGATAGTAGCTCCTCAAAATGAAGTGTATCCTATATACCATGATTTTGTATGTTGATTAATTAATGGAGTCAAAATACCCTTGTTATGATACTTTGATAATTGTATATGAACATGATTGTTATCTTAGTATGTATGGTCCATTGCCTTTGATAGATTAAATGTGTAACATCATTGTTAATTACTTTCTATGAATTGAGTGCTTATTTCATGTTTTTAATCTTTATGTTCATAAATGTTACGAAGTAGGAAACAACTAAATGATTTTGGCATGTCCATGCATAATGTTCCATGCAAAATGTTCCTATCCAGTAAAGTAGTTGAATTCCAATGACTAACATGATTGTCTCAGCACAGTAAAACATCTGCCTTCTCTATGCTCTTCAGACTTCACATTTGTCGCAAAAATTATAATACACCTATTGTCTTCTTGATCTATTGAATGTGTGTGAATGTGAAAGGGATAGAAGTGAATAACAGATAGAAGCAAAATAGTAACAAAGGAAATATATGTAGCTGATCATCAAGGTCAACATTAAAGAATGCAACAAAATCCAACAATATCCATCAATTGAACATTAAACAAGAAAAATGGCAACAATATTCATGATTGAAACAATAACTAGTCAAGATCTCAACAATATCTGAGAACATAAAGTAAATATCTACAAAACAAATTGAACAAACATCTGAATTAAATATGAAAAACAAGCTAAGAATATCCAACGAAGCAATCCAAAATTGCGTTGAAGATATGTTTCCTATGACAGTTCACTGTGGCATTGGAGAGCAGGAACAAAAATCAACCTCTAAGTCTTATTAGGCAAAATCTCACGACTTTGCGCTTCAAAAACATATATGTGTAGTCAAGCATGAGTCCATGGTATCCATGTATGAGAGAAAATGAGTGAAGGCATGCTTAATGTCAAAGGCAGTAGACATAGGTGAGGCATTTGGTTGAGCAATGGATGGGCTAGCAAGATAAGCACTTAATTCCCCTTCATTCCCTTCATGGCCTTCAAGACCTTCATCATTAAAGAGCGGAAGATCTACGACACCCTTCCTCACCTAATTGCCATTCTTAAACTCAAAACCTAGCTTCTTAACTATGTGCTCATCAATAGGGTTGAATAAGACATGGGACGAGTGGATTACACTAAGTGTCAATAAAAGGGTAGTCAATTATCTCACTCACCAACATACCATAAAAGAGGTTTTTGATGCCCCCTTGGATAGTGTGAAACATGTCATCCATAATGAATATGGTGAGATCAATTCGATGATTGAATTTAATGTTGAATAGGAATCAAAGATCTTCTTTGATGCCCCCTTTGACTTATGGTGGAGTTTAAGGAAATATGAGGGATTTAGGATGAAAGATTTAGTGGAAAGGTTAAGATTATGGATTAGAAGGATTAATCGGACAACTTTGTTGTAAATCGCAACGAAAAGGTAAGAATCAGAAAGAGAAATAATTGAAAGTTTAGGAATTATGAACAAGAAATTTGAAAGGATTTTGGAACAGATTCAATGAAAGATTAGAGGTAAGAGGTTGAAAAAAGGGGAAGATCACTTTAATCGGATGAAAAATCAAGAAAGATGAGGTTAAGTTAAAAGGATTTAGGAGAGAAAAAAGTCACGGGTTTGAGAGAAATGAAGTAGGAGAAACGTTTAAAAAAAAGCATCTATTAATAGATGGCCACATATTTTGATAGATTGCATGCAAATACATAGCCTCGGGTGGTCATCTATCAATAGCTCCTCGTATCTATCAATTTTTGAGGATAATTTATTTTTTGTATCAAGTCCTCATTTATCGATAAATTGTGCCTTAGCTTTTTCTTGTTTGACCATCTATTGATAGATTCTATGGATCTATCGATAGATTCCATGGATTTATCGATAGATGTTTCTCACTTTGGTTTAAGGTAATTTCGTTTGGCTATTTATCGATAGATTCCACGAATCTATCGATAGTTTATGGGCTTTTTTGCTTTGTAAAGTTCTCGGGTGATCATCTATAGATAGTTGGTAGAATCTATTGATAAATGTTCATTTAAATTGCCTTACCATGCTTCCTACAAACTAGTCTCGCAATGCCTATCAACCAGTCATGTAATGCCTTATCAATTGGTCACGCAATGATTAAAAACCATTTACGTAATGCCTAAGTTACACAATGCTTATCAACCGGTCATGCAATGTCTTATCAACTAGTCATGTGATGCCTAAAAGATTGTCACGCAATGCCTAAGTCTTGAAATGCCTATCAACCAGTCTTACAATGCCTTATCAACTACTCACGCAATGCCTAAAGATTGTCATGTAATACCTAAGTCTCGCAATGCCTATCAATCAGTCACGTAATACTCTATTAACTAGTCATGCAATGCTCAAAAAATTATCACACAATGTCTAAGTCTCATAGTGCCTATCAACCAGTCACATAATGCCTTATCAACCAGTTAGAGAAGGTTTAGAAATGAGATAAAATTTGCATTGATCAGCTAAGGCCCTTTTTAAGTAATAAGAGCAATTCTATGTGGAAGTGATAGGTCTAAGACAGTGAATTGTTAATTAGATAAAAATTCCCTTAACTAGTTAAAGTAGTTTTGGTCCTTAGAAGCATCCCAAGTCAATAGTACTTTAATCCCACGTTCTGATCATTAAAAGCATCCCTGCACGTTAATTCCAAGTTCTGGTCATTAGAAGTATCCCAAGTCAATTGTATATCTATTAAGCTGTGATTAGAATAAAATTAATAAATTTTTATCATGTCAGGTGAAATAGATATAATTGAGACATGTAATAGAACAAAGAGTAATTTTTCATAATATAATTTAAAGTTTGTCAGACCATTACATGTCTCTTACCACCCAAAGTCTTTTCTTATTTTCAATAAATTTTATTAACTTCGATAGCTTAAGTTGTTGCAGTGGGGTTTTTGAATCAACACTTTAATGATTTATTAGGATAAATAATATTGCTTAAAGCTTTGAGATGTTGATGACATCTTCCAAACTTGAAACATTAATTGATAGCTCGAATTGATCCAAATTCAATGTTCCATCTCAAGCAAGAGAAATATGTAATATGTAAAAAAGAAAAAAACTTGTAGGCTTGTTCAATTAGTGTATACAATTTTAATATTTTATGTGAATAAGAAAATAATTAATAGCAATAATAAATAAAGTTACTTTACAAACTTAAGTCTGAATCAAAAATATAAACAAAGTTACAAACTTAAGTCTCAACACTATTAGCAAATATCTTTAATGCATATATTTCCTCAAGCCTTCACTAGTGTCATTCCTCAGGGTTTGGTCGTCTGTATTGATCAGCCACTCTATAGCAACAATTACCCAATCCTTACAAGTGTTCTTATCTTCTTATACTGGGGTTTCACTATTTAATTGCCAACTCATCTGCGTCCAAGGTCTTTTTTACAACGCATGTAGTCGAAGTACCTGGACTGATGGCATATAATGGGAAACAATGTGGTTAAGGGACACATATACTCTTTACTCAATCTGGTTGAAATTGCATCCAAATGACCATATGATGAGTCCCCTAGCATTATAACCCATTTCATCATATGCACTAGAACCTAGTGGCCATCAAAATGGCACGACACCAAAATCAAGTTTACCTCATGCCATGGCGTCCCCCACGGTGGACTCTGACCCCTCATATAATTAAATAGATGTTTAGGTAGAACCACCTTCGTCGGCTTGAATTTCTGATTAGAGCGTTGCGAGTCTATTTCACTACATGGCGAAAGCAAAATCAACTATCAATTAAGTTACGTTTAATAGTTAGATGCCATGAACTAAAACCCTTAACAAGTATTTTAATAATTAAAGCTCATTATAATATATTCATGTAGAAATATGAGTCAAGAATCCATATTTTCTACTTGTACAACAGGAAATGGTGGAGCCTTTGAAGAAAGTGTGTTTTGAGCATATTATAAGGCCTCAGGCAGAGTTGGGCTACGACTAAGATGTGGGGCCTTAATCAAAGTTGAGCTTTGAAGAGGACTTGTGTATAAGCTAGGAGGAGGTGAGCTTTGAGTCGAACCAATTGGCTCATTAATATTAGTTGGCTCATCAAGATTAACCCCGTGAGCATCGCCTTTTCATTACACGCACCATTCTATTGACCAATAGATAGACTTTTCACAGTGATAAAAATTAAACCCATTAAAACATCAAACAGATCCTAAATGCTATAAGTTAAGTAATGAAAAAAACCTAGAAGCTTATACCTCAAGATGGTCAAGCAGTCGACATATAATCTGGTCCTCCAACCCTTGCATCTCCCTTTGATCTCCATCTGCATTGACTACATTTGCATCTTTCACTAGATCTCCAGTTTCATTGATTGTATTTGTAACAACATCTCTTGCTGGATCTCCAACTACAGTGACTGAAGGTCCTTCTTTCATTGCGTCCTCATCTTTTTTTATCTCACGCTTCAAGGCTGTATGTGTTGTTCAATTTATTATCCACACAAGGATATGTATTGCAAAGATAATAGAATGATGAGTAGAGTGTCGATCCCACAAGGAATTGAATTAATCTTTACTTGCTAACTAATAAAAGTAACACACCTTAATCTTATTTAAACAATTAAATTTAAAATTATTAAAA